>NW_015656501.1:956316-967213 GCF_001515625.1 Sinocyclocheilus rhinocerous
ATTGGCCGAATACCTCAAGCGTGTGACGGAAATGTTTCGCCCCTTACCATACTGTGATGTCGTGTCCCGGAGCGTTGAGAAAAAAACCAATAAAACCCATTATAAACGAGGCATTTGTTGCATCAAGTGTGGACATAATTACGGATTATAATGACTTATACTGTCTTTTTACCTCTTTTGGAAGGTCAAACAAAAGGCTTTCGCAACAAAACACACAGAGTCTTCACAACATGTCGGTGGCGGTGGCAGCAACAATAAAGTTACGCCTTCTTTCTTTGCGTGAACATTTGGCGTTATGCAAATCTTCCCACATTGTGACGTAGATATGTGGGGGCGTGTTTAAACGAGGCGTTTTAGGAGGGCATGGACCAGTCTTAACTTTTATAAAGAATATCTCTTTGGGTTTGAGACTTTAGTCTTTGCATCTTTAGGGATCTTATCTATTCACGAACTGCTTGTAACACTCCAAAGAGAAAGGAAAACTTGAAATCGCATCATATGACCCCTTTAAAGCTGCACCTTCTTGTCTGCGTTTTTCATGACACTTCTGTGTTTACCGAACATTTGGGAACTAATAGTCTTAAAAAGCAACATTCGTAACAAATGTTACTATTTGCTATATTTGAAGCAATGTACATGTAACATTACTTGATGAGACTTTGATGTGACTTGGTTTTAATAAATAGTATGTTGACTTATGGACTTATGTGAGGATCCTGTTTGTGGATTTCAGCTTGGCTTTCAACACCATCATCCCAAACTTCCTCCTGCCCAAATTAACTAAGCTCTCCGTGCCCACCTCCATCTGTCAGTGGATCACCAGCTTCCTGACAGACAGGCAGCAGCTAGTGAGGCTGGGAAAATTTTCATCCAGCACCTGTACGATCAGCACTGGCGCCCCACAGTGTTGCGTCCTCTCCCCACTGCTCTTCTCTTTCTACACCAATGACTGCACCACTAAAGACCCCTCTGTCAAGCTCCTGAAGTCTGCAGACCACACCACACTTATCGGCCTCATTCGGGATGGTGACAAGTCTGCTTACAGACAGGAGGTTAAAGAGCTGTCTGTCTGGTGCAGTCTTAACAACCTGGAGCTGAACACACTCAAAACTGTGGAGATGATTGTGGACTTCAGGAGAAACCCCCCTGCACTCCCCCCACTCACCACCATGGACAGCACTGTTCCTGACAGACAGGCAGCAGCTAGTGAGGCTGGGAAAATTTTCATCCAGCACCTGTACGATCAGCACTGGCGCCCCACAGTGTTGCGTCCTCTCCCCACTGCTCTTCTCTTTCTACACCAATGACTGCACCACTAAAGACCCCTCTGTCAAGCTCCTGAAGTCTGCAGACCACACCACACTTATCGGCCTCATTCGGGATGGTGACAAGTCTGCTTACAGACAGGAGGTTAAAGAGCTGTCTGTCTGGTGCAGTCTTAACAACCTGGAGCTGAACACACTCAAAACTGTGGAGATGATTGTGGACTTCAGGAGAAACCCCCCTGCACTCCCCCCACTCACCATCATGGACAGCACTGTAACAACAGTGGAGACATTCAGATTCCTGGGCACCACAATCTCTCAGGACCTGAAGTGGGACAATCACATTGACTCCATTGTTAAAAAGGCCCAGCAGAGGCTGTACTTCCTTCACCAGCTGAGGAAGTTCAACCTACCACAGGAGCTGCTGAAACAGTTCTACTCCGCCGTCATTGAATCTGTCCTCTGCTCTTCAATATCTGTCTGGTTCAGCTCGGCTACCAAATCTGACTTCAGGAGACTACATCGGATAGTCTGGACTGCTGAGCGAATCACTGGTACAACAACAATTATTTATTTAACACACATACTAATTTACATTTCAAATTTGACATATCATACCTGCACATATCATACCTGTGCATACATAATTGTCTATATTATATATTGTGTTTTTGCTATTTTGTACATTGTCTATTTTGTATATTTGTATATTATTCTTTTTATTATCTGTGTCTTGTCACTGTCATTTTGTTGCACTGTGGAGCTTCTATCACTAAAACAAATTCCTCGTATGTGTAAACATACCTGGCAATAAAGCTCATTCTGATTCTGATTCTGATGTTAATGTTGTTGCAACAGCTTGAGGCTGTCTATACTGGACATGTCAAAGAGACTGTTGCAAATCCATTTGTCCTTTGTGTCAGTAGTAAAACCAGGCAGCAGTTTACTTTCATTGACTAGATGTGCCTCGATGACTATTAAAAAGACTATTAAAACTAGATGAATACACTCAAAAGAGATACAGTACATTTGCTTTTTGGCACAGAATGACAGATGATTCAGAAACTTTTCTTTTTTGATTTTTAATCTTTGGCTCCACTTTCAGTGAATATATTATATTAGGTGGGGTAAGCGAACCAATAATCATATAACAAGAGGGGCAGGGTTAAGACAATAGACGGGGGAGCACATGGCACAAACAAACAAACAAAACAAAGCCATGTGCCCTCATGAAACATAACACAAGAACAGGTGCCAAATGAGAGCTCTCACTGACCACATGTCCAAGACAAGAGCACAGTGAGGGACTGAACACTCAACCTATCCACTCACAAGGAAAGACAAATCATGGAGCATGAATATCCAAACCCCAGCACTGAACTGAAACTGAACTAGGCAGAAGTTCTGGGTTCCAAACACCATGCTCTGTGCATATAATATCACATAGACAAGAGAGCGCACAGCCAGAGCACACTCACACAAAGAGAAGATGATGCATGAGTTCTGTCACCATACTAAGAACAAACCCGAAGTGACATAACCCTGACACTCTTAACTTCACAGTCATTATTATTGGTTATGTTCAGAAGGTATTGGATGAACAACAGCAGTTGACTTAAAACAACCAAGACTTCTTTTGAAGCACCTTTACCAAACAGTTAAAAAGTTTGGTGTAAGATTTTTTTAATGTTTTTGAATGATATCTCTTATGGTCACCCAGGCTGCATTTATTTGATCATAAATATAGTAAAAACAATAATATTGTGAAGTATTATTACAGTTTAAAACAACTGTGTGGCAATCAGAGAGGGGCTGAGAGCCGTGGAAATAGAGCGAGGCCTGTTGCACGAGTGCTAATGAGTGACACCTATGTGCCACACTGGTCTCCAGTTCCACAGAGGAGCTCCGGAAGGATGTAAGGAGGAGTGATAACAGTGGAGGGAGAGAGAGGACCAGGTCTGCCATTCTTTGTTTTGTGTGTGCAGCAGTTGGCCACATTTTTTTTCAGGATCCTTTGAATAGAAAGAAAAGTATTTATTTGAAACAGAAATCTTCTGTAACATTATAAATGTCTGTAGGATACTGTCACTTTTGATCAATTTAATGCATCCTCGCTAAATAGAAATATTTTTATTATTATTTTTAAAAATCTTACTGACCTTCGAGCGGTAGTGAATATAAACTCAACTTAAATTTGATTGTCTGTCCCTACAAATTGTTTTTAGAGGCAAAACAGTCCTTCAGGCACAGACACAGACACATGCTTGTTTGGCAGATCCAGGCATGTTGGAGAGGTTAGAGAGGTTTGAGGTCCAAAGAGATACAAAAAACAAAAACAAAAAAAAAAACAACAACTGGGCCTAGTCTTTAACTTGACTGATCTTCTACTGTCGGCTTCTGAGGTGTCCAAGTGTTTTACTCCAATTCCTTCCTTTCAGGAACATTTTCCAAGTAGCTTCCTATGCTATAGCTACTTTCCCCTTCTCAGTCCCTTCACTGTTATCTGTCTGCTCGTGAGAAAGTCAAAGTCTCCTCACCTGCAAGAATCCAGAAGCTACTTGGTTTATTCAAGAAGAAAGCCAGCTCTACAAAAACAAAATAATAACATGCAGTTTGCTCCAGTGCAATGTTTATTAGCAGTGAATTTATTAAATTGATTAACTTGTGTTTTTTAGCTTGATTTGACTTGAAAAGACCCCAGGCTTCATGACTTCATGAGGATGCCTGAGAGAACAGCAAGTGTGTATGGCAGAGCCTAAGCAGAGGGTGGATAGTCTTTAAGAAGTCTGAAAAAACACTTTTGATTTGTTTAGCCTTTGTTGGTCACTACATTATTCTCATACATCCATATGTGTTTTGATTCCAAGATATTTTCAGAATAAAACAACCTTATAAATATTCCTGATATTAAAGAGAGAAGTCATCAGTAAGCTTTGATAATGTTTTAAATTTGGGATGTGAAATCCCTTTTAATTCAGTTCATTGGTCTAGAAATGCTTTATGGCCATTAACCACAGAGATTTGTCATGGTAGTGAGCTAATAGCTTCATTAAAGTGCAGCTGTCCAACTATAGCATACAGTCAGTCAGCTGACAGTAGTGAAAGGTTGTCATTTAGTCACACTTCTACTGTCCTGAAGAGTTTCTGTCATTTGACACTAACAATGTGTCATTTTAAAAGAAGTTAATGAGCTAATTATTCTAAAAGAGGATTCATGACGATGAGTACTTTTGTAGAATATAACAGAGTGGACGTAAAGGTGACAGTTCAACTTTTTCTTTCTTCTTTGGAGCACAAAAGAAGATTGTTTTTTTCTATACAGTCAAAGTCAATGGGGTCCAATTCTGCTTTGACTTTCAAAAGGTGAAATATCCGTTCATATTTTTTTAAGTTCCAAAGACGGAACAAGGTCATACAGGTTTAGAATAATTTAGAGGGTGAGTAAACAGAATTTTCCATTTTTGTTTAGATATCCCTTTAATTTAAGTAAATTTATACTTCAAATGTGTCTCTGAATCTGCACCTTTATGCCTGATTATGTCATGCAGTGTGTTTGAACAAATATTAGCACATTAGAGATTCTTTGGTTTGATTTAAAGAACCCCATGTGATTGTACTGATTGTCCCAAATCAGCAAACCAAACACAAGCATCTTGGTTTGATTTGCTCTTATGTCAGTCTGAACTGAAGCATCTCAACAGAGCACTGTTTTTCACAGTCTTGGTGGCTTCCAACCGAGAGTAGGAAATAAGTTTGTCACAGCTAAAGTATTGCTTCCCAGCCAGTTTATTTACTGAATAACTTGGGACATTTAGTTCTATTTAATCGAAACTGCCATGTTGTGATATGAGTGTTGACTTTTTGTGCTCCGCTCTTCATTTTCAGATGGGTTGTAAAGTGACCGTCTTGCTGTTCATCTATTTCCTGGCTACAAACTACTACTGGATCCTGGTAGAAGGCTTGTACCTGCACAGTCTCATCTTCATGGCCTTCTTGTCTGATTCAAAGTACCTGTGGGGCTTCACTTTGATCGGGTGGGGTGAGTATGTCATCGTAGTGATTTTCTTGGAAAAGGCAATTTATAAATATTCCCGCTTCTGTTGGGTTTCCTGGGAAATGAAATGCTGCTGCTGGTGGTTTTGTTCTGCCTGGGTATCTAGTTTTGTTCATGGACAGGTGCATGCCATGTAATTGTACTCTCGTCAAAGAACAAGGCCAATCTTTGTTTTTTATTATTTTCACTTGTATTTTCAATTTTGGCCTATAGCTGGCTGCTGTTGTATAGCGGCTATTGTGTGCATGTGTGTGACTCAGAGACACTATAACCAATATGGTCACCAAAGCTACATTTATTCAATAAAATAGCTACAGGCAAAAAAAAGTGGAAAATGTTGATTTTAGTTGATTTTGAGATTTTCACAAAAATTATTATTAACGATATTATTATCGTTAAGCCCTCGTCTAGCGATCCCAATGCTCCAAATAATAATTTTAGATGTTTAATTACCTTTATTTGTACGTTTTCTGAGAGGAGTACCTTTTCTCCGTTCACTTCTCACGCTGACTGTCATCCAAAGCGTGCACATAAAGGCGCTTCCGACTGCGCGCGATCCCGATAAATATACACATATACACAGAATTACAGTATTTAAGTATTTACGCAAACATAATCTGTTATGCCTTAAGTGAACATTTGGGGAAAAACATCTGATGTGTAACATTCTATTAGATCCGTGCAGTACAGTAGGTCTTAATATGTAGGCCGCCTCTTTAATGTAAAAAAAACAATAAAAAGAAAAGAGGGAATTAGGGCTATTATAATTTTCATTAAAATAAAGTATATTTATAATGCAATGCCTTTATCACTGCTTAAATACAATGAAATATGTTGCGTGTGTAGGGATTTCTATCATATACGGACACTACTATTATGCCCCGATCAGCCATCATGTACTATCAAAATGCGCATGACAATCGCATTCGATTAATCGTGCAGCCCTAGAGGGAATCACTTGCTGCTCTTGATTGAACTGCTTTTGTAGTTTTAATAATCAATTTATTTGTAATGAACACACTAAATAGATTTTTACATTTGATTATTTGTTTTTCTTACTTGAATGTGTTTGTTTCGATTTAAAATGAAAAAGGTAATGCATTATTTGTTTCTTTGTTATATTTGTTCTACTTTGTTTGCATCTGTTCTTATTTATAATAACAAAGATAAAATTAAAAATAGCTATATTGTGATTAATAATTATTATTAAGAAAAGAACTGGAGGAAAAGATGCAACGCTGCAGGTGATTTTGCTTTGGAACCTTCTTCAGAAAATCTAACTAGATTTTTCTCAAAATTAACTTTGCTGGCTCTATTGACTTCAAACAGGTGTAGCATTTTTCGTCCGATTCCAACAAATCATACATCATTCTGAAGTTCTTTTTCAAGGAGAATGTGAACATAAAAATAACTCAGTTTTGAAACTTTGCTCATTGTGACTCATTTTGCCAGCACAGGTCACAAACTCTATATCAGTACTCAATTCAAGCTTATAGAAATCAAAGTTTGAACATAATTATATTTTACTTGGAATTGTTATGATACAGGTGTTCCCATGATGCACTGTGGCATGAATAATTAATATGGTTGAATTTTTCACTGTTTTTGAGTTGTATTTACACTGTTTTATGGTTGCTTTTGTTGTTAGGTTTAGTAACAAGGTTTTGCTGTTTTGTGACAGCAAGTTAGAACAGCATTTATTTGAAATCTTTTGTAATATTATATTATAAATGTCTTTACTGTCACTTATCAGTTCAAACTTAATCAGTTTAACCCAGAGCAAACCAACAATGAGGACCCTGGAGAGAAAGAGCAAGCAGAACAAGAAGAGGTGTATAGTATACTGATAATAGGGAGGAAGAACACAGAGTAGCAACAAAAACAGAAGAGTCACTCTAATTGTCCATATGAATCTTGATCTGTCTTTGACAAATACTGGACTCGAGTTCAGTATTAAATTTTTTTTCTTTTACATTATTACACAGTGTTCCTTCCACTATATTCTCCATTTCTGGATCAAGTGGTGGAGTTCTTCTCTCCCTGAAGATAGAATGTGTACTGCAGCTGCTCAGACAAAGTAACTCCAATCAAAAGAAGCCTGCAGAGATATTGAGCCACATGCATGCTATGCAACATTCACACTGCTTTTTAGTTTTTTTTTCTGTAGTTTTCTTTAGCTTGAGAAAACACGAAGTTTCTCTGCTTAAACAAATGAGAGGCTTCAGAAATATGTATGTCACGGTTGCACTACTGAGTGGAGTGCGGAGCAAGGAACGGAGGGAGACGAGGAGTACATCAATCCAGAGAAGTTTATTCACATACAGGAAACACGGAAAACTCATGTAGACATGGACAATACCGGATGCTGAACTAAACACAGGGAACACTATTTAAACACATGACAAGCCCAGGGGATGACTAGACACACCTGGGATCAATGGAAATAAACGGGGAACACCTGAAATTAAATCAACATAATCAGGACAGGAACAGGAAACTAACCAAATATGGGCAAGGAGGGCACATGGGGAGCAAAACACAATCAAAACACGGAACAAAGTCTGACAATGTACATATACAGAAATCTACAGAGTCACTTAGGATCAATAGATCTTCCTTGGGGAACTAAACATGGTTTTTCAGTATTAAAACAGTGTGTATATAGTAACTAAATATGTAATCAGTAGGAAATACTAATAGTTTTAATGTGAATAATGGCTGGTGATAAATGTGTTAGCTGACAAAAATGCAGTACTTCATAATAAAATGACATTGTACTGTTTCGCTACATGAAGAGTTTGTTTTGAGAGTATTGACCTTAGTTTAGAGAAATGTGTCAAATCAAGTGAGGAAAAACCCATTTTATTCTTTGACCCAATCACATTGTAATACACAGTAATACACACCACACAGGAAATGCCATTTACTATATTTAATGAGCTCTGAATATTGAATATCCCATGTTTAGCCAGCTAAATCCTGACAGTGATACAATAACTTACAAGATGTTTGCGAACTAAATATTAACAAGGTCTCATTCCATCATTCCTAATTACCTATCCCATTTTCCACAGTGACTAATCTTATTAAAATGACAGAACAACTGTCTTAACTGCTGACAGCAGAACCATTCTCTGGATTAAGTTCATTGTGTTGGTCAAAGCAGCAGTGAATTAAATTCAGCAGGAAGGTTGGTGGCCATCCCACATATATTCTGCAGCTGTGAAGGTATTGTTTATCTAGGGATGCAATGCTACTTTCTTAAAATAGCTGCCTTTTGAATATATATATTGTGTATTCCTTTGAGAAATGTCTACAAGGAAACCAATCAGCTATTATTTATAGCTAGTGGTATTCATACCCTTCCCTCCACTCCCACACTGAGAAACAGCACAACGATAGCTCGCTGCAGTTTGTTTTGAGAGGCTGCTTCCTTTTCAAGTGGTTTCAAGTTGAAGTGTTCTTTATTTATTTGTCATTCCTGTTTGATGTGTTCCTACTGGAAGGGCAGAGATAGAAGCACCTTTGATATGCAGATTCTCTGTTATAGGAGCGGCTGCTCACTACATTCTCGTGAATGTGTTTGCCATGACTTTTTAATGACATACAGGTTAAGTCTGTGAAAGTATTACACAATAATGTCACGTTGATTGGGTTAATATAGTCATAATGAGGCAAAATCATCTGTGTCCAGAGGGTTGAGTGATTCATGTTGTGAATTTGATTTCCTTAACATTACTTTTCAGTGCTTAAAATAAAAGCACAATGAGGATGTGTTACATACATGGTTCATATTTATTTGATGGAGCCATTGCTAAGAAAAGGGAACTGAACCATGCTGTGTGATACAGTAATAACTGTGGCAAAGGAAAATTTTAGTCTCAAAATTATTTAAGTAGTTAAATAATAAGTAGTTCAGCCAAATAAGGGCAAGTAGTTCAGCCAAATGTCTGTCAGTCACTTACCCACATTCATGTTTTTCCAAACCTGTATGAATTTATTCATTTATTTTCCAATGCAAAATGAGTTGTCTGAGGTGCATGTTTCCATATGCTGAAAAAAAATAAGTGTAGTAAAACAGTTTTCACTCAGAAATTGTAAATTTCAAAAATAATTAAAAAGAAATGTCAAGCAACACGTTGAATTAAATATTAAATTTAAGACTCTAGTAATACATATTGTAACAAAGTTCGTAGCTCAGGGAAGAAGGAGGCGGGAACCGGTGAACATTTAAACATAAAACTTTAATCAAATAAACAAACACAAAACGAAAGTAAAAGCGGCAGCCCCTCACGGACGACTGCCGCATAAAACATAATAAAACAACAACATAAATAGTCCAGGCCTGGTCCTCTCTCGTCTTTCAGTGTCGCGCTCCTACTTTAATCCTTCCGGAGCTCCTCCATGGGACTGGAGACCGGTGAATGGTGCAGGTGTTGCTCATTATCATTTACTCCATCAGCCTCGCTCCATTCCCACGGTTCTCGGCCCCGCCCCACTCGTCACACACACACACATTATATATATATATATATATATATATGTGAGACCAGCACAGGGTGCTCATCCTGTGGTCTGTGTGGGTCCTAATGCCCCAGTATATTGATGGGGACACTAGATGAGACATTATACCAAGGTCATTAAAAATCCCAGGATGTCCATCGTAAAAGAGTAGGGGTGTAACCCCGGCATCCTGGCCAAATTCGCCTATTGGCCTCTGTCCATCATCATGGACTCCTAATCATCCCCATATACTGATTGGCTTCATCACTCTGTCTCCTCTCCACCAATAAGCTGGTGTGTGGTGGGCATTCGGGCGTTATATGACTGCCGTCGCATCATCCAGGTAGATGCTGCACATTGGTGGTTGTTTGTTTGATGTTGATGCCATTCTTGCTTTGTCTGCACAGCGTGCGTGAACGTGCTGATGACGTATCGTGTCTGCGCGAACAGGGTGGACGAACATTTCTTGGTCCTACACCAGGATATATAAATACATATAAATACATTTAGACCACTTAACTTAATGATTGCTATCGGGATGTGAAGAGACTTTCAACCAGCACAACAAAAAATGTTTCTGAAGACAATCACCTATTGCACCTTTAAGTCCTGTAGGTTGCGAGGTGGGGCCTCCATAGATCAGACTTGTTTGTTCAGCACATCCCACAGATTCTCAATTGGATTGAGATCTGGGGAATTTGGAGGCCAAGTCAACACCTCAAACTCATTTTTGTTCTCCTCAAACCATTCCTGAACCATTTTTGTGCACTGTAAACCCGAACAGTACTACTAACTTATAAAGATTAAGAACACTGCAATTAAAGTCTGTTAAATCGTTAATGCAACTTATAACAATTACATTTTCTGAACGAGGAATTTCGACAAAATAAGTCGCTCTAGAAAAGCGCATGAAGGAAGAAACGGGCGTTTTCCTTGTTTACTTTCTCTAAAAAGGCCTTAATAGTTCGATTTGTTGGTGCGTTTTCCACTTCCAAATTCGTCTATGATAAATAAATCTCCCGGCTTTAAACCTAGCTAATTAATGCTCTTGCCTTTTAATTTACTAAACACTAAT
>NW_015656501.1:967392-967542 GCF_001515625.1 Sinocyclocheilus rhinocerous
CAGCGCTGTAAGATAAGAATCTAAAGAGTGCTTTTTGGTTGTTCAGTGTGGAATCCACCACATTCCCACATGAAGGGCATAAACTGTAAATGAGACACAGCTTGTGTGTTATAGCAGGATAAGTAGCCATAGTAACAGCCGTAGCCCGGA
>NW_015656502.1:0-1673 GCF_001515625.1 Sinocyclocheilus rhinocerous
CTAGGAAACATTGTTTCACTTACTGTGTTTTACCGTGGTAAATACATGCTCAAGTCGCGTTTGTTCTCGTGCGTATCACGGGACTTTCCAGTTTCGGTTTGCTAAATAGTAAGGCGTGGCCAGCTGACTTCAAAAACAAGTACTCAGGCAAGTATTAAATTGGTTTGTTCACCTCTGCAGCGGTCGCGGCGGTCCTCGTGTGAAGGCCTCCTCGTGTGAAGACCGACGAGTGTAAAGACCATCGACTCTACCTGCGCGACTCCACCGAGCAAGGACACCGACAAGGCACTTGAGTATTGCTTTTCTCCCCTTTCTTTACTTTTTGTACAGCTTGTTCTCATATACTTGTTTAGGACAATTGTACTCACTATGTGCTTTCAAATCTCTACTATTACTAACACTCGGAAATCACGCACTGTACGTTGGAGTAGTGAACTTGCAAGCGCTGCTCCTGGAGGAGGCAGACCCAGCCCTTGCATTGCTCTGTCCTGTCTGCACTTTGCGCATTTACATGGACCATACCCAGAGCTTCAGAAGCTCCAACCGGCTCTTTGTCTGCTTTGGAGATCAGCAGAAATGAAAGGCTGGAGGGGAAAATTGAAGGGTAAACTCTAACAGAGAGTTTCCGAGATAGTGAACCCTAGCTGAGTTCTTCCAACACCCTGCAGCAGTCAGGCTTGGCAGAGGGGCCCTCTCACGTGATCCTGAGACCCTGGCCTGGATATGTGCCCAAAGTTCCCACTACTCTTTTCAGAGATCAGGTAGTGAACTTGCAAGCGCTGCTCCTGGAGGAGGCAGACCCAGCCCTTGCATTGCTCTGTCCTGTCTGCACTTTGCGCATTTACATGGACCATACCCAGAGCTTCAGAAGCTCCAACCGGCTCTTTGTCTGCTTTGGAGATCAGCAGAAATGACAGGCTGAAGGTGAAAATTGAAGGGTAATCTCTAACAGAGAGTTTCTGAGATAGTGAACCCTAGCTGAGTTCTTCCAACACCCTGCAGCAGTCAGGCTTGGCAGAGGGGCCCTCTCACGTGATCCTGAGACCCTGGCCTGGATATGTGCCCAAAGTTCCCACTACTCTTTTCAGAGATCAGGTAGTGAACTTGCAAGCGCTGCTCCTGGAGGAGGCAGACCCAGCCCTTGCATTGCTCTGTCCTGTCTGCACTTTGCGCATTTACATGGACCATACCCAGAGCTTCAGAAGCTCCAACCGGCTCTTTGTCTGCTTTGGAGATCAGCAGAAATGAAAGGCTGAAGGGGAAAATTGAAGGGTAAACTCTACCAGAGAGTTTCTGAGATAGTGAACCCTGGCTGAGTTATTCCAACACCCTGCAGCAGTCAGGCTTGGCAGAGGGGCCCTCTCACGTGATCCTGAGACCCTGGCCTGGATATGTGCCCAAAGTTCCCACTACTCTTTTCAGAGATCAGGTAGTGAACTTGCAAGCGCTGCTCCTGGAGGAGGCAGACCCAGCCCTTGCATTGCTCTGTCCTGTCCGCACTTTCGCATTTACATGGACCATACCCAGAGTTTCAGAAGCTCCAACCGGCTCTTTGTCTGCTTTGGAGATCAGCCGAAATGACAGGCTGAAGGGGAAAATTGAAGGGTAAACTCTAACAGAGAGTTTCCGAGATAGTGAACCCTAGCTGAGTTCTTCCAACACCCTGCAGCAGT
>NW_015656503.1:0-4077 GCF_001515625.1 Sinocyclocheilus rhinocerous
AAGAAAAAAAAATTGTAATCATTATGTAACATTAGCTACAGGAACAAAACGACCCCCACCAGTTTCGGTACGGCAGTTTCTTCTTCCGTCCCGCAGAAAAAGAAACTGACCACACCATCCCCCCCTGAAATATTTTTATAATTCGACCCCTGGCTGTAATGTAGTTTAAAAAACAAAACTAAAAATTCCCAAAAGCAAAATTTAAGTTTACATATTTTATGTAGCCTAACTTGTTTAGCTTCAACTTGTTCAGCTATTACTTTCTTTAGTTTGTTGTAGTTAAAGGCTGTTTGATTGATAGAAACCATATACGAGTCTACGATTCTGTGCAGTGTTAAATCTTCTTATATTTAAGAATAGTCAGCTCTTTGATTCATGTTTCTCCTCCTCAGGCAGTGTTTGAACACACAACACAAGTAGTAACTAAATAATTTTTTTAAATACAGAGATAGTATGTTAAAAGCGCATTTTAGTTTATATTCATGGTGTCCCAAAATAGCACAGCTGAGTAGCCTACACTCAGTTGAGCTTAAGTTTATCTTAAGTACTAAATAATCATTTTTAGTATATTAAAGGCTTAGCTCACCCAAAAATGAAAATTAGACTGTGTTTTACTCACCCTCGAGGCATCAAAGAAGAAAGTCATATACACCTAGGATGCCTCGAGGGTGAGTAAAACAAACTGGGACGCAAAGGTACCTTTTTCCACCTTTGACCACAAGATATCCTTAGTGTGCAACGTCTTGAAAAGCTTCCAGTTATAAACCATTTTACGATACAGTAGAGGGCAAAGTTTCGGTGCTTCGCAAAGCTTTCACCATCACTACTTCATGCATCTACACCAATAAGATTTGCTGTTTTATAAACCAATCGAATTGGGGGTGGGCGGAGTGACACGTGTCGCCCTGCCCCATTATCCAGGCTGCACTCTGAAATACTTGCTGCTTCTTGCAGATTTTTTTAAACTGAAAGTAACGTCAACTAAAGTAAGAGGTAGGCTAAAGTCTGAGTTATATTAAAGCTGTAATGTAGTTTACAAAACAAAACTAAATATTGCCAAAAGCAAAATTTAAATGTACATATTTTATGTAGCCTAACTTGTTTAGCTTTTACTTTCTTGAGTTTGTTGTAGTTAAAGGCTGTTTGTTTGATTGAAACCATATACGAGTCTACGATTCTGTGCAGTCTTAAATCTTCTTACATTTAAGAATAGTCAGCTCTTTGATTCATGCTTCTCCTCCTCAGGCAGTGTTTGAACACACAACACAATGAGCTGGTCCAGTGCCATGCACGACGGGGGTCCGGAGGTGGATCAAGCCTTTAGAATCCCTGACTCTGAAGGGACCAATCCCGTCAGCCCAAGAGACCTCGATATAAAGGTTCTGAAGCCGGAGAGGAAAACCTGCCGCCACAACGGCCCCAGACCCCAGGCCGCAATAATCCCTGACTCTGAAGGGACCAATTCGGTCAGCCCAAGAGTCCCTAAAATAATGTTTCCGAAGCAGGAGAGGAAAACCTACCGCCACGACCCCCCCAGACCCCAGGCCGCTATTTCTCCGCTGCCCCTCCAAGGGTCTATGCTCCGTCAAATAGATGATGTAATGGCACTCTGCTGCAAGATATCAGAGAATAGCCAGATTGAAGTGGCTGTAAATAACTCGCGCAAAGGAGCTGCTGCTGCTGGGGGAGGGGCTTTTTTAGGGGGGCTACTCGGAGGTCCACCCGGTATATTTATTGGTACGTACACTTATGTTTTATTTCTTTTCACTTACAAATTTTGACCCACTTCTCCTCTTAACCACAGAGTGGTGTTATAATATCATCTATAAAAAATTGTATGGCTTGTTTTCTGAAGCCAAGCCAGTATATTAACTTTTTTGTAATAACATCTAAGCAAACACTAAAAGGAAGAACCTTTAACGTCCATGGAACCTTTCCATTGCACAAAAGGGTCTTTATAGGCTAGTGGAAAAAGGTTGTTGAGGTTTTTAAAATGTACTTCACACTATGGAAATATTGTAGTTCTTTTAAGAACTCTTCACTGAAAGTGAATGAAAGTGAAAAAAATAAATAAATAAAACCATCATTTTTAAAGTGTTTATTAAATGTTAATACATTTCGATTGAACTATGTAGAAAATATGGGAAATTCATCAGTAAAGCCAATGTTTAGGCAACTTGATATGATCAACTTTAAATTTCAAGTGAAGAAAACAACTTATTTTATCAATTAATAATTGTGGACGGTATATTTAGTGAACCGACTGCATCTTTAGCAGTTTGTTTCTTTGTCCTACTTGATCTCCTATTATCATATGCAGGTGGTGTTTTGGGAAGTGCTGTGGGATGGCTGATGACTAGAGGCAAATTCCGTCCTCTTCATCAGATGATAATGGAGATGTCTCCTCAACAGAGGGAGAAACTGTACTCTCAGTTGATGGAAGAACTGGGAATTCTGGCATGTGATAACCTGTCTGAACTCATTTTGTCAGGGATGAGTAATCCCTCTCTAAAAATGCAAGTACTTGTTATTTTAAAGTCTTTTGCCAGAAAACAGCTCAGAGCCAAAGTGAAGTATGGAAAAAAATAAAAATTTCACCTGGGGCCTGTTTCATAAAACAAGTTTACCAAATAAGCCAGGTTTATTTAATTTAGTCTGACTTATTGTCAATTGATTTGGTCCAAAATAAGTCAGACTAACTGAAATAAGCCTGGCTTACTGTATTTGGTAAACTTGTTTTATGAAACAGCTTTTTAATGAAATTTTTCTATATTATAAACATTAGTAGCAGCCCTTCAGCAAAGGAGGAGTTTTCACGGGTGCCTTCGATTTATTTACTCTGCAATAAACTTAATTGCTGAAGTATTCGTTGTCTCAGTTTTTTTTTTTTTGCAAATTCTCTCCATTGTGTCACAACACCATGTTCACCCAGTAATTGACTTCATAGCACAATAACAACAGCATCACAGCATCATGGCACCATAAAACAACAAATAAAACAGAAAACAGAGTTGTGAGATGGCGCCGATGATGATGGCTGCCTCCGTGGCGCGCTCCGCAGTTGTTTTTATGTTTTTCAAACATGAACGAAAGAAAAATAAACTCAACCAACATTCACAAAAACAAACATTCACTGCATTAACAAAACATATTTAATATGATTAAAATTAATCAACAATATCATACCGAAAAAATACATGAAAAACAAACAAACAAACCTCCCTTTGCTTGCCAAAGGGATACTAAAGTTGAAAGCTCGAATCATTCTCCTGAGCTGTACACAGTAAATTCAGCAGTGTAATATTTGCAGTGTTAAAAGTTATTAATTCCCAAAGAGTTGAATTAACAATCTACAGTGTTAAACAGTACTCGTGTTCAGTGTTGTTATATGGTGTAATTTCACTTTTACACTAAAAGTGCGGAATAAAAAACCCGCCGAATTGTCTGGACTCCGCCCTTCAATGACTGCTGCCTCAGGAAGCGACGGCGCCATTTTTTCTTCAAGCGACCGAGACGGTAAGTTGGATTGATTTCTCTTTATAAAAGTACACGGGAAAAACATTTTTTTGTTGATAATTTTACTCAAAATATGATTGGTGGTGAACACATTTAGAAATTACTAACTGCACGTGTTTTTGTCAGGTTTAGTGTTAAGTTCGTGTTCCTGAGGTGCAGTACCGTTAAGTTACCGAAGAGTGTGAAAGTTTCTCATGCCGGTCCGATTTCCTGAAAAAAGGTGATTACGTGTAAAATTACTTTTTGGAATGTGCTTACAATTTATGTTATATATGCTTTTAGCGTCTTTCATTTTGGTTCGCTGACAGATCCTCTAGCCTCCATTCCCGCCGAGGCCTGGTTTTGCTACGAGTCTGGCACTGAAGTCTGAAGCAACCACATTTGGGCGGTTTTCTACTCAAATTAGAGAATTCATCAAATGGTAAATTCATATTTGTTTTTGAAAGCACTGAGTGTGGCATTTCGCTGTTTCCATGCTTTGAAACGGTAATAGTGGGACTGTTAAACATTACGCGCTAACAATTTCGTTTTTGTTACGCATAACACCGTGTTGAAGTGTCT
>NW_015656503.1:6244-30234 GCF_001515625.1 Sinocyclocheilus rhinocerous
TATATGCTTTTAGCTTCTTTCATTTTGGTTCGCTGACAGATCCTCTCGCCTCCATTCCCGCCGAGGCCTGGTTTTACTACGAGTCTGGCACTGAAGTCTGAAGCAGCCACATTTGGGCGGTTTTCTACTCAAATGAGAGAATTCATCAAATGGTAAATTTATATTTGTTTTTGAAAGCATTGAGTGTGGCATTTCGCTGTTTCCATGCTTTGAAACGGTAATAGTGGGACTGTTAAACATTAGGCGCTAACAATTTCGTTTTTGTGACTCATAACACCGTGTTGAAGTGTCTTGTCTCGCCTGCTGCAAACGAGCAGACAGAGCTAGCATACCGCGGAACATTTACCAGTCATTTTATTGACGTTGTGTGGACTGCGTAATCTGTACGTTGCTTGTTCTCAGCGCTGAATATCATGTTGTCATATCTGGGTCAAGACACAAACGCGCTACCATCAAGTTTTTCTTATGACAATTACGTTTATGCAAGCATCGTGAAAGTGAGTTAAAGGTACGTTAAACTGTAAATCCGTCAGTCTTTCAATTTCCTTCAGTGCCCACTGGCAGAGCATGCAGGTACTTTAGCTTGAAACCAGTCTTTATCAATTCATATGGCATGCTATTTTGGGTTAAATAATGTCCTAAATATTTCTAGATATACAAAGTTAAGTTTTAATGGAGAAATATGTCTGAATCTATCTGTATTTTCTTTTCACATTATAAATAATAAATTAATAGTAAGATAAATTCTTAACACGTGTTAATTTATTCTAATGTAGTACACTGTTCATTTTAAGATGCCTTATTACTCCTATTACTCACTTAAATTGTTTCAGGCCTCAATGTGAATATTGCACAATGTTTCATTTAATTGACCCTAGAATGATGTAAAAAAAAAAAAAAATAATAAGTTTACGATTTGACACCCGTATTATAGACAGTTCTCAGCACACTCAAAATTAGGGGTAATCACAGTAATAAATTACTGAAATGAGTGTTTTTGTCCTTTTTCAATAGAATTGGCCCAGACTTCTGCAGTGTCAAGTGAAGGAAGCTCCTCTCATAAGATTGCAAACTGTGAGTCTGATGACACTGAGTGTGAGTGATGGAAGCCCTTCAAGAAAGGAGCAGAATGCTGAAGATGACGCCAGAATTGTGAGTCTGTGTCATTTATATGTTATTCTATGTACAGTACAAATTTAAAACGCAAAAAAATGAATATGAAAAATTAAAGTTGAACTGGGCAGGCACACAATATCAGCTTATGTTCACACCTGGAATTTACTAATTATTAATTTAAGATTTTTTATCAAATTGCAAATATTAGATCTCTTTATGAAGTTTATGAAGTATCAAAGTGGTAGTTGTGTGGACTGTCATTCAAGGGACAGAAATCTTATATTCTAATATCTTCAATTGTGTTTCAAAGATAACAAAAGTCTTGGCTGAGTAAACGATGAAATTTTCATTTTCAAATTTTTGAACTAACCCTGTAATAAAATAATGTGGCCATATGTGTCACCCAAGATGTGTGCTAATGCCAGGTGTGAACAGAAGCACTGTGTGACTACACAATCAACTTAGCAGTATGGTTCCTGAGAGAGATATTGTTGTCATTAATTGTTTTTTCTTTTAGTGATATTGCATCAATTGGTCTCCTACTTCATTTGATTCCACCATCAACACAAGGCTGCAAGGGACCTGGAAACATGTCCTCCTATCAAGCTGAAAAATATCTTCAAAAAGGTACATTTGGACATTTCTGTCTCTACCTATTGTCTGCCTCAAAATATTGCCAGATGGGTTGTATATGAAAGACTAATGTAAATAAAATCAGTTGGAGAGCTGACCTTGAGTGTTATTCTTGTCTTTGATCTGCAGGCACTAACAAGAAGAACAGCTTGATTGCATAGAAGAGACCACGCAGCCATACCTGCTCGCTGATGGGACAACGAGGAACATCATTCATGGATGCTACACTACTGTCAAATCTACCTGTCATATTTGTTCATGTCTAGGTAAATTTGATGATCTTGTGTTTTATTAACTATTTTATGTTTCTTAACTTAATGAATGTGACTGACTAATTAACCTCTACACATCTGATATATGTTTTAAAGTTGCCACTTTGCCCATTTGTTAAATAAACTTTGAAATTTATACATCTGTCTGAAGACTCTTGATTTTATGTCTAATCTTGTACATTAACACCATACAATAGCATTTTTATGTTTGCACTGAAAAGAATACTTTATTAATAACACTTAAAGGATTAAAACAACACCAGGGGTGTTAAATACCCCATAGTGTAAAATTTGAACAACAATAGCAAGTGTAACACTTTACACTCGGAGTGTAATTTTTCTACACTGTAAGGTGCTATTTTAACACTAAAAATTCAACACTATGAACAGTGTACTTTTAACACTACACAGATTGGGACCATATATGATCTTTAGTAGTGTTAAAATCGACACTTTAAGTGTTAAATTGACACTGCGTTTTTTACTGTGTACCTGTACCAAGAACAAATGTGGACTTCTCTTGCTCTACTTCTTTTCACTCTAGTGGTAACGCCAAGCAAAGCCAGTTAAATGGGAAGGTCACTACACTCCCACCAAATCATGTTATGATAAACAAAGAAAACAAATCATACACGATTTCAAACTTCAATGACCTTTTTCAACACAAAACACATAAATCATACAAAAAAATATTTTAACCATATATTAAACCTATTGTCTGATGCAAGAGATTTACCTGCATCAATGAATCACTCTCAAGTAGAACCACTCATTTTTGAATTGGTTGCTCAGTGATTGAAGGTTTAGAGTGATGCCCTAATATAGTTTTCGTTCTCCTGTTTGATCTGTAACTTGTCGGACTAAGCCATTGCTCCCTTGAATGACCTTGACAACCCAACCTAACTGCCACTGGTTCCTTGGCAGCATGTCGTCTTTGATGATGACTTTAAGATTATGTCAGGGTACATGCCAGTTCTGTCGTTTTGAGATATTCAGGAGATACTCTCTTTTCCAACAACTCCAGACCAGAACTGTTCAATTAAGCATTGGACTCTGCGCCACCTTTTGTAACGTCTTCCTTCAGAAATTTCCCAAGAGTTACATATGTAGGTGTTATGGTTGATTCCTTTTCCTACATCTCTTTTTCAATCCAGTTTACCAGAGCCACGGAGTATCACTGTGAACCTCAACATGTTTAAAATGTTTAAATATTGAAAATACTTAAAAGAAATGAGTAATAAACAATAATCTTTTCTAAAACATGTAAAATCTAGACCATCTTATGAGCCATTTCAGTACAGTTAAAGGGATAGTACAGTGCAAAATGAAAATTCAGCCATCATTTAATCGCACCACATCTGACTTTCCATTATATGGATTAAAAAAACAACAACAACAACACTGAGACATTCTGCAAAAAAAAAAAAATCTCAAAGAAAGAATGTCATACAGGTTTGGAACGACATGAGGGTGAGTAATGATGGCCCAATTTTCATTGTTTTGGGTGAATGATCCATTTAATCAGTTAAGCAAAGTTAACATTCAGATTTGCAAGTAAAATAGTGTTGTTTTTCATATTATAACATATAATACCATTTAAATGTTATTTTCTAAAAGCATAGGATATGATAGGATATAGTTGGGAGGTTATGACCTGAACCAGAATCATCATTTAATTTTTGTTGTTCTTTAAGGCTGGTTTGGAATACACTACACAACTTTTAAAGTTGAAAACAGATTTTAAAACATTAGGCATCACTTACCAACTTTGTAAATAGCTGCCAAGGAAAACTGCCATTATACACTAAACGACCGAGGATCATACACTACAAGACTTCAAGTTGTTCCAATCACAACAAACTTGCTAGGAGATGCGTGACAAATGAAAATTACATTCGTTCTAAAATCGGCTCAAAATATCAGGGGTGTGGACTCGAGTCACACGACTCCAGACTTGACTCGGACTGGAGTCCCAAATTTGATGACTTGCGACTCGACTCGACATAATTAAAGAAGACTTGAGACTCTGACAGCAATGACTCAAGACTTGATTTGGACTTGAGCCCTGTGACTCGGAAAGACTTTATGATCAGAAGTCGTTATAGACGCGTCCCTGCAGCGTTGCGCTTGACTGGCAATAAGCCAGAGACTGTGTGTTTAGGGAGCGCTGGATATATAGGCTAGTATAAATTAATGGAGTAATAACACAAATTACGACAAAAGAACCGAGATAAAAAAAAATAAAAAAAACATGATTCGTCTATAGCGATCTCCGCTCATGAAAAGCGCTGCCCTATGGAAAGCCATATGGGTCATAATTCGCGTGCTTTTCACTGCCGTATCAATATTAAAACGCCGTTTTCATAACGTCGCCAGGCGTTAAATAAGCGCCGTTAGGCGATAAGTTAATGGCAGACGCCACCACGCGTTAAAATAACGCCACACGCCGACCGACGTTAAGTTAACACCACACGCCACTTAAGATGCAGATTTATTTGCTCATCTACATGGACACACCTCTCATGGCTACAAGGACTCTACGGCAAGTCGGAGCATCCAGTTTGCAAGAGCGCGAAGATGGCAAGTACAGCCCTTACAATTCTAGATGTAGGGGGAAAAATGCCCCTGAATGAGCTTTTGTCTCATAAAGTTATCACACGAGTCATGAATGAGTGCAAATTTGGAAATTATTTTATACAACAGTTAGATAAATAAGAAATTGTATGGTAAGTCTTGCAATATATTGCAAAATATATTTATAATCAGTCGTGAAAATGGACAAAATTCACTGGGGGACCCTAGCTTGGAATCGGGTGGGGGGGAATAATGGTAATAAAAGGTAAAATAATAAATAAATATATATTATTTCAAACCTTATGCATTTATTGCTTTAAGATATTTTGAAGAATGCTGGTAACCAGGGTCGGCGCCAGAGCGCACAAAGTGCACAAAGGCTGCTTTGAAAAAAAAAATGTTTCTGAAAGTAATTTTCAGATGCAACGGGGAAAAAATGGCTAAAAAAATTTATTTACAAAAAAAATTGTAAATAAAATAAAAATATTTTATTTACAAGTTTCACAAACATGAAACTTGTAAATAAAATAATCTGATGTATAGCCTATGTACAATTTAATAACATATAGCCTAGTTTGATATAATGAATTGGGTGTTCGTCAAAGATTGCATGCGGTCGGAGATTCCCGTGTTTACAGCTCCGTAAAATAACCTACTGGGAGCTCTGTAGTTTTGCTGTATAGGCCTATAGATACTTTGAATTTTAAAGTTGAGGACTTGCAACTCGACTTGGACTTGCCTGTCTTGACTCGGGACTTGACTTGGGACTTGTCTGTCTTGACTCGGGACTTGACTCGAGACTTGAATGCAAAGACTCGAGACTTAATTGACTTAATTGTCTAATTGACTTGCAAAACAATGACTTGGTCCCACCTCTGCAAAATATCAAACATGTTTGCTATCCTCTGACTAAATGGAATCAGAAACTGAAACAAAAAAAAATCAGAGTCTGTAAGTAAATCTGTCAGCTCAAATTTGCAGACTGGCTCTGACTTTTGGCAACTAGCACTGACTTGTTCAAACTGTCGGGGGAAAATCGAAAGTCGTGTAGTGTATTCCAGACTTTATGCAATAATCCATTCATATGATCAGGGCTGGATTGGTAATCGGGCATACCGGGCATTTTCCCGGTGGGCCGACGCACTTAAGGGGCCGACAGAATGTTTTTGTTTTTTTTTGTTGCCAAGGACCATCACGCAGGGACAGTGAGCAGCCAGTGGGCCATTGGATTGTCTCCTGTATTGACAGCGTAAACCATCCAATCACAATGTGCTATAGACGGAGTGATGAAGTATTTTGCTCCACCTATATGTGACCATGGACCACAAAACCAGTCATAAGGGTCAATTTTTCGAAATTGAGATTTATACATAATCTGAAAGCTGAATAAATACGCTTTCCATTGATGTATAGTTTGTTAGAATAGGACAATATTTGGCCGAGATACAACTATATTGGGTTAAATCTTATTATTAAATCTGGAATCTGAGGGTGCAAAAAAAATCTAAATATTGAGAAAATCGCCTTTGAAGTTGTCCAAATGAAGTTCTTAGCAATGCATATTACTAATCATAAATTACGTTTTAATATATTTACAGTAGGAAATTAACAAAATATCATCATGGAACATGATCTTTACTTAATATCCTAATGATTTTTGGCATAAAAGAAAAATCAATAATTTTGACCCATACAATGTATTTTTGGCTATTGCTACAAATATACCCCAGTGACTTAAGACTGGTTTTGTGGTCCAGGGTCACATATAAAGATCGCTCCACTCCAACTTCTTCCGCGTCTGCTTTTCCCACGCTTTCACAGCAGATTTATCAAGAACAGGCTTGCTCTGCAGTGAGTGATGTGGGCCAAAGAGCCAGGCAGGAGGAGGAGAGGAGAGTAGTTGAATCTGTAAAGGGCTTGATAGGGACTCACAATGGAGGAAGGCATCTAACCTATCCTAATGTGTGTGCATGCCATGAGTGTAGAATACGTAAACACTTTTTAATAAAATGTAAATTCGTCCCCCGCGCTTTTTTGGCCAAGTCAAGTCAAGTGTGTTCATAGAGGTTTCCATGGGCCAATGCGAATAAATCTAGATTTAAATGAAAAAAGTCATGATGTTGTCGGACCTGACGTTTTATTCTTATCCAAAACAACTAGATGTGATATGAGTGTGATACATACATACATACACTACCAGTCAAAAGTTTTTGAACAGTAATATTTTTTTGTTTTTTAAAGAAGTCTTTTCTCACCAAGCCTGCATTTATTTGATCCAAAATACAACAAAAACAGTAATATTGTGAAATGTTTTTACTATTTAAAATAACTGCTTTCTATTTAAATATATATTAAAATGTAATTTATTTCTGTCTGTCTGTCATACACACTTTCATGTCATTTCAAACCCAAATGATTTTCTTTTTTTCTGTGGAACATTAAAAAAAATATTTAGGGAAATGTCTTGTTTATTGTGTGTGTGTGCGTGTTTGTTTGTTTGTAATTCAGTGGTCACCAAAACAGTTTGGTTACAACATTCCTCAAACTATCTTCTGTTGTGTTCTGCAGAAGAAAAAAAGTCATACAGGTTTGTAACAACATGAGGGTAAATTATAACAGAATTTTTATATTTGGTTCAACTATGCCTTTAAAGGCAACAACCCTGAAACATTTCAAATTGAAGTCTTTTCAATGTAAAAAAAAAAAGTTTTGCAATTTCCATATAGTTCATAATAATTTATTCTATCTTGTGAATTTATAGTCACATTAATTGTGTATTTAATCTTTCAAAGTAATCTTTGAACTTTAGAATGAACTTTGCTTCACTCGATTCCCAGAATCAAGCTCTCAGACTGTAATGCGTTGGAGTTTCTGTACCACACTGCAGTGGACTCACAATCTGTCACTTTTTTTCAGAATTTTTCTCAGTTTGCTGACAGTTTTCTTTGGTAATGGGTCTCTGATCAAGTGGGTTGCGTTTTAACACAATGTGTGGGTTTCCTGAACTATTTTCATCTGTCGAATAATAGGAACAAGTAAAGTATGTGAAAGTTGATCTCAGCTGCTGAACTGGTTTTGTTAGTTACTGTAGATACATTTTTACACAGTGTGCCAAAATTCCGTCATGGAAATTTTGTTAGGCATTTTGCAAAAGAGAAAAGTTTTTAAGAGTTGTTGACTTTCTTCCTGCTACCATATGCATTGGGTACAGTTCTCATGAGAGTGAAAAACCGTTTCAGCCTATATGTGCACATTTCAACTCACTTGGGAGTCTTTTACTCTTCAGCTATCTTGCCTTGGTAAAATTATGCTGAACTGATGCTTTCTCTGATTACTTTCAGAGTAATTGCCTGAGACTAAGTGATTGTTTAAAAGAGATAAATGTTATTTTTCGTTTTGTAAGCCACACAGTTAATTTGACTTATTCAACCAGTATGCTTTTAGTACACTCTAAAAAAATATGGTTCTGTAGAGGTTCTTTACTAGTTCTATTTAGAACCATATCCTTCTGAAGAACAGTTTTATGCTGAAATTATGATGCCTTCATGTGCACCTGTGAAATGACACTGAAGTTGCAGACTGATATCGGAAACATAACATTGAAGTAACCTAAACAAAATAATTATATTACGAACATTAAACCCAAATAACTAAATCTAAAGTAAAAATAATGAAAAATATTCATTTCTATTACTCATCTATATGTTATCACAACTATATGTGAAGCAGAAAGTTGAGTGATTAACACCATTCTTGCTTTCCTCTCACTGATATATATATATATATATATATTTCCACCATGTTTCATATCGACTTAAGAGTTCCACTTGTAAATATGATTTACACGGTCATTTGTTATGATATTTCAACTCCTCTTGAAGTGCACAATATTCCCTTAGTTTTTTTATTTGTAATACATAATCAGTCATTAGTGTGTCACTTGGACTAAAATTCTGCAATTATGTCCTCAAAAACGAGATGGACTACTGATTATCAATGATTTATCCATTTATTTCCATTAATAACAATTTAGATAATCTCTAATGTGTCTGTGTCTATGTTGTCATTTAATGCCAGGGTAACATGATATAATAAAATAGAGTATAATGTCAATGCATAATGTTTTTTTAATGAGAATATATAAAGCTTTATGATCAAATTGAATTAAATTTAAGTTAGTTATTGAAAACCTAGACTAAAATACTGAAATTATGTCCTGACAAAGGATGTAATGTTTGTATGTTTATTGTAATCTTGGGTAATATTGTCTACTTTAATAACTTTGATAAATTAAACTCCACAGGCCTGCAGTGAGAAGTGAGAATACTTCTGTTGAAGATATTGAATTTAATATAATCCACTATAGCATTTAGGAATGTTTTAATTATTTCTTTGGTTTATAAATAAACATGTACACTCACAAAATATGGTGTGTGTGTGTGTTTAATACAATCACCAAAGTATTTTATGATAATGCTTATTTATTGTACTAATTGCAAAAGTCACATTGTTCCCTTAATACTATACAAACTATAATATAAACATTTGTTATACAATAATATATATATATATATATATATATATATATATATATATATACAAATATACATACAAATACATGTGCAACACAGAAGTCATAGAAGTGACTCAAATACTTTAGTGCAAAATACTTTATAATTACTGCTATTCATTTCTGTCTCTGTGCTTCTGTTCTTGGGAGAGGTGCAACACATGATGAGTTTCAGCATAGTTCATACTTCATCACATCTGTCAGGTTCAGAGTCCACTGACGGGATGATTCCTGTGCTCAGGTTTTATGTAGCAATATGGGGAGTAATCCTCATCCTCCGGGCTCTTGAACCACTTGGTGGGCACCTGGTACCCCTGCTCATTGGACTCGTCATCACTGGACATCTCATACTCACGTAGCGTTGGCGTGTCCTCTACGGAGTTCTTCTTCCAGTGCTTACCCTTAGCTCTCTGCTTTCCTTGCTCTTTTCCCTCATGAACGCTGCTCACACAGGCCCGGCAAATTCTCACCGGTCTGGAGGAGATGTTCGGTATCAAGGCCCGGCTCTTTGAGCAAGCTCTACATATTATATAACCGCATCTCCGGCAGTGGTGCCTCCGATTGGCAATGTTAAATCGCTTCGAGCAGCGCATACAGATGGCTGATGCCATGTCAGGGATCCAGGTGGCAGCAAAAAAGTTCTCTGCAGCATTGTCAGCGGGGAGGCCCTTAGCTTGCACTAGGAGGGACTTGTACTGCTCAATATGTCCCATCCACGCGTTCTTTTCCTCAGGCGAGGCCGCCGACACGTAGAAAGACTTGCGTGGCGTGCGGATGAGCCATTGGTTGGGTATGGCCATTCCGTCTTCCAGATCTTCCTGCTGCACATCCTCCAAAGGAATGATCTTCTGCTTATTGTTCCAGCGACCGGGCACCATGATGCTACCGTAGACCAAAATGTCGTTGAAGAGGAAGAACACTTTGGGTTTGGGTCCACGTCTGCACAGCTTTGACAAGCAGCCCTCTCCCACCAGAATACGCCCCGGTTTGAGAAGCATCTTTCCGGTTCGGCCGAAGGTGCTCTCCACTGCCTGGATTCGCTCACGGTTCTGAATAGTAAAGGTCAGTTGTTCTGCCATTTTGGTACTGCCTGTAAAATGTAAAAACAATGAAATGGTCAATTTGATTTCGATGGACATGTAACCATTGGATGAATTTATCCAACATGTAGGTTTAGTTATTAATTCTTAACAGTACTTTCAAAGGACTTTAACCCCTGATTACTCTAATTAACGAAATTACACAATACACACACACAAAATAAATGTTTAGACATCTTAAATATTAATTCAACAATACCCGATTGCTGTGGAAAGCAGTGAATTATCGCTGGGTAAACAGACTCAGTATCTGTTCGCAGTTCTTTTGTCCTTCGAGCTCCAATAAAAATCGTATAAAAATATTCCTCTGTGTTCGGCACTACAGATCTCTTCTTTCTCTGGGCAGGTTGTTCGAGACAGCCCTTTTATAGTGTCGTGAGCTTGTCTTTCCTGTTTGAAAAGGGGAAATTCCAGATCTGCTCTGCAGCCTCTACTATTTTAGCGGTGTAACCTTCCTTGTGCTTGACTGGCACAAACTAAGACACATACTCAAGACATATAGATACAAAATAAAATGTTTTGACCTAACGTCATGTCACTAGAGTCTTGTGTGAAGAGGTAATATATGCTGCCAAGACATTATTTAGACCTCTTGTTCATCAAATTGAATGTAACACTTATAATAAGTGCTGTATTTTTTGCACACCTGTCTAATTTATTTCACAGATTAGGTTAATTAATTGATTTAAAGCTGAAATAAAAAATATATAAATATTAGATGAAAAACTTAACAAAAATTAAAAATATGTTGCCTTGGCAATGAACTAAATGTTTAAGTTGAAGTACAAAAATGATTAAAATTGAAATAAAACCACATTAAATATTAAAAGAAATATTAAAATAAAATGCACAACCAAGACATTCATACAAGTAAAGCATAAATGTAATGTAGTGGCATTCTTTTCATCTAAAATTCCTGTTCTCAGTACTGTTCAGATTTTTCCCATTACATTCTTTTATCGTAAAATAAGTGCAGTCATTTTTATGGGTCTTATTCAAATAATTATATGATGAAGAAAGATGTCTTTCTTCATACGCACTTCCCATTACAGTGAAAAATGTGTGGGCTGAAGTGAACAATTAAGTCTATATTTGTTGTTTATCTGATAAACAGTATTGGCTTAGATAGCAGAGAACTCCATTATCAGATTTACAAAGCAATAGTCAAAACAACAACTTTGACCCTTAAACCAGTCAGATGCCATAACCAGCCTAACAAGTTTTTGGAAAGAAATTTCTGCAAAGCGACTGTAAACAACAGGCTTGTTATATGTTCAAGGCCTATACGTTTAATGCACAGCACAACCTGAAACTTTACGTGCGACTTTTGTGTTTATGTTTTGTGTAGAAAAAAAAAAAAAAAGTGATTTAGAGGAAGTTCACATCCTTATGATGCAACACTATTGACACAGTAATTTCAGAGGAGGAGACATTTAATGTAAGGACCTCTTTTCTCATAAAAGACATTGCACACCAGAATGATTAATGGACTTCATGTGAATTTGCAAGAATGATGACATCCATAGTTGTCTTATTTCAGTACATAACAAGCAGTCACAGCCTCCTTTAACTCAAACACAGTCTTTACTCAAAATCTGTACTATGTGCTCTCAGAAAAAAAAAAGCACTAAGCAATAAATATAATCATTAAACAAACGCTTACGTATTTAATTAGAAAACCTGTTCTGTGTCTTGTATAGGAAGGAGGGATTTTTTTTTACTAGAAGAGGCATTTACAAGTCAACTAACAAGGAAAAACCTTGACTAAGTATCAGGCCCAGTTTCAGTGTGGAAAAAAAGTTCCTTGTTTTGCAAGAGGGCAAATATTACAACATATACTTCAGTGAAACAAAACCACATAACTTATTCCATTTTTACTTGAAATGCTTTTAACTGAAATCTGACGTGGTGCTAGTTCAAGAACACTGGATTCTGAAAAAAAAACTGCTACTAACAGTACTTCACTTAAAGGCAGGGTATGTGATTTTTCAAAAACACTTTAGAAAACTGATTCGGGCCGAATCGCAAAACAAACTTGTAGCCAATCAGCAATAAGGGGCGTGTCTACTCGTGATGTGGAGGAGAGCGCGTTCAGTGCATGGGACGGCCATTAGCCGAGCCGAGCGACAGAAAGCTAGAGATGGCGGATAAAAAACAAAAGAGGAAAACGTCTGCGGAACGATAAGGCAAGAAGTAGGACCCGTGTAAATATCGGATCAGCTTTCCAGCGCTGGAGAGAACTTAAGGAGCGGAGGCCTGCGATCGGACGTCGAGGTTGCTTTGTTTCTTCTCAATAGGTGAGTAACACCGTGTCTACAACAGCTAAAGTCTGCCTACACTGGACGCGATCAAACGACCGTTGAAAACCATTTGAAATTTGTGTCAGCACGTCATAAATAGAACCTGGCAGCAGTTTTCTGTCGGGGATTTGTTGCGCCGCGCCGCTCACGTCCGTAGACACGATGTAACATTGGTTTTGCTTTGTTTCACAGAACTAATGGTTGCCTGGGTTGCGTACGTATATGTGGGGCGGAGCTATCAAAATAGGGGCAAGACCCTTTTGGGGTAGGGGCGTGTTTGTTTTGGTGATTTCAAATATCAACATTGGCTACCAGAAATCACTTACTCTGCCTTTAAAGTTGTATGAAAATAAACATTATATAACCTACTTAAATACCTCGCACTATGAGGAACTAATTGTACAATATAAACATTCTTAGAGTGGATCTACTATCACATCTAACATTAACAAAAGAGTTTTGAAGATGTTTTTAAGGAAGAAGCACTTTTGTAGCATTTGGAGTGCTGCCTACCCCTGACGATAGAATAAGGTCATAAATAAACAGTTTGTGGGAACCTTGTATAAAAATGAAATGACAGGTATGATAAAAAAAAAAGAAGAGGTCAAAATTCCTTCTTACTCCCTTCTCCTCCAAAAAGGCTCTCCTTGGTGGACAATCAAAAGCAACTACTTTTCCTAAATGGCCCATATAGTTTCATACCTGCTCAAAGCATAAAAAAAAGGAGTCATAACAATAAGAGGAAGCTAAAAAATACATAATGATTAAATGTCTTCTCTTAATTCTCCAGTATGAGTCCAGTTAAAGTTGACATGATGTTTAAAATGTCCCATTACAAGTCAATAGTTCCTTTTACTTTGAATTTCTTTGCTGACCGCTCACTGGAGCGCAGTTCAAACTTGCTGCCATAGATGTGTGTTACGAAATCACCAATCTCCACACTGAACACACTATTCCTCTTCGGGATAACTGCAAAAAGAGAGAGAAAGAGAGTAGGGGAAAAGTCAATATTCAAAAGAAATGAAAAACATATACTTGACAATGAACGAGCGACACTGTCTGAGAGGTTAAAGTTAATCAACAGTCAAACAAAAAAGAGGAACATCTTTCTACACAATATATTTTGACAAGACTTTGTTCTCAGGTTCATTTGGCACATGGGTTCTGAAAGGTGGCTAATGACTGCGAGGAAGAAGTTCGAATTATTTTCGTGACACAGACAGAGGACTCACTTTCGGTCTGGACTAGGGCTGTCACGATCAGATTTTTACTAAACTATTATCATGGTCAACAACACATTCATGATATTCATATTATTGTGATATCTCTAGAATAAATGATGCTCAAACTCATCTTTAACGTGTCAACCAGAGGGTTACTGTAATTAATGTGTAAATTGTTATTTTTGGGTGAACTGTCCTTTTAACAGGGTATCAGTCTTCATTTGTTTAAGTATCAGGGTTATCCTCTATACCAGTATTTAGTGAAACCCCTAGTCTGGACAATGATAAAAGAATAAAGTTTTACATACTGTTTTTTGATTTGATTACCATAGTGCATATAGCCACAGTAAAACCTTTATAGTTAATTGCAAATTTCTCATATTTCATTTGTTTTGGACTCACTGGCTGCACCTTCCTTTAGACTAATGGACAAAAGCTTGGTATGGCATCTTTGAGTACTGACATACAGTAATGACATTATTTTTTACAGGTTCACGTCATTTCACTACTGTATGTCAATACAGTAGTGAAATGACGTGAACCTGTAAAAAATAATGTATATTTACACATATACCTTTCAGTTTGTCCTCTTTTGTAATGATTTTGAAGACGTGCTTCAGTTCCTGTACCAGGATGCCAGTTAGACCAACATACGAGAGGCATTTTGATCTGACAACTACAAGGAAAAGAGATGTGAGAGAGAACATGAGGTTCCACTACATGCTAAAAATATCACCATTAAATTGAATCAGGATATACCGCTGCTAAAGCAAAAATGTGTTCCTTTGTTCACAGACATTTTCTAATGGGCATGACGTTGTACCTGTTAAGACAGCACCATGGAAATCAGCTTTCAAGAGCTTCTGCTGGATCATCTGTGGGTTGCTGCATTCAAAAGAAACAGGGAGCACATTCATGGAGCGTTAGCAAGACTGGAAATGAAATTACACCCAAAAAGTCAGAAATTCTAAAGAACATCTTCTGGAAATTATGACACACATCTTACCTTCCTGGTTTCAATCCATTACACAGATCCACAATGTACTGTTTCCATAGCTCATGCAGAGGCAAGAAGAGTACATATCTACAATCATTACCAAAGATGCATGAGTGATTTTAGTGATAAGCAGTACTTTTACTCACATGATACAACAGGTCAAGAAAATATGATCATATTACCCCAATTTTACAGTCTCTGCACTGGCTACCTATTAAGTTCCGTATCAGTTACAAAATATTATTACTTGCCTATAACGCCCTTAATGGGTTAGCTCCAGTGTACCTAACTAGTCTTCTACCATGCTACAATCCATCACGCTCCCTAAGGTCGCAAAACTCTGGACTTTTGGTAGTACCTACAATACTACAGAGTGAAAGAGAGTATACTTTTGATGTGCAGGTTTGAGCTGGAATATTTTCAGCTGTCTTCTTTCTTTGGCATTCAGTCCCTTGGCCTTTCTTGTCTTTCCCTTCTTCTTCATTGGTCTTTTATATTCCAGTACCACTGCCTTGTGCACCATAATTTCCTCAATGTCTTCATCCTTCATTTGGGGAAGGCAATTCCTTAGGAATGCTTTGGTGAATGCATCCGCTGCCGCTCCTTGTTGAGACTGTGAAAAGTGACATTGAGCAACATATTAACAAGTTTGTCAAGTTTTTGTACATCGAACAGTGTGAGTGCATCTGCATCATTGAACTGTTCCATGATTTCAAATCTTTACAGATCCAAGGAGCCCCCATGCAGAGCCCCAATATAAACACTCAGTAACACTTTACATATGAACAGATTTAACAGAATTACTAGCATTTTTACACGATGGAACAGCATGAATGAGGAAAATAATGCTAATGATAATCAATGTGAGTCACCTCAACTCCCAAAATTTCGCTTTGCTCTGATGGGATTCGGGATCGCACCACACCTGGGAAAGTGAAAGTAGTTAAAATAGTACAAGAAACATTATAGATGAGGTTCATTTTGTTTTCTTTTGGCAAAGAGCGAGTAAATGACCGTAATGTTGAGTTTAAGGATCCAAAATGATCGCAACACAATTTATTTAAACAATAAAACATGAATAGGATTGTAAACAATACAGAATCGTCTTCTTCTTTATATTTCCGGCAGTGTAGACACTTCTGGCGTATTTCAATACAAAAGCATCACCACACTTACTTTCCATAGTTCAAAACACACGAACCAAAAAAACACTGCTGCTCTAAAATCACATGCTGACAGGACAGACGAGCTGATCCCCGATTCAGACCCATAAGATGGAATAAGAGTCAGAGTAATCGAGCACGGCATCATTCACCATATTTACGCTCTACAATAAGAATAAATAATACTGTGAAGATGGTTTATGTCTCGTTATATGGTGAGTATGTTGTACTACTCCGTCTCTATTCACGATGAAGTCACGATGAAAAAGACGTGCAGACAGATCTTTACTGTCACAAGAGATAACATCCAGTTATGACAATTTTGATAAGAAATTATGAGGTAAAAATATTAAACTCCAATTTATTTATCCAATGATAAATCGTTCATAACGAGATCTATAACATACTTTTAGAGTTTTCAATTCATGCGACTTTAAAAGGGTTTACAGTGTGTGCAGTGTCCCTTTAAGAGTGTGTCGGTTTGCTCCACCCCTTGAGTTTATTGGGCTCTTCTGCTCCGCCCAGGCAGCTTTTGAAAATAGTTACAAGTCAAGGGAGGAGACCGACAGTTAGTTGATAACTTAGTTAAATAAACCCTTTTATTGCTATCTATCCCTCGTTTACTTTAGCTAGATTGACGGTTTAAGCTTCAGTGATGTCTGAGGAGCTTGTGTGTTCAAAGCCGGAGGAGGTGAGAAACGCCGAGACAGAAAACAGCGTAGAAATCGTTATCACACTGACCAGTGAAGATCCACCAAATAATCAAGATCATAACGTCAACCAACTGACAGAAAGAGAGGCAGAGACGGTCTGTAATGAGATCAGACCAAACCACAGTCTGGTTTCAATAGGTTTGTGATGTTTACACGGTATATGAATGTAACTGTGATTTCTGTGTGACCTCTTCCATATATAAAGTTACTTTATGTCATTTACTCCCATTAAATAAAAATATGAATCCAGTGTCTGGATTTGAGTCTGCTGTTTGTTTGTTTATTCATTTATTTAATATAAAATGATCCAAAATACTCTTGTTTGGATATTGGATGTAAGTCTGTAGGCCGCTTCATTAAACTTCCATTGCTGATGTATATTGTTTTTAGAGTTATTTCAGACAGAAGAAGATGATGATGATGACAGCGGCACCCATTATCTGAATAGTGATGAGAGACCATGTACTCATCTACAGCGAGCAGAGAGGCCAGGAAATGGAAAACTGCCGGACACCTTCCAGACAGACCATCTTCTGTACTATGAGAGATTCAAAGCATATCAAGATTACATGCTTGGTAACCATCCAAACACTTCTGACAGACACCCACAACAGTAAATGAGTTAATAAGTGTGTTTATAAACCTGAGTTGTTTGACAGGTGACTGTAAAACATCTGAAGTAGAAGCCTTCACGGCTGAGTACCTGGAGAAGATAGCGGAGCCATGTGATTGGCAAGCCATATGGCACACTGATGTGTTTGATGTGCTGGTTGAAGTAAGTTCATTATAGCATGCATTTTGGGTATTTACAGTTAAAACGTGAAAAGATAATGCTTATGATTGAAGCATCTGCACAAGGGAGTGTTTAGAAAGCTGAGGGTTGTTGTTGTAGGTTGTTGATGTCGATTGTAAAGAGCTTAAGGCAAAGGTGGAGATGGTGCTGCCGATGGAATGTGAGACCAGAGGCTGTGATCTTACTGAAGAGTCCATGAAGGCCCTGCTGGAGGCTACACTTCATAAAGTGCCTATTCTTGAGCTCTCGGTTGTCTATGATGAATCTGGGGACTTTGATCAGACTGCTTTGGCCCTAGAACACCTCAGGTTCGTTAACTCTTTAAAGGTATATTTGTTTCCCTATTTTTGAGCAGCCATGCTATTCAGTTTATGTTGGTAGTCCAGCAAACATGAAATAACAATGAACAATAGTAGGGTTTATAGGAATGATTTATAGTAGGAAGTAAATCTGCAAATTATTTGAAATGCATACACTACCATTCAAAAGTTTGGGATCGGTAAGTTTTTTTTTTTTTTTTTTTTTTTTTATATTATTGCAATTTAAAATAACAGTTTTTATTTTAATATAGTTTAAAATATAATTTATTCCTGTCATGCAAAGCTGAATTTTCAGCATCTGATTTATTATCAATGTTGGAAACAGTTGTGCTGCTTCATGTTTTTTGGAACCTGTGATACTTTTTCAGGATTCTTTTATGAAAAAACAAAAAAACAGCATTTATTCAAAATGGAAATCTTGTGTTACAATATACACTACCTTTCAAAAGTTTGGGGTCAGTAATTGTTCTTTCTTTTTTTTTTGAAAGTAATGAATACTTTTATTCAGCAAGGATGTGTTAAATGGATAAAAAGTGATAGTAAAGACTCACATTGTTAGAAAAGATTAATTTTAAATAAATGCTGTTCTTTTTAACTTTTTATTCATAAATTAATCCAGAAAAAAGTATCAGTTTCCAAAAAAAACATGAAGCAGCACAACTGTTTCCAGCACTGATAATAAATCAGCATATTAGAATGATTTCTGAAGGATCATGTGACACTGAAGACTAGAGTAATGATGCTGAAAATTCAGCTTTGATCACATAAATAAATTATATCTTAAAGTATAAGAAATTGAAATAATATCTCCCAATATTACAGTTTTTCTGTATTTTTGATCAAATAAATACAGCCTTGATGAGCACAAGAGACTCCATTAAAAAACATTAAAAATCTTACTGATCCCAAACTTTTGAACGGAAGTGTATATTCACATACACTACAGTCAAAAAGTCAGTTTGACTAAAAATACAGTTAGCCTAAATAGTAGGGATGCACCGATACTGGTATCGGGCCCCATACTGAGCTCTTGTACTCGTACTCGTTAAAATGCCCCGATATCAAACGCCGATACCACACAGCATGTGATAAGTGCCATATTCAGACAATGAAACACCGACAACAGAACAACAGACAGCAGAATGGAGTTATTAGAGATTAAGGATGTCTACGAAGTATATGTATGCAATGAATATAATGTTAAACATTCAGTATTAACACCTGTATAGCTGATGTGCGCGAGCATGTTCTAAACTATAGCGAATAAACTGTGATAATGTGAGAAATGTTGAAGGTGTCTGAATGCATTTTGGTTTGACTCTATCTATTTGATAAATTAAGTTAACCAACTAACATTATAAATACTCTTTTGGTTTCTGTACCCAATATTTAAAAAATTTACAAATGTATCGGTATCGGGACTCGGTATCGGCATGTACCAAAAATAAAAGTATCGGTATCGGGCGAGTACTGGAAAAAGTGGTATCGGTGCATCCTTACTAAATAGTAATATTGTGAAATGTATGCAATTTAAAATAAGTCTGCAATGTCTTTTACAAATCCTTCAAATATGCTTATTTGGTGCTCAGAAAACATTTCTCAAAGTCATTGTCAAAGTTGAAAGCGTTAAATATTTTTGTGGAAGTTGTGATATTTTTTTCCAGTGTTCTTTGAGTAAATGTCATTCTTTTGAACTTGATATTTAAAATATAAATAGTTTATAACGTTCTAAGTGTCTTTACTGTCTTTTGATCTTTTAATTAAAATCCTTACTGAATAATAATATAATATACATATTATGTATGTAAGGAATAATTGACTCTGGGTAGTTGAATTATTAGAAAAATAATGCACACCCGAGGTGGTGATGCGCGTCGTGGCCGTTACACCTCGGGTGTGCATTATTTTTCTAATAATTCAACTGCCCAGAGTCAATTATTCCACTTATAGCCTACTACGGTTACCACACCTCAAGACATCGATCAGATGATATATTTAAAGGGATTCGTCTGGTTTTTGTACTTAAATCGCTATTGTGAGTAGGATTATTTCTTCCGCATCTCATCCAACGCCTCTTTTGCTAGTTCCAAAACGTCATTTTAAAGCTGGTAAAATGAAATTACTTATTTATGTGCTGGTAATACTATATATATATATAGATAGATACAACTTTTTGTTTTAATAATGTATTAGTAAATGTTAGAATCAACATTAACTAAGATTAATAAATGCTTTAGAAGTATCTTTCATGTTAACTAATATAGTTATCTAATGTTACCAAACGGAACCTTACTGTAAAGTGTTGCCAAATATAAAACTTCACCTAAAATTTAAATGAAAATGGAACACATGTGACCCTGGAGCACAAAAGCAGTGTTAAGTCGCTGGGGTATATTTGTAGCAATAGCCAAAAAAACATTGTATGGGTCAAAATTATCCTTTTATGCCAAAAATCATTAGGATATTAAGTAAAGATCATGCTCCATGAATATATTTTGTACATTTTCTACCATAAATATATCAAAACTTAATTTTTGATTAGTAATATGCATTGCTAAGAACTTCATTTGGACAACTTTAAAGGCAATTTTCTCAATATTTAGATTTTTTTTGCATCTCATATTCCAGATATTCAAATAGTTGTATCTCGGCCAAATATTGTCCTATCATAACAAATCAATGGAAAGCTTATTTATTCAGCTTTCAGATGATGTATACATCTCAATTAAAAAAAAATTACCCTTATGACTGGTTTTGTGGTCCAGGGTCACACACACACACACACACACACACATATATATATATACATACATACATACATGCATACATACACCCACACACGTTTCAACTACATAAGCTGCAAGCTAATTAGTAAATTTCTTATTTCTTAATATATTATTGTTCATTTTTATTTCATATTTCATTCCATAATACATGAACTATTGTACATATATACATTTTGAAATGTGGAATGAATATCTTGAATATCTTGGTTTGCGTATCTAATGAAATTAAATTCTGTGTGTCACAATTTGAGTATCAAAATAGCGATGCGAATGTACAATTGTATAACGGTTTGTGATTCTGAAGAGTTTCCTCTATTATACTGACCTGACCGGTTAAGCAGGTTTTCCTGTCAGTCTCACTCTCAACCCCCCCATCCCCCCACACTGGCTTTCTCCCCCTCCCCTCCATCATTCACTCTCGCACGTTTCTGTCTAATCCCCACAGGTTTTTCTATAAGCATATCTGGAGGAAGTGGGATGAGGAAGATGAGGACGATGACTTTGATTACTTTGTTCGGTGTGTGGAGCCTCGTCTTAGGCTGTAAGTGTCCTCTGTGTGTCCCGTCTCTTCCCCTGAAGCATGACCGCATAACACTGAATAAATCTAAGTGTTATCCCAGCAGCTCTGTGGCTACTGTAAAGAAGCTTCGACCACCTGGTGGCAGTGTGTACTCAGTAATGAACAGTTCATTATATGACAACACTATAAATTGCTTAGAGAAATGCAAATAAATTTACTTTGCAAATAATTTACAGAGTCATTATGAAATGTGCTATTTAATCTAAGCGCAGGATATCTAATTTTAAACTCACATTGGCATAAACAAAAGTGGAGATGTCAAATAAATGAGTCTAATGGTACTATTGTGACATTTATTTATTTATTTTTTAAGTTTGATTGCAGTTCTTTTTGGTGCCACCAGTTATGCAGAAATTCCACATTTTCACCTTTTATAAGTACAGAATTTTCTGTCTGCTCATATCCATATTCATCTCCCCCTCCATGTATTTTCCACAGGTACTATGATATCTTGGAGGATCGTGTTCCAGCTGGTCTTGTAGCCGAGTATCACTCGACACTGGCACTCTGCTTTGAGAAGTTTCAGGAGTTTTCCAGCCTGAGAAGTGGCCTGGACAGCGACTCTGAGTCTGAGCAAGACAACATATCCATGGTGGAAGGACTGCGTCTGTATGAGCAGCTGGAAGCACTTAAACGCAAGCTGCGTATTATTGAAAACCCGCTGCTCAGGTGATTATTACTGCTGCGTGTGTTGAGATTGAGAGGTGTTTGTACATATGTACCCACAACATGACTTTGCTCCTCAACCCCAAGTTAATCAGGAGAATAACATAATGAGTATAAATGTGATCAGACATTCACGCTTTTCGAAGTATTGACTTATTTACGTTTTCCAAACCTCAGGATCAATACGCACTGCTCTACAATTAATCATCAGTCTTTCCTAGTTACCAGATTCCAGATGGGATCGAAGACGTGTCAATGCGAACAGCTGTGTTTGAGAGAGTGTGCCTGCTAGTTCTTTGGATTGCTCACCCATTCCACCTGTGTGTCCTTTGCAGGTATGTTCTGGGCTACAAGGTGAACTCCGGTCAGCAGTCATGCAGGGCAAAGGGGCCACGTCCCGCTGGCGACCGAGTGGTTCACTTGGTATCTGCCTCGGCCACAGTTCACCAGCTTCAAAGCTTGATAGCTGACAAACTGATGCCCCACTATTCAGGTGAAGAGTTTGAAGTGCAGGTGTGTGTATAACCCTTTCTCTTTTTTATGTTAAAAAGTTACATGCTGGTCAGAAGACCTTGTACTCACCTTTTCAGGATAATGGTCTTGTTTTCTCCTGTACTGGCTTTGTAAATGGGGATTTTGGAAGGGGTTTATGATATCTAGACTGTGATAAATATTCACACATTAGCCTTAGTGCTTTTTGTTATATATATATATATATATATATATATATATATATATATATATATATATATATATATATATATATATATATATATATATATATATATATATATATATATATATATATATATATATATGTACGTGTGTGAACAAGAAGCACTAAGGTTAAAGTTCTCCCTTTCACAGTCCAGATATTATGTGTATATGTGTGTGTGTATATACAGTCGTGGTCAGAATTATTGGCACCCTTGGTAAATATGATCAAAGAAGGCTGTGAAACGAAATCTGCATTGTTAATCATTTTGATCTTTTATTTAAAAAAAAAATCACAAATATCTAACCTTTCATTGAACTAAAACAATTGAAAATGGGGGAAAATCTCATTATGAAATAAATGTTTTTCCTCAAATACACATTGGACACATTATTGGCACCCCTAGAAATTCTTATGAGTAAAATATCTGTGAAGTATATTCCCATTCATATTTACAATTTTGAGCATACCAGGGTGATTATGAACATGAAATGATCCAGCCATGGCTTCCTGTTTCACAGAAATATAAATAGGAGGGAAAACAAAGCCCAAATTCCCTTAATCATGTTGCTTACCTAAATCATATTTTGTAAATATCTTTTTTTTCTACCACAGAATGTATCTATACATTTCTGTGAGTTAGGCTACTTTGTGTGTGCTGTCTCTCTCACACACTCATTCAGGCTGTGCAAGCCTCATCTGGCATGACATAAATACATTATCAGTCGCCGTTTACACTGAATGCAATTAGAATTAGAATCATTCTCACGCGAAACGACATGTTTGCACGTGACTGTGAGTGTGCGCGTGGCTGTGACGTCATTGCCGGCGCCGCTGGCAATAAAAGGATCGGCTCGGAAAGTGACACAAGCAGCAGTTGTGAGTGGGGTGGCCAACCCTAGCCCCGCCCCTGCGTTAATTGCGTTAAATATTTTTAACGCATTAAACTGAAAAAAATAAATAATCGCCTGCGTTTACGCGCTAATTTTGACACCACTAATATATATATCTATATATATATTTATATAAACACCACGCCACCTGCGGTAGTTGGTCCATTACCACCGCGGTGGTAAAAATCTGCCACCGTCACAGCCCTAATTGCTACACCCGCTGACTGCAATGATAGAGCTTGGACAATATCCAGGACAATTTTTAATATAACTCCGACTGGATTCATCTGAAAGAAGAAAGTCATATACACCTAGGATGCCTCGGGGGGGGTGAGTAAAACACAGCCTCATTTTCATTTTTGGGTGAACTAACCCTTTAAATCATTTTACTATAAGGTTTTATTTATTAACATTATTTAAAGTGGTCATATGATGCTGCTAAAAAGAACATTATTTTGTGTATTTGGTGTAATGAAATGTGTTTATGCGGTTTAAGGTTAAAAAAACACATTATTTCCATAATTATGGATCATAATGACTTGTACTGTCTTTTTACGCGTTGCGTTGCATCGCGCC
>NW_015656504.1:0-430 GCF_001515625.1 Sinocyclocheilus rhinocerous
TGGCTAAATGAAAATATCTGGTCACTTATGAAACAAAGAGATTTTTCACTAAAACACTATCTCAAATCTAGACTAGAATATGAGAAGCGAAGTTTTAATAAATTAAGAAACAAAGTAATAAGTGAAATTAGAAAATCTAAAGCAAAATTTCATATCTCCATAATAGAGGAAGGAAATGGAAATGCAAAATTGATATGGGAAAATTTGAGAAGTTTAACAGTAAGATACAAAAAGCCAGTGAAAATATAGAACTTGATCTGGAACGAAAACGCATCTATGAACATGGCAAAATAGCAACCATTTTTAATAACTATGTTGTGGTAAAGTGAAGTGAAGTGACCCATACTTGGAATTTGTGCTCTGCATTTAACCCATCCAAGTGCGCACACACACCGTGAACACACACCCGGAGCAGTGGGCAGCCATGTGC
>NW_015656504.1:574-947 GCF_001515625.1 Sinocyclocheilus rhinocerous
AAGGGTCTCACCTCAGTCATGGTATTGAGGGGGGAATAGAGCACTGATTATTCACTCCCCCCACCAACAATTTGACCATTTGTAGAGCTTTTGGAGTTTAATTTGTGTGTGTGTGAAGAGAATACTTTGTTTGTTGTTTTTATTGTGTTTAACATCAACCTGCCAAGGGACTACGGATGAAAATTAGCCAGTTTTGGCTAAATCTGACACATTTTTCACATGTTGTGTACATTATTAATGTGCATTGTCCCTCATTAAATAAAAAATAAACAAATAAATAAACAAAATGATATTGATCATGCTGATAAAGGCCGGTTCAGAAAAGTATGATCATACTCAACTCTAAGTGCAGAACTAGATCATAGCTACCACA
>NW_015656505.1:0-563 GCF_001515625.1 Sinocyclocheilus rhinocerous
TGTTTTCGTCTGTACACAAATATTTTATCCTTTTATTTTTCAAACTTACCAATTGATTTTCATCTTTATAATGATTTAATTTTAGGTCTGATGAAAATGAAAGAAGAAAGACAAGATCTGAATGAAGAGGAGGAGAAATATCAGGATCAGAAAGATTGTGATGTCAATGGAGAAAAATCAGTGAGTTGCAGCATTAAAAAAACAGAAGTCAAAAGGCCTTTCAGCTGCTCTCAGTGTGGAAACACTTTCACATGTAACAGAAATCTTAAGAATCACATGTTAATTCATGCTGAAATAAAGCCTTTCAGCTGCGCTCAGTGTGGAAAGACTTTTACACAGAAAGCAAGCTTTAAGAAGCACATGTTAATTCATACTGGAATAAAGCCTTTCAGCTGCTCTCAGTGTGGAAAGAGTTTCGTACAGAAAGGACAACTTAATAATCATTTGGTAACTCACACTTCAGAAAAGCCTTTCAGCTGCTCTCAGTGTGGAAAGAGTTTTACACAGAAATCAAACCTTAATTAAAGCTGCAAGCAGCGATGAACGGGCCCTCACACCCGGGC
>NW_015656506.1:0-965 GCF_001515625.1 Sinocyclocheilus rhinocerous
ATGTGTAAAGCGCATCTACACAAGTTTCAGAAAAACTCACTGTGTTTATTTTTTCAGTTCATTATTCTCATCAACCCTAACATGGCGAAGCGTGCTAACAAATAGAAAAACTCAAGGTGGAACAACTGAGATCAGTGTGACATAATATTACAAACATGGAGTTTATTAAAGAACAGAATGAAGAAATGGTAATTCCAGATCCATGCAGAGTGAAAGAAGAAAATACTGAGGAGAAAATAGGTTGGTTTCTATTCCCATTACACAGTTTTTCCTCTGAAGAAATTAATAATATTCTTGAAAATGTTTATGGTCATATAAACTGACATTAGATGAAGAATTGAGTCATATGATTGACCTAATTAAAGTTGATCGATGAGCTCAGTTTTTCTTGATGTGACATTTCAATATATTTATATTGCTTCAGAAAGGAAAGCCAAGAACCGACTGAAGTGGAGGAGAAACATCAGAAAGGAAAGCCAAGAACCGAATGAAGTGGAGGAGAAACATCATGGTTTCACAAGTGGAGAAAACTTCTTTCATTGCACAGAGACCGAAAATAATTCTCTCAGTAAAAAGAATTCAGAAAACAAGCTCTAAAAATTCTTTAACTTGCCACGAATGTGGAAAGAGTTAAATAAAAAAATAAGATGCACCAAAATGTGGAATTTTTCCCCCCAAAACAGTCAAAATATTAGCTCAATAAACTTGTATGACTTTGCAATACCACAATGTTTGAAGGAATGTATTTTCTTCATGTTGAATTATGGACTAGCGTTAGTATGAAATTAATTAGGCATGGTTAATTATGTTGCACATCTCATACACAATAGTAACAGACATTCAAAAGATGATAAAAATCTTGTTTTTAAATCACTTCAGAACGAACAAAAGAAAAAGAAGCGCGATCATCAGACATTTAACAGCATATAAATCAAACGGTCTAACGCTACCGGATTAAATGTCGA
>NW_015656507.1:0-1696 GCF_001515625.1 Sinocyclocheilus rhinocerous
ATATGTTGTTTCATCTCATAAATAATCAAAACAACAATTATAATATAAACGTAATATGTTGTTTCATCTCATAAATAATCAAAACAACAATTATAATACATTATAAAACTTACTTATTTGTGGTTATAACTTTTATGAGTATGATTTATTGTATGCTATAAACACCATGTTAAATCCATTTCATTTATAATGAATTATAAGTCTCATATCTTGACATTATTTATTTAAGATATGTACAGTATCTTACTATCTTATTGATATTACAATAAATATAGTTAAAATCAAATGTGCCATATTACACATTCATCTGATCAGATATCTGATCTTATGGCTGTTTAAGAAAAAATATTATTTTTATTTGTATTATTATTGTTATTGTTGTTGTTGTTGTTGTAAGTGGTCTTTGTCTGCTTTAAGTAAAGTAACAAGTTAACAATGGCAAGATATGAGACTTATAATACATTATATCTATGGGAAATATAATCCATTGTAAGTTAAGTGGATGCATTGTGTTCATTGTGTAATCATCATATATTTTAATAGATATAACCACAAATAAGTAAATATTATAAAGCATTAAAACTGTTGTTATAATTACTCATGAGAAGATACAACATATACGTTTTTTTTATTTTTATAATACATTATGCATTCATTGTAATGCCTTAAGAATACTCTTATAATGTATTATAAATACGGGCTTCGTAGAAATTGTTACCCCCTTTTTTTTTCTTTTTTTTTTTTGAGGCAAAAGTCATAGTTAATAGTGAGAATTAGAGAGGATGACGAGGAAACCTTGGAAGGAACCAATATTCTCTATAATGATGATGATGATGAGTGGTGAATCATAGCATTTGTATCTTTTTACATGTTTATAAGTTTTTCACCAATATTTTCTAGCCGAGTACAAATAAACTGTACTTTTAAATGAAACCACAAGACCTTGGAATGACTACAGCAATCAGTTTTCTCTCTGAATGCAGATACACACATGCTGTTATGCTTCAACGGTGGCTCAAAGACAGGTTGTTATTAGTATGCATGATCCAACTTTTTGGGAGAGAAAGTTTAGCTTTTGAATGGCAAAAAGCTATCATCATTCTGTGAATGAAGGCTGAAAATGTATGCTGGAACTGACTTTGACTATGAATTGAGAGGTGCTCTTGTTTCAGAAAGTGCTACTCGAAAAGCAATTGAAGACATTATGAGCTTTTTTTTTCAGTGAGATATCTTTAAGGGAATATTCCTCCCAAAAGTGATTATATCATGTACTCATGACATTCAAAATTATTTTATTTCTTTTTAGTAGAATCTCCAGCCTGCACGTTTCCATTACAGTGAAAGTGAATGTGGACTGAAGCTGTCAAACTCCAAAAAAAAAAAAAAACACAAAAAGGCACCATGTGGTTCATGTGACTCATGTGCTGTAATTTTCTCCTCCACTGTAGCCATCAAATCTCATTTGTGCATCAGTAAAACTACCACCACACAAATGGCTGCAACTTACCCAACTTCAACATTTATAGTAGTTAAAGAGCAATTCAATCTACTCCTGTGAAAAATAAATAAATAAATAAAGTAGCTATTGCTATAGTTTACCCCAAAATGAAAATTTGCTGATAATGTGCTCACCCAGTTAGGCCATCCAAGATGAAGATGAGTTTATTTCTTCATGGGATCAGATTTGTAGAAATGT
>NW_015656508.1:0-160 GCF_001515625.1 Sinocyclocheilus rhinocerous
CAAAGCTAGAAACACGGCCAGCATCTCCACTCAACTTATGCGCCATGTGAGATGGTGGCCGCTCCACAGGCTGCGGGCCGAGCGGCCACTCATGACTGCTCCCAACCGGTGAAAGATGCATCCGTCGCTAGCATATGCGGCGACCAGGAGCTCCCAGCAC
>NW_015656508.1:216-504 GCF_001515625.1 Sinocyclocheilus rhinocerous
AACCAAGGTTTCCTTCACATGTCTAAGGCACGTAGGCACCGCCGCATGATCTTGAGCAAGCATGCGAAGTTTCCCCTCGGGGAGAACCCCTTGGTCTTAAGCCACCACTATAGGGGTCTCATGTACAGCAGGCCAAAAGTAACCACGTTGGATGCCGCTGCCATCAGACCCAGCAGTCTGGAACTGCTTAACAGTGAGTGACCGGCCTTCTCTCACTCTCGCGACGAGGATCAACTCGATCCTAGCAGGAGACATACGTGCCTACATCGTGGTCGAATCCCACACCAC
>NW_015656509.1:0-625 GCF_001515625.1 Sinocyclocheilus rhinocerous
TAATGATCTTTAAAAAAGCATCATATGACCCCTTTAAGACATAACACATAAGACACTCTTCTTCGCCACCTGCTGGCGTATTTATGTAAGAAATGGTCACTGAACGAACCAGTGAACGAATCTGAACGAGTCATTTTGGTGAACGAACTGAAAATGAACGAATCTCTTGAAAGAATCAAAATTTCCACCACTAAAATTTACAGATTAAGGGGTGGTAATATTATAAAAAGATCCCTTTGCCATGTCACCAAGGGAGCGAAATCAGACTCGCTCGTTTTCTCAGAAGCGTGCAGAAAAAGGCTTGCCAAAACAAAGTTACTGGGTTAATCTTTTTCACGTTTCCTTGGTTGGTAGATGCACCAGGGACCTGATTATAGCACTTAAAACCTGGAAAAGTCAGATTTTCATGATATGTCACCTTTAATAATGTATGTATTTAATTAATTAATTTAATTACTTAATTAATATTCTAGATAATTTTTTCTAGATGTTTTTTCCCCCAATAAATTAAGTGATGAGTTTTTCTTCAATTTTTTCCCCTTTAAAATGTTGTTAACTTGCAATAGCTAGCTAGCCAATAGGTTATGAAGGTAGAATGACGTCAAAAAGATTTGCATACGCAGGG
>NW_015656510.1:0-511 GCF_001515625.1 Sinocyclocheilus rhinocerous
ATTTTGACGTGAAGATGTTGCTGTTTGATATTGTCAAAATGAAGGCTCTAATTTCCTGTGTAAGCTTTTGAGCTACTATTTTCGTGGGGGTATAGCTCAGTGGTAGAGCATTTGACTGCAGCTCAAGAGGTCCCCAGTTCTAATCTGGGTGCCCCCTTTGTACTTGTCAGCTTTAGGTTAACCGAAGCCTTTACTTTATAGTGAAGATGTGGTTGTATGATATTGTAAAAATTAAGGATCTAATTTCCTATGTGCGGTTTTGAGCTGCTGATTCTGTGGGGGTATAGCTCAGTGGTAGAGCATTTGACTGCAGATCAAGAGGTCCCCAGATCAAATGTGCGTGCCGCTTTTGTACTTGTCAGCTTTAGGTTAACCAAAGCCTTTACTTTATAGTGAAGATGTTGTTCTATGATATTGTACAAATTAAGGATGTAATTTCCTGTGTGCGGTTTTGAGCTGCTGATTTTGTGAGGGTATAGCTCAGTGGTAGAGCATTTGACTGCAGATCAAG
>NW_015656511.1:0-526 GCF_001515625.1 Sinocyclocheilus rhinocerous
CCCAGCGGTGAGTACTATCCAGATCACTCCTGATGTGTCAGGCATTCCTCATATAAATGCTCTTCTAATTTATCACAACCAATCCTTTCCAGTCAAAATCCTCGTGGACTCCGGAGCATCGGGGAACTTCATCTCCTCCCGTAGTCTCGCCGGATTGCAAATTCCCCGCTGCAAAAATTCCACGACCTACCAGCTCACCACTGTCCAGGGAAAGCCGTTCGGCAAGGGGCTGGTGCGGCACCGCACGCCCGAGGTCGTTCTTCGGATTGGATGTTTCCACGCCGAACGGATCTCTCTACTGGTGCTGGAGGAGGCCGTCGTGGACATCGTCCTGGGACGCCCCTGGCTCGCCAAGCATCAGCCCACCATCGCCTGGAAGTCCGGAGGCATCAGCCCACCATCGCCTGGAGGTCCGGAGAAATCCTCACGTGGAGTGGGGAGTGCAAACAGGCGTGTCTCCGGGATTTGCCTAGACCGATCACCGACCGGAAGGACCTCCCTGTCTGTTCCACCTCGGTGGAAAGCC
>NW_015656512.1:0-539 GCF_001515625.1 Sinocyclocheilus rhinocerous
TTTATACCACACTTGTCATAATCAGAGTTTATAATTTGTAAATAAGTAATTGCTGGAGTCAAAACAGCAATTAAAAGGCGCTGTGACCGACACTTGACAATACGTTTTCCCGGAGAATTCAATGCTGTCACTAAACGGTGATGCCACGACTAGAGCATCGTTCACAAGTTTCTGCAGGACCTAACTAGCCTAGGCACAGGTTTTCAAGCCCTGGGACAAAATGGGATGCTTTAAGGAAAATGTATAGCCTATGTAAGCAATAGGCCTAAATAAAAATAACAATTTGTTTTCATAAAAAAAAAAAGCAAACTATATCTGGCTTAAATAATTAAGCTAACAGATTTAAAACAGAAGTGTGCGCGGCGCTCCATAAACAAGTTATTTTATGCTTCAGCTGTTCGATCGCGCTGGCGCCTCACGCGCACACACCCCACATATTCTAGCAATTCAAATTTACATCGCAGTCTGTTCATTATCAAAATAAAATACAGTCAACCAAACATATAAAAGGTTACACTGGTCAGTTTAAATAGACCGTA
>NW_015656512.1:664-854 GCF_001515625.1 Sinocyclocheilus rhinocerous
AAAGTACAAGACATTATAAATAATAGTTTAACATTCAAATACATTGCGAATATGGAAACATTTGGATGTGCCGAATGAGACGTGAGCAATAACCTCCAAATACATCTAGTAAAACCCGCGCTCGCTCCGTCTCGTATGCATGCAGGCATGCACTGTCACGATCTAATGCACTGTAAATGCCGGATTACTA
>NW_015656513.1:0-1321 GCF_001515625.1 Sinocyclocheilus rhinocerous
AAATGTAGTTTTGCACAACACTAATCATGAGGCACTTTGACAGCATCCCTTTCTGAGTCCCCAGAGCGCCGGACCCCCGCAGAGGGGTGGATGCTGGGTGAGAGAAGGCGCATGATGTGGCCATATGGCAGGAAAAGCGCAGCGTTCCTTGCTGCATCCCCCTCAGGAACATTCTTTGAGAACAAGCTATCAAATTCATTCCTCTAAAGACACTAATGTGTGTCTGTGTGTATGCAATATGAGTTAGATGTGAACATCTGGAATGAAATGCACCCAAGTAAATGCTCAAATGCTTTGGGGTTAGTGTTAATTTGCATGCATGTGCATGGTCATGTGTTTTTACGTACTTTAGCATATTCTCAGGTTTACAGGTGGTGCTGAACTCCATCATTAAAGCCATGGTTCCTCTCCTCCACATCGCCCTGCTGGTTCTGTTCGTCATCATCATCTATGCCATCATCGGTTTGGAGCTTTTCATTGGAAAAATGCACGCTACCTGTTATTTTCAAGGGACAGGTGTGTTTGACCTTTATGCCAACATAAATGTTGATATGCTACTGTTCAAAAAAAAAATTTTTTTGAAAGAAGTCTCTGCTCACGAATGCTGCATTTATTTGATCTAAAATGCCGTAAAAAAGTAATATTGTGAAATATTATTACTGTTTAAAATAATTGTTTACTGTTTGAATATATTTTAAAATGTAATTTATTCTTGTAATGGCAAAGCTGATTTTCAGCATCATTACTCCAGTCTTCAATGTCACATGATCCTTCAGAAATCATTCAAATATGCTGATTTGCTGCTCAAGAAACATTTCTTATTATTATAAATTAAAAAATATATATTTTGCTGCTTATTTTTTTTGTATAATCCTTGATACATTTATTTTTCAGGATTTTTTTAAGAATAGAAAGTTGAAAAGAACAACATTTGTTTGAAATAGGAATCTTTGGTAACGTTATAAATGTCTTTACTGTCACTTTTGATCAATATAATGCATCCTTGCTGAGTAAAAGTATTAATTTCTTCCAAAAAAAGAAAAAACAATCTTACTGATCCCAAACTTTTGAACACTAGTGTATATATATATATATGAAGAGTTTGGTTCCAAAACGCTATAAATCCATTTTTATTAATTTGAGTAAAAATGTGTTTTCTTTACCAAGAAAGTGGCAAGATGAAAACCACTATTTTCTGTTTCAAACTTCCACATAGCATCTTTAGGTTATAATAAGGTTATAATAACATTAAAAATCCAGATTTAGATTTTCAAATATTTATTATAAAATGTTATTATTTTTTTCCCAAAATGCAATAAAT
>NW_015656514.1:0-949 GCF_001515625.1 Sinocyclocheilus rhinocerous
TACTGTAACTACAGAAAAGCTGTATTCAATTATTATGGGATCTCTACTTATTTTTTATTTACTGTTTTTTATTTACCTAAATATGTACAAATGTGATAAAATATGTATAATCTGCTGATTTGATAATAATAGCAACCACAATATGATTTTTAAATTATTTGAGTAATAACAAATAATTAAAGAAATATGTTATGATTACAATAATACTATTGTGCTCTTAAATAAAAAGTATGTATGCATGTATTATTATTAATAATAATAATTATATGTTTAATAATTATTAATGTAATTTAATTTATTTATTAGATTTTATACCAGTAAAAAAAACTCATTGCAATAATTATATTGCACTTAAAAATAAAAAGTCAGTATTTAATTATGAAATAAAATGATTATTTTGGCTATTACTATAATTTATATTATAACAAATATTATAAGAAATAAAGAAATGTTATGATAATAATCATAATAACAAAAATATCAATCATATTTGTATATTATAATTGTATTATTTATATTACAACAATTTAACAAATCAATAAAAACTTAGGGTGAGTAAATGATTACAGAATTTTCATTTTTGGATGAACTATCCTTTAGCTAAGTTTGGACAATAAATTTAATTAAATTATTCCTGTGACTCATGACATAGGGCAAGCAATTTTGAGAATGGAGGGATTATTATTTATAACAATTGAATAATTATTATTAGTAATAATGATTATAATAATAATAATAGTAATAATAATAATAATAATATAATTAAAATACTAACTTTATTTTACAGCAATTGTACCATGTTTAATGGATTTGTTAACATTTAAATAACAATATAACAAAGCTATTACTATTATTATTATTATTGATTAATTGTAATTGTTATAATATTATTAATAAAGACTGGATTATTGAAAATCATAATATATTTATTTTCTCATTTGTTATAATT
>NW_015656515.1:0-1546 GCF_001515625.1 Sinocyclocheilus rhinocerous
TGCTTAAAACTATATCCCAAGGCAGCGGTTCTCAATTCCAGTCCTTACGTACCCCCGCTCTGCATGTCTTTGTTAACACCGGATTCAGAGCATCATCTCGTTAGAAGGGAGCGCCGTGCATGAACTGTGTTCCAATTGACATGGTCCCTAAACAGTGTCCATTGCTCCCTACTCCCCGAGCAGGGGAACTCAGTTGAAGTTTACTTCACTTCGGAATGTTCATTTACAGATTTGCGCTGCGCCACTGCCTGCAGCGTCTGCACACACACACACAACTTACTAGAGAAGCGTGAAGTGGCACATAATATACCTCTGTAAATACAATTTAAATCCACGTCTCGCACACTTAAATGCCCTTTGTATGGAACATACACGTTCCCTTCAAACTGGAATCATGGAGGAATGAATGGTAACGTTCACTTCGCAGGCCTTTGTATGGAACATACGCTCCCTTCAAACTGGAATCATGGAGGAATATCCGGTAATGTCCACGTCGCAGGGAACTTGCAGTCAAATATAACAAACGTCTGAAGCAATAAGAGCAACATATAAAATGTGCAGAGCGGGGGTACGTGAGGACTGGAATGGAGAACCGCTGTCCTAAGGGATGAATTCAAACCTACTTTAGGCGAGAACAACAAAAAGGCAAAAATTTATCATAAACAACTGACTAAAAGAACATAAATACCTGTATATGGAGCCGTACAGTAACGTCCACATCCATTACTGCAGCACTTCTCATTGTTGGGACAGTCAGAGTCGCTCACAGGACCTGGTACACGATCTTCTTCCTAATGATTGGGGTGGACACTTTCCTGGCTTTGCTGTTATACAGACACATGACAGAGAGTCGCTGAATGCTGAACATTTCCATTCACTTAAATTAAAACGTTTTACATAACATTTCGGTCTCTGCTTAAAACTCACTGAATTCAATGCGTTACTTTTTTGGAAGACCCCTAGCATCCATCATTTACTGAAACTCACTGGAAACAGGCCCACAGTCAAATCAAAAGCATTTGTTCATCAGAGTAGTCACCATCAGAAGAACGTCCTCGATGGGACGGCACAACAATCAGCTTTGCCGGACAGTAACCGTCCACTAGAGCAGTGGTTCTCAAACCTGTCCTGGAGTACCCCCAGCCCTGCACATTTTGCATGTCTCCCTCATCTATCACACCTGATTCAACTCATCAGCTCATTAGTGGAGACTGCATGACCTGAAGTGGGTGTGTCAGACATAGGGAGACATACAAAACGTGCAGTGCTGGGGGTACTTCATGGAGAGGTTTGAGAACCCCTGTACTAGAGAATTCGAGAGGATCATTAGGGGAGGCCAGGGAGTGCAGTTTCAGCATTTGTAAATCAGGAGTTTTGCAATGAGTCTCAAACCTTAATACAAGTTGGACATTTATCTGCTTCCTTCCAATCAGGTTTCAAAAACCTATTTCCTAAACTGTGTTAGTTACTCTCAAATACCGAGTGTCCCTTATTTCTGCAGTTCTTCAGGCTGCGTAATGAAGTCAACAGATCTTCTCACCTGTGG
>NW_015656516.1:0-1552 GCF_001515625.1 Sinocyclocheilus rhinocerous
GGCTATGCGGCGATGCCGGCCGTAGAAGAGACTCTCGCGGCACATTGGCGCCAAATTCCGCTCCGTCTTGGAAGTCATGCCCTCTGTTGCCGTCCAAGCCGTGTAGGATTACGTCCGCTTTAATCAGAAAATCTTACATGGCCGCTGGGCAGGCTGCGGCTACACTCCATTCTATGGGTGTACTCCAGGCTTATCAGGCAGATGTGCTCAAGGAGCTGGACGAGGGAGAAGGCCTGACTCCAGAGGCCGTTAAAGAGCTCAGAAGAGCTACTGACTTGGCGCTTAGGGCTACCAAGCACACGGCTCAGGCAGTGGGCAGGTCCATGGCAGGTTTAGTGTCAGCTGAGCGCCATCTTTGGCTCACTCTCACTGACATTAAGGAGAAGGACTTTTCTTTTGGACGTCCCCATTTCTAGTGACGGTCTGTTAGGGGATTCGGTCACGACGGTCGTGGAGAAGTTTCGAGCAGCGAAACAGCAGTCAGCCGCGTTTCGTCAGCTCATCCCGCGCAGGGCTAGGGAAGTAGAGCGTCAGCCACCTGCGGCTCGCTTTCGCTCGCGCTCCTTGCTGCACAGCTCATCCCGCGCAGGGGACGCAGCCCGCGCGTGGTCCAGCGGCATGAGCCGTCGCCTAAGTTACCCCCTCGTAAGGACTGGGGTCCTAGGTCTCGCCCACCTGCTCACCCACGGCAACGCAAGCGGTTAGACCTGAGTTCGACGGCTAAGACCTCTCGTTCTCAGGCTCCTAATAGCAGTTCCTGATTCCTCTGCTCGTCTTCGGAGGCCAGGCCCTCCTTTAGAGAGTGTGGACGAACCGCACAAGCATATTCGCCTCTCTCGTTGTGGCCTCCCGGCTCAGAGCTTGATGGTCCCGCCACATACTGCGCCTCGGGCAGTTTTAGGTCGACGAGCACCCCCTCAGATACTCTGTGCGTTCCACCCTTCAGAGTTCGAGAGAAAGCCCAAGGGTCATGCGAGCATGGCCCGTTTATGACGGCCTCCAAAGCTCCCACTTTTGGGGTGGTGGGCAGGCCCGACAGGACAATTGGACATCTTCCCATTATAGTTTTTCCCGCCACTCAGGTGCTCCGGGACCCTATACGGGAGAATCAGGTGAACGTTCCAACCGTAGAACATCTAAAACCCCTGGCAGACTATTGGGCTGCGTGGAGACGCCTGCCCGATGTCTCACGATGGGTACTATGCACCGTTCGACACAGTTACACCATCCAGTTTCGGAAAGGGCCACCTCCTTTCAGCAGGGTTCTTCCTACGACGGTACGTCCTCGGGAGGCCTCGATTTTAAGTCAGGAGATCGTGTCACTCCTAGAGAAAGGGGCTATAGAGGAGATACTCCCCACTCAGATGGAGTCAGGCTTCTACAGCCGGTATTTTGTTGTGCCCAAAAAAGATGGTGGTTTACGTCCGATTTTGGACTTACGTCGTCTAAATCTTGTGCTCCGAGTGAGCAAGTTCAAGATGCTAACAGTAAAGTCCATTCTGTCTCCGGTCCAATCCAAAGATTGGTTTGTAACCATCGATCTAAAGGATGC
>NW_015656517.1:0-1452 GCF_001515625.1 Sinocyclocheilus rhinocerous
TCGGACGGCTAAGCCTCGCCAACCGTCGAACGGAAAAGTAAAGTTGTCTGGCCAGGAGGCTCTTGCCGACATCTGACAGGAGCACACAGCATCGAACGGGTAAGCCTCGCTGACCGTAGAATGGAAAAGGTAAGGTTGTCTAGCCGGGAGGTTCTCGCCGACGTCCGACAGGAGCTCACTACTCACGGCATCGAACGGGACGGGAGCTCAATACTCACGGCATCGAACGGGTAAGCCTCTCCTAACATAAGACGGAAAGGTAAAGTTGTCTGGCCAGGAGGCTCTCGCCGACATCCGACGGGAGCACACAGCATCGAACGGGTGAGCCTCGCTGACCGTAGAATGGAAAAGGTAAGGTTGTCTAGTCGGGAGGCTCTCGCCGGCATCCGATGGGAGCTCAATACTCACGCCATTGGATGGGTAAGCCTCGCTGACTGTAGGATGGAAAAGGTACGTTTTTTTTTTTTTTTAACGGAGCGATTAATTTAAATGGTTTGATGACCAATGAGGGTTTGGTGGGCTTTTTTGATGTGAAACTGGTTATTTCTGATGTAGCTTTGATAAGCTTCTGAAGACCATTTTCCTAGAGTTTGGATCTGCTGCTTGGAGAGGCCTTTTTTTTGGGCTGCTGATGTTGCTGCCCCGATGCAAAAAGAATGGCTGGAGAAATTCTTCGCTGGGATGCCCGACAATTGCAGGACGGATCCGAGAAGTTTTTGGAACCAGAAGCGAGTGACGGGTTTTTTGGAGTCGTCTAAAAATAGTGGTTCGTGGGGGAATTTAGCCTGAGAATTTATAAGGCGGAGGTACTCGAAGATGGACTGGTATGGTTGGATTGGAGAAGAGGGATTAAAAATGTAGCTGAAATTACCTTTCTTGGCTTGGTCTGTCTTGCTTTGTTTGATTAAGAAATAAATTGTTTCGCTATCGAGTACGGTTAGGTCTGAGACGGTCGGGTTGATTTTTGAAAGAAATTGTTTCGCTATCAAGTGCGGTTAGGTCGGAGACGGTCGGGTTGATTTTTTGGATCGAATTTGGAAGAGATGGTGAGTTCCAAGCATCTAAGAAAACCGAAAAAGGCTAGAATGAACATGGCGTCGAGTGTGCGGGCTGTACTGAGAGGCTGGTAACCTGTGCGGAGGGTGTGGATACATTTTGTGAGAATTTCTAACGTTAAAAGGTTGTCTAGCCGGGAGGCTCTCGCCGACGTCCGGCGGGAGCTCAATACTCACGGCACTGGACGGGTAAGCCTCTCCGAACGTATGACGGAAAGGTAAAGTTGTGTGGCCGGGAGGATCTCGCCGGCATCCGACGGGAGATCAAGACTCACGGCATCGGACGGGTAATGCCGGGTTCACTGCACGATTTTAGCCCGATTTTTCACTCGCCGACAGGTTTCGCGAAAATCGCAGACAAATGCCCGAAATCGGAGGCAAATCGGTGCTCGTTCAC
>NW_015656517.1:1482-2031 GCF_001515625.1 Sinocyclocheilus rhinocerous
CCGCCGGTTGTTTTTTATGTCAGCAGGTTGAAGTGATCCCAATAACGTGATATTTAGGCACTGGAATGTGAATTGCAGCAGGAGAACCCCGCCAAAAAAAAAATTTGTTTTACCCGCCGAACGCTGGGGGACCCCCTCGAAAGCAATTGGGCTATTTTCGGACTAGTTTTGAGTAGTAATTGGGCGGGTTTTGTAGCGAAAACCTGGCAACCCTGCACCAGACAGAGCTGTCTGCGATTCTTCCTATTGTAAAGTCATGCAGTGTGTAACCTCCTGTCGTCGTTCCATCGTGCAGTGTGAACACAGCAACAACTGAATGCTACCCCAGATAGTCGTTCAGTGTGAAACCAGTGATGCGACGTCTTTGAAAATCGTGCAGTGTGAACTCGGCATAATGCTACATACAAGAGAGAAATTCAAATCTTGCTAGTTTGAAAAGCTAAACTACTTTCACATTACTCAAAAATGTAGTTACAGTATCGCGGCCTCTGCTTCGTCGGTAGTCAGACGGAAAGGCCAAGATTTGCTTGACCGGAAGGCTCTTGCGGC
>NW_015656518.1:0-662 GCF_001515625.1 Sinocyclocheilus rhinocerous
AGACAAACTCAGTGAACATACAGGATCTTAAGTACACAGATCAAAGAAGGATAATTAACTAGGCACACCTGAACAGAAAAATACAATCAACACAACAAGGGAAATGGTGCAAAAGGAAAACAAAGTCCAAATTAACAGAAACCGTGACAGAGCTAGCATTATAGTGCACTTCTCTTTTTATGCTGCACAGTACACATATAAAAAACTGCCATCAAAAGCATATTTCAAACAAAATAAATTGCTTATGTAGCCTTCTTAAGACTCATATCCAGATCACCCTGCATCAGTTAACTATTGCATCCTACTAAACGTAGCTAAATTCTATTATGCCATATTTACAATTTCAAACTTTAGCCAGTGTCAAGTGCTACATTCAAACCAGAAGTGGTCCATATCTGTTTTATAATATATGGGGCATGTTTGCCATGTCAAATGTGGGTCAAGTTAGGCTTACACACTGATAAGCCAATGCTGACTGTGCCAAATATTTGCCAAAACTGGGCCAAATTGTTATTAATTATTTGGGCAATATTTGTCATTTTATATGCGGGCCACTTTAGGCTCACAGCCACATTAGCCAGCGCTCACTGTGCCTTATCTTTGCCATAACTGGCCCAGATATGGTTTAGGATAATTGGGCCACATTTGTGGCATCATATGCG
>NW_015656518.1:676-883 GCF_001515625.1 Sinocyclocheilus rhinocerous
CTGGGCCACATTTGTGGCATCATATAAGGGCCGCTTTAGGCTCACAGCCACATTAGCAAGTGCTTACTGTGCCATATCTTTGCCAAAACTGGCCCAGATACGTTTGAGCATAACTGGGCCACATTTGCGACATCATATAAGGGCCACTTTAGGCTCACAGCCACATTAGCAAGTGCTTACTGTGCCATATCTTTGCCAAAACTGGCC
>NW_015656519.1:0-545 GCF_001515625.1 Sinocyclocheilus rhinocerous
CCTTTCAAAATGCTGTAAAAGGATTAAATTTGACAGCCAGTGAAGGAATGGACTTGTTAGTCAAATGGTTGGGAAAAGTATCAGCTGAACACGCTAAACGCATGAGGTCAGTACACATTAATCAGCCATCGAAGGGCCTTGACATGATATGGACTAGACTGGAAGAGTGTTACGGTGCTCCAGCGGTTATCGAAAGAGCACTTTTTAGACGTATTGAAAGTTTTCCAAGAATTTCAAGCAGAGATTACTCAAAGCTTCATGAGTTGAGCGATCTTCTTATGGAAATAGAGTCAGCCAAAGCTGATGGATACCTTCCAGGCTTATCATATCTGGACACAGCAAGGGGCATCAATCCCATAGTTCAGAAGCTGCCATTTAATCTGCAAGGAAAGTGGGCATCAATCCATCCCATAGTAAGCTGCCATTTAATCTGCAAGAAAAGTGGCTGTCACATGGAGCAGGTTACAAAGAGCGGTGTGGTGTTTCGTTTCCCCCTTTTGAGGTCCTGGTTGACTTCATAAGTCAGCAAGCTAGAATAAGGAATG
>NW_015656520.1:0-1218 GCF_001515625.1 Sinocyclocheilus rhinocerous
GATACAAATAGGACAATGGCTTATTACGAATGTCATACAGTCAAAAATATGTCCTTAGTGTACATAAGTGAACATACTTATGTAAAAATGATATAGATAATAATTAACTTAATTTATATAGCAATGCATGAAACATTTCTATCAGTTAGTTGCACTAGCGGACACCTAAATATGTATGTTTTGTTTTGACAAAAATGTATAAAAAGTATTCATATGTATTGTTTGTATGTATGTGTTTTACATTGCTTGAGAAAAAATACCCAATTCATTAATACTTTATATACTTCTATTAATAATTTAAAAATGAAAGGAATTAGAATTGAAAGTTTGTAATTGTTTTCTCTGAGTGACTGTTAAATAAATAAAGATAAAGGCCTTGCTGTTTAAATATATTACAAATTTATTACAAAACATACATCTTAATGATCTCTTTCTCTCGCTCTCTCACGCAGTAAGCATATCACAGATACAAAGAAATTTAAGAATTATATATATAATACAAATATAAAATAAATAAATAAACAAAATACAAAAAGTAATAAAAGTAGAAGATTCTGGTCAGCTGGTAAAAAGTATACAAATAACGAAATCAACACACCTTGCAAGGCTCACACAAAAAACAGTAATATACAGGGTGTTATTTCTGTTATGTTGATTTTTTTAAATGCCAGACCTGTTATATGGGATGAATATTGAACAGTTACATCAACGAACTAATAGAACATGACTGAAGTATTTCCACTACACATCTACACCGTATGAGACAAAGACAAACCAATCTATATCTACACCGAGACAAAGACAAACCAATCTATTTCTTATCTGCCCTCTTCTTCCGCATCTCCTCCATCCTCTGGTCAAATGGAATACCAGCATTTTGAGGACTGTATATGTACCCATAATACTGGCTGTGGCCACTTTCTTTGTTCCGGGGCTGTTGGCACTGACTACATTTATTTTTGTCAACTTTCCGATTGTAAGGCCTCCGGGCAGGTGGTGGGGAGGAAAGGGGGCCAGCAGGAGCAATCCGTTTGTATGCATTGACTTGTGGGGCCAAAAACACATACACAAGTGGGCCACTGGCAGGGCTGGGGCTGGAAACAGTAGGCAAAGTGGCAGGGGTAGGTGGAGATGTCTGCTGAGGGAACAATTGCCTCTGAGCTGGCAACCTTTGGCAGGCAGACTGCAGAGAATGGGTGTGTTGGGCCGGAGCTGCAG
>NW_015656521.1:0-604 GCF_001515625.1 Sinocyclocheilus rhinocerous
CTTTTTTTACGGAATGACTTGAAAAGTCTGGTAGTGTGTGATCTTCAGTCATTTAGTTTTCGACCAATAATGGAAAACTTTTTATGCATTTTGGCCGTTCATTTACACAATGGCATTTTGGGGACGTGAAAATGCTAACTTTTGAAGAAAAAAAAAAAAAGGCTTCAAAGTTTTTGAAAGCGATTCCATTATTGTTATACAAAAACGTGAATTTGTGAAAACGGTGACGTCATGCGCATGTGTATTACGTGTTAATTCTATAGAAATGCTTATGTGCACAGATGTGTAGTGCTACTTTACAAAGTGACATTGCCATCTACTGGCCTGGCATGCACAATACAGCTTTGTTAGTCGTTTTCATGGATCCGAGTGAACAGGGAACGTTTTGACAATTTTGTCGTCTGTAAGTGAAACTTTTCAAAGGAACGTTTTGACAATGTTGTCGTCTGTAAGTGAAACTTTTCAAAAACGCAAATGAAAAAATTTCATTTTTCATTTTTCAACAGTTTTTAGTACATCGTAAAAGTATCGTCAAGTTATGTTTACCACAAGCTTTATATTACTCATTAATTGAAAAACCCCATTATAAAACTCCATAGGAAAA
>NW_015656522.1:0-547 GCF_001515625.1 Sinocyclocheilus rhinocerous
TGTCACCATTTTCTGACTTGACTTTACTTATGGTTCGATCACTTTTTATTTTTCTAATTTGTCTTGCCAGCAAAAAATGTTTGTTGCGTGTATAGGAATCCTCTGATGATATGATCTGAAAGTATCTGATTATATTTAAATCTTAATGAAAGTATTTTCTTCTAAGTCTCTATGGATGGATTCATATGGATGGCGTTTTCTTTATCTAAACCATTTATTTGCTGTTCCAGCTCTACCAATTTAGCTTTTTCTTTTCTTTCTTGTGGCCTGGTAAGAAATAATACAACCCCTGATATAAGCTTTCATAGTCTCCCAAAGTATTAAGGGGGAAGTTTCAGGGCGATCATTCATCTCAAAGAAAAAGGAGATTTGTTCTCTTATAAAATCACAAAACTTTGGTTGCTTTAGGAGCTGTGGGTCAAGTCTCCATATCCTATCACATTGAGGCATGCTAGAAACATTAAAAGAAAATGAGAGAGGAGCATGATCTGAGATCACTATATCATAATACACGACTTTACTAGTGAGTGGCATCAATTTAGCATCT
>NW_015656523.1:0-531 GCF_001515625.1 Sinocyclocheilus rhinocerous
CGTATAGGTATTTTTTAACCATGGGGTACACATTATATTATTAAAAGAAGGACATTATGGAGATTACTGAGCAACAAAGCTGGACATCTAGTGAAATGAGTTAATGAGTTTCTGCTATGATTTATAATTCACAAGTCTACTTACCTTATGAAAGCTTATTCATCGATCTCAGCAACATCTCAACACCACTATCACCAAATAACTTTGCATGATATACCATCAAGGTTCAATGCAGCTTAAAACAAGCTTACCTCTTTCCAGCTGTCCACAGAAAAAATACATTATACAACATTTGTATTTCAGTGGTTGTATACTGTGGTGTTTTTATAGCAAAAAAAATTTAGACGGTTTAATTTGGCCATCGAACAATTAAATTAAAACTAGTGCAATATTTGTCTCTGTAATTACTGTGCAAATATACACTTGTTCCTCCCTTGTTCCATATAGTTACAGGGTAAATACAACATTTGCGGGCTGTAGGTGTTTGTCCAACTTGTTCCTCCCTTGTTCCGTGTAGTTACAGGGTAAATA
>NW_015656524.1:0-107 GCF_001515625.1 Sinocyclocheilus rhinocerous
CTAACCTCATTCAGTGTCTTTGTGTCTCTTTGTGTTTTCCCTTTTTCTTTTTTTCTCTCTCACTACAATTTCCTTTCCCCTCTAGTCCCCTCATCAGGGAACTCCCG
>NW_015656524.1:296-899 GCF_001515625.1 Sinocyclocheilus rhinocerous
ACACCCCAGCGTGTACAGCTACCCTCACCTACGATCAATACGACACTGCCACACGCATTATCCTGCCCAACCAAACTTTATGGATCAATGTACCTAAGGGCTCGATCCTCCATATTGACGATTTAGCGTTGTATCACCTTACCGACAACGAGTATCAGGCCGAACTCGAAATCTCACCCTTCTTCAAACAGCATTCCTTCGTCCTCGATCCAGAATTGCAAGAAAGGATCAAGGAGGAAGGAACGCAACTTATTGATCTAACTCCTGTTGATACAGCCTTAGAAGCTATCGCTCGCCTCCGGCCACTGGCGCGCCAATCATTCGGTCTTGGTCTGCCGCTGACACAACAAGAATTTCAGCATGACGCTTCAGTTTTAAGGTCAAAAAGTGAGATGCAATATGTAAGTAGCTAAACATTTAATAATTGTCAACTGTGTTATGATTAGAATTTTGAACATGCCCGGAATGGGATGCAAACATCTAAACTGGAGACTTTTTTTAGCATATATGTTCCGACGTGATAAAACTGACCAAGATCCTGAACCCGAACCTGAGAATGCAACAAACCTGATTGAGATTACGCCTATACCGCCTCGTCGAACC
>NW_015656525.1:0-320 GCF_001515625.1 Sinocyclocheilus rhinocerous
GAGTGTTTGCTCATCTGCAATACATCTATAGGACGTTTCCTATCAAATATCAAATAGACGTTTAGAAGTTGCCTTTAAGATGTTTATGATTTAGAATGAATGTAAATCTAAAATCTTAGAGACGTCTCCCAGACGTTTGTACACAGCAGATGCTTTCCAGATGAAGTGATCTTTAACAGATATCTTGCAGACATACCTGTGCTATCTTCTCCTGGTAATGTCACATGCACTGCTTGCCACATGTATAGTGTAGCTTTCTCTGTCAGCGGCGAGGGATTCACATGTGATAAATGCAGGGAAATAGTTAGGCTGACAGAGAA
>NW_015656525.1:382-644 GCF_001515625.1 Sinocyclocheilus rhinocerous
CTTTAATTGAGGATAGTAAGAATGTGAGGGCCTTAGATACAGCTTTGGATATTACTAGCTTAGCGAGTCCCATACATCTCAGATTGTAAAAAATAAATTGATAAAATAGATATAAATATAACTTTTAACTATTTCACACCTCACGTGCGAAGCCCGCGAAAGAACCGGAAGGTATATAAGCTGGGGACTCCGTTCACATCACGCACACAAACGAACTCCCTTTTGACTGAGTGGAATTTGACTTAACGGGAGAGCTTTCCTG
>NW_015656526.1:0-889 GCF_001515625.1 Sinocyclocheilus rhinocerous
GTTCAGATCAAATCACAACAACGTAGGAAACCGATCCGGTGTGACTCAGCTGACACAGAACAGCATAGGTTGTTTAACTTGTTTAGTCCAGCTGATACTCTCCAAAATGGCGCTACAGGGTGATGCAGAGGAGACGAATTGTTGAATAAAGTCGTTTTTTTTTTCTTTTGCACACAAAAATTATTCTCGTAGCTTCGTATAATTGCGGATGAACCCCTGATGTCACATGGATTATTTTACCGATCTCCTTGCTACGTTTCTGGACGATGTCACATGGATTATTTTACAGATCTCCTTGCTACGTTTCTGCACCTTGATCGTGGTAATTACATTGCTGTCTATGGGAGGGTCAGACAGCTCAGATTCCATCAAAAATACAGAATCATACCTGAAACAGAAAACTAATAAATGCAGTAATATTCCCTCTTCACGTCGGAAACTGTAGGCTTCCACACAGACATGTAACGTACATACATCAACACATCTCCGCAAGCGTTTATTAGACGAGGAAAGGGCGGGGTCTCAAAATTAAAGATGCAACATAACGCCAGCAGGGGTCACTCATACTTCATTAAATAAATAACAAACAGTTAATTCTGCCGAAATACATAATAAATGAAACAGTTTTGATGCTATATTATTGATTGCTTATGTTGCTAAGGGTGTTGCTCAGTGATACACAGAACAGTTGGGTGAAGCGGTCAAAGCCGGGCTGTATCATGAATAAAACACAGCTGCTGACCAATCAGAATCGAGGAATGGAACTAACCGTTTTATTACAATTAATATAGGCTAGGAAGCCTATTTAGTCATAAATAAGGGCAGTTTATGTATAAGCTACCTATTTATTCTTCCTGTTTAACATTTATTAGACTCCAGGTTGAAATAA
>NW_015656527.1:0-260 GCF_001515625.1 Sinocyclocheilus rhinocerous
AGGCAAAAGCTGCGATTGTCATGCGCATCTTGTAGTAAATCTCCATCTGAAGGCTAGAGGGCGCTCTCACGCTGAAGAAATCCCTATAAACAGAAGATTTAACTGCTTTCATTGATTCAACAAAACAGGACTACGACAATAAAGCAATAAGCCCCGTGAAGCCGTGGTTTACAGTGAATTTATAACAGCTAAAGGGCGTTGTTAGGTAAATTCACTGTAAACCACGGCTTCACGGGGTTTATTGCTTTTATAAAACGGTT
>NW_015656527.1:496-597 GCF_001515625.1 Sinocyclocheilus rhinocerous
AAACGCGGCTCAACCAATCAGAATCAAGCACCGCAAGCACCGGCTTTATAATATACGATTTATCGGAGTTCGCCTTATTATGAATTTCATTGTAATAAAGT
>NW_015656528.1:0-630 GCF_001515625.1 Sinocyclocheilus rhinocerous
AGCTAAAGTCTCAAATCCTTTTTTACAGTGTACCCGAGAATCAACATCGTCCCTCTCTGTCTGCAACAGAATGGTAAGTTTTTTTTCTCTCTCCCTTTTATGCAAGTTAGCAATATGTAACTAGCATAACCTAACTTAGCCAAATAAAGTTAGGCTATAAATAAAAAACATACAACAAAACATATTTTGCCACTTTACCATTTTTATTATTATTATTAGTTGTCTGTACAGTCACAGATCGAACTAACAGCCTAACCCTAACGGGTAAAAAAAAGGTTCTTTTTACACTACCATTGAGAAGTTTTAACCAAACTATGGTTACAGACTTTTCATTAAGACCCTAAAGAATCATATCATCTTGTGGAAAATGGGCATCCTATGACCCCTTTAACTTTTGTTTCATTTGCCGTTTGAAGTTTCTCATGCAATAGAAATGGCAGCGCTCGTTTGCCGTTTGAAGTTTCCCATGCAATAGAAATGGCAGCGCTATATTATTGCAGAGCTCGATTTTTCCTATTACAGCAAATCTAAATCTGCTTGAAGCTTTATAAACATCAGCACTATTAATGAAGAATTAAGTATAGATACCAACCTGTTTGTTACAGATTTGTAACCAACAAATACCCAGTA
>NW_015656529.1:0-600 GCF_001515625.1 Sinocyclocheilus rhinocerous
GTGAGTATAACTGATATATTTATATTAAGATAGATACAGATACACAGTACCAAGAAAACGTATGTTAACCCATTGGAATTGGATGGGATTTATGCATTAATTGGTCATGAAATGTTATCTGATCTTCACCAAAGTCACAATAGACAAACACAATATGCTTAAGCTAACAACACACAAACAATTATAATATTTCATGTCTTTACTGAACACATTCCAGTAGCATTCATAGTGCTGTGGAACAAATAAGTAAATTTCTTCTGAAAAATTCAGGACCTGCACAGTTTTGTTTGTTCTAGCATTCACCAGTGTGAAAACACCAATCTCAAAATCACAGTCACTGCTTTAAATTATGCAAATATGCAGAATATGCTGGAAAACCACGAACTATAGGACCTAGGGTATTTTTCAGAAGAACAGTGGCCAGTTTAACTGCTCAGGACAAAACAAGGGACCCGTGAATAACTCATGAAACTCAAAAAAATAAAAAAAAAATAATAAAAAAAATGTTGGTAATGGTAAAGCTCACTTACAGGATTTTTTTCCATAGCACTGTGAATGTTTAATATAGGGCTGCACGATAAATCGCATGCGATATTTAAC
>NW_015656530.1:0-410 GCF_001515625.1 Sinocyclocheilus rhinocerous
CTTTATAAAGAACTTCTAACTAACAAAAATGTATGCTTATCTAGTGAGTTTTTCTCCTAAATAATCTATAAATAGATGCATTAACCAAATCCTTCATAATCAAAACTTAATAAATTAATAATTTGCCAAAAAGTACATTTAGTCATTATTCATCCCCCCCCCCATGTTGTGTTTAAAGCTTAATTATTGAGTCAAACACAAAAGCAGATGTTATGCAGAACATTAACCCCAGTCTAAGTGAAACTATATGAAAATAATAAATTGAACATTATTGTATATTAACATATAGTAATTAGGATTAATGTCAATACGCACTTCAGTTTTTCTAATCTGCATTGTTTGTTTTCTACCAGATGACAGATCTTTTTCATTCCTGAGTTTTCTAGTTTATTTCCACTCAGATCCAGCTC
>NW_015656530.1:813-1110 GCF_001515625.1 Sinocyclocheilus rhinocerous
ACTCAGATTCAGCTCTCTCAGGAGTAACGGGTTTTTACCCACAATTCCAGTCACATACTGACAGGCTTCATCTGCAGCAGGACCCAAAAACCTGCAGAGAAGATGAAACAGGATTCAATTCAACTAAACTTTGTGAAGAAATTGTATCTTGAGCAGCAGACTTTATTTGTGAAATAATATTTTTATTACTGCATATAATTTATTTTTGTATTATCTCATCACATCTCACCTCAGTGCCTTCAGCTGACAGTTTGGATCCTGTAGTAAATCATCGAGCTGCTCCACTCCTGATTGTCC
>NW_015656531.1:0-547 GCF_001515625.1 Sinocyclocheilus rhinocerous
CTCGCAGTCCTCCAGTGAAAGTGTTGTCCAGCCAGCTGCGTGAGGACCGAGAGTGTCAGACAGCAAGCGGGAGAGCAGAATATGTTATCAGACGCCTGGGCCCCGCTGAACAGCGCTGCTTAGCGGTGTCTGTGGTCTGGATGCAGGGCACTGTGCTGGAGGTGCAGGCTGATCACAACACCGTGCTCATTCTGGACGAGACCGGCAACTTTGTCGTCAGCGGCATTAACAGCGTGCCCAAAGGAAAACCCTGCCTGCGTCCTGTTATATAATATATGGCACCTATAATAGTTAGTTAGGCTTCCGGAGGACAACATTTTTTCTGATGTTCAAGCACATACTTTCACTGGGTCCTTGTTGACAAAGGGAAAAATATACAAAAAGTGAATAAATACACGGTTAGTTTTTCTGTTTGCGTATCTATGTTCCTTATGACAAATAGGGATGGGCGTATCGATCCGAAGTATCGATATATCGATACTGATGCGAGTATCGAAAGCCATACCAGTGATTTTATTTAACAAAAAAATAATAATGCGTACAATAT
>NW_015656532.1:0-436 GCF_001515625.1 Sinocyclocheilus rhinocerous
AGTCAGAAGTAACGGTCAATGCAGTCAGATGTTATAATCACTGCAATCAGATGTTATAATCCCTGCAGTCAGAAGTAACAGCCACTGCAGTCAAATGTTATAATCACTGCAGTCAGATGTTATAATCACGGCAGTCAGATTTTATAATCATGGCAGGCAGATGTTATAATCCCTGTAGTCAGATGTTATAATCACTGCAGTCAGAAGTAACAGTCACTGCAGTCAGATGTTATAATCACTGCAGTCAGAAAGAAGTAACGCTGCAGTCAGATGTTATAATCACTGTGGTCAAATGTTATAATAACTGCAGTCAGAAGTAACAGTCACTGCAGTCAGATGTTATGATCACTGCAGTCAAATGCTATAATCCCTGCAGTCAGCAGTAACAGTCACTGTAAGAAAAAGTGAAGACGTCGAAGATCTTGATGAAGAATAA
>NW_015656533.1:0-623 GCF_001515625.1 Sinocyclocheilus rhinocerous
GCACCCCTGCTCTCGACATACGGCACCCCGGTTGGGAAACACTGGGCTAAAATACACGTTATTGTGGTCGCTTCATCCCACAGACATGAAAAACAACCCGCGGCAAGAGTGATAAAGTAGCTATGTAAGTGAATACTTACTGTGATTGTTTTTTGTATGACTGTGTAGAGCAGATGAATTATTGAAACGCTTCCCACATGCAGTGCAGTGATACAGTTTCTCTCCGGTGTGGATCCTCTCATGTGTTTTCAGAGTTGCTGAATCACTGAATCTCTTGTCACAGTGTGAACACTTGTAAGGTTTCTCTCCAGTGTGAATCCTCTCGTGCTGTTTTAAACACTGCCTCATGCAGTTCTAAACACTTTGCTGAAGTAAACGTCTTTTCACACTCAAAGCACATGTACTCTCTCACACCAGTATGTATATTCTGATGTTCTTTCAAAATTGAAAAACGTGAAAAACTCTTTCCACACAAATAACATGAATATGGCTTCTCCTTTGTATGAACTGTCAGGTGTTTCTTCAGGACTGAAGCGCTCAAAAATGTTTTATCACATTGATCACATGAGTACAGTTTTTCTCCAGTGTGGATGTTCATGTGTTTCTTAAGGTGTGCTGATTGT
>NW_015656534.1:0-1042 GCF_001515625.1 Sinocyclocheilus rhinocerous
CTCTGGTTCTAGGTGCTGCTGTCACAGATGAAGTGAGGGAGAAATCAATGATGAAGGAAAAGAATGGTGAGAATCTGTTGTTTGCGCTGATAATCTTTAACTTTACAACAGTATCATGATCTGATGAGTGTGATTTGGCTTCATTCAGTTTATTCATTCAGATTTCAAACAAATGACTGTAAGTGAATTAAAAAGTGAGAGAGATGGCCTTCTGTTGAATCTTTTAATGCTACAAACATCCGAGATGTAGAAGTGTAAATGACCCAAGTAAACTTTACATTTCAGATTGCTTGCTCTAGTAGATGCATGAGTTCACAAATCAGATTGCATATTCTAGTAGATGCATGAGTTCACAAATATAATAAATGTTTATTTGTCAGAAAAGTGCTTAGATTGAATTCATCAAATGAGCAAAATGTGCTGCTGACAATCTGTGTTAAATGAGTTTGTACATTGTAAATGCTTCACTTTAGTTTTGATGTGTCATATGATGAAATTCAGTATATTTGTCATTGTCTCTGTATTTTCCTTCAGATTACAAAAGAAAGCGAGTGAATGAATCAGCGACTGTAGTGATGCCGCTGTTGAATGTAGAGGATGTGGATGTAGTGAATGAGGAGGAGGGGACGAGTTCACTTTAATAATATAAGACCCGCCCACCAGTTTCAATCACTCTGACATCATCAACATTTCAGCTCCAGCTACAACAAAACATTTTTAATTTGAAAGATGCTATTTGTTATTACTCTGACTCTACCAAAACTAAAAAATATATTTTCATCTTTTTTATTTTGTTTGGCAATTTTTTTAATCCATAAACAAAAATTATAGGCTCAATAATATATTTTCATCTTTTTTTATTTTGTTTGGCAAATTTTTTGTCCATAAACAAAAATGATTGGCTCAATCCCTACTCTTTCACATTTTCTGATTGAGGTTGACACACTGCTCATCTTTTTGTTTGACTGGCAATACAAAATGTGTCAGGTTTTTGAAACTACGCTCTTAAAAATAAAGGTGCTTCAAAAGGTTCTTCAAGCGA
>NW_015656535.1:0-545 GCF_001515625.1 Sinocyclocheilus rhinocerous
CCCAGCTTAATCCCTTATCCTGCTTTTGTGCAATACCCCTCTGGTCTACACAGAAACCAAACAATAAAGATGCTCCGAAGACAACAAGAGGCTGTTCAGTGCCAAGTTGTGGGAAAACAGTGTTTGCTTTGCCTTCCTTCTGATGGCAACATTAGGAAAGAGTGATCAGTGAATGAACTTTATTTTTAATGAAGATCCAGACCGTGTCAGTAAGAACTTGGTCCTTTTTTCACTTCATTTTATCACAGATTTGTTTACAAACAAAGCATAATTCGACGCATGATTTTCAGAAAGATTGAAACTAAAAGACGATGCTGTGGCGACTATATTGGATCCGACAGTAATGTTGCAGCACACAAGTGTGAGTGACAAACTGTTTTTATTACGTGGTCACTATTGCTACAATCTGCCACGTCTATTCAAGCAGAGCGTTCTGATGAGGGGGGTCAACACAGGACAGAAAATAGCCTATTACTTCTAAATTATGATGTTTTGATGTGAACATCTTGATAACATTATAAGTGGACCTCAGAGAACAGTACAAA
>NW_015656536.1:0-644 GCF_001515625.1 Sinocyclocheilus rhinocerous
GAAGGAACGTTGAGTTGCTTCATTAAAAGCTTATTGTATTTCTGTATTAAACGCTCACTGTATTATGTAGAGTAGAGTATTATGAGAGGGAGATGGACTGAACGATTGTGATTACCTGCATCTGATAGAGCATTCATTCTACAGCTAAATCTCATATTCACAATAAAACATTAGTTTGAATGTCCGCTGAGGAAAGTGATATATTTGTCGTACTATCCTTTCATCTGTTAAGAGTGATTTCTGATGATATTTGTCGTACTATCCTTTCATCTGTTATGAGTGATTTCTGATGATAGCGCTGCTCACTGCATTTGTTGGCCGTGTCTTACAAGCTGTTGTTGAAAGTAAAAATAACTTTCTTGTTTAAAACCAGTTTCAGTGTCTTTCAATATAAAATCTTTACTGCTGACTCACTCAAAAAAAACTGTCTCTTGTCGCCATCTAACGGCGGAATAATGTAACTAAAATCACCATCACAAACACACACACCGTTTTTCAATACTAAATTGTATTACTAAATACTACTAATATTTATATAAAATACTACTTATTGCATAATGATAATTAATAAACAACAACAACCATCATAAAAGTTGTTCGGCAATTCAGTCAAAAGTACAAAGGCAGCGCTCTGATATACAGCA
>NW_015656537.1:0-705 GCF_001515625.1 Sinocyclocheilus rhinocerous
GGTTTGTTATTTTTCAGGCTTTCATAGCTTTCTCGGATATTACAGGGGCATTTGCACCAGAGTCGATTTTGAAATTGGTTATTTGGCCTTCCATAAGGATGTCAGCTTTCTGTGGTGGAATGGGTGCATCCTTACAAGACATTGTGCACAGGGGCCTCTGAATTCTTAATCCAGGCCTGCATGTAAGGGTTTGGGGGTTTATTGTTAATATTTGTGTATTTTCATAGTTTTTTTGTGTTTTATCCAAGAGTTTATAGCAGTTTATTTTAACATTTCAGTGCAAGTTCATTTTGAATACAATTTGTTAAATGTTACCTGCAGAAATCCTGATGTTCCTGTCTGACTTGTTTAAACACACTCATGTGATCATAAACTCCACCCTCTTACAGCTCTTACCAGGAAGAGACTGACGTGTTATTTCTCTCTTACCAGGAAGAGACTTACGTGTTATTTCTGCTTTCTGTCACACTGACTCTCTTCTCTACTGACAAAAGCAATAAAGAACCAGCCATCAGTGAAGAACCAAGAGAAACTCTTCACAGAAGGATCTTTAAGTTTGTTTCTGAATAGATAGCAGATATTTGTGATTCTCGTGGTGATTAATTTTTTTAACTGTTGTTCAGAAAGTGAAAGTAAAGTTTAGATCGCTGGAGCTCAATCAGTGAAAATGGCTTCTCTATCTGAAGATGATTTTTCTTGTCCTGT
>NW_015656538.1:0-483 GCF_001515625.1 Sinocyclocheilus rhinocerous
GTTCGTAAAATTCTGTTGAGAATATTTAAAAAGCATACAGATTTATAGTAGACAGTATACAGTAGGAGATGAAAATGCTAACTTTAGCCTGATAGCACTGAAAGCGAACATCACACCCTCCCTGCAAATCGCCGTCCAAAGCCACACCTACTGAAAGCATGAACGCGAAGTTCGCAAACAGATCAGACAACCAGAGACAACATTACTGCAATACATCATATGTCATTTACCGTTGAGAAAACTTTATAGTACAGTTAGTAAAAGTACTACAATACCAGGAAGGAAGGTCAGATTGTTGATGTTTGTCTGCCATTCTCACTCTGTCTGCATAGCGTACGTGAACGCACTGATGATGTATCCTGTCTGCGCGAACCGGGTGTGCAGAGGTATGCAAATGCATATGTTGACAGGCAGGTAGGAAAGTCAATAAAAACGCTTGGAACGAGCGTTTTGATTGGACGAACATTTCTTGGTCCTACGCCT
>NW_015656539.1:0-2959 GCF_001515625.1 Sinocyclocheilus rhinocerous
GAGAGAGAGAAGCCGCAGCGTGTGAACGCGCCGCCATCTTGGAGATCAAGAATAGCACACATACATCACTCAGATGTCTGTTTCATGTTGCGGTGTGCTTATATGCAATTATTTTATAACATTTTCCTGTCACATTAAATAGACATTTAGTGTCACGGTGTGTGCGGGGAGATGAAGCGAGGACTCAAGTGCAGGAGAAATGGTTGTTTATTTTAATAATAAAAAAATGAAACAAAAACTAACTCAAACCACCCCGAGGGGGAAAAACAGACAGGCAGGTCTAAAGCTGCACACATGCAGACACGAAACACACACAATGAGAAATGACGGATCAGCACAGGATGACAGACACAAGGAGAATAAATGGGAACCAAACGAGGAGGCTAACGAGGGAGACACAGGTGGATCAACTTAAACTATAACGAGGTAACAAGATGGGAGGGGCAAGACAATAGACAGGAGAGAGCACATGGCAACAGACAACACAAGCCATGTGCTCACTGAACACAGTCATCTGGTGGCCCTCCTGGGCACACCCGCTGCAGACTGCGACACTCCCCAGAGATGGCAATCCGAAAATGCACAGCACGACATTTAGTAGTCGTCTTTAAGATGTATATAGCATCTTTACACCTTCAACAATTAAAGCAATAAGCCCCAAGAAGCCGTGGTTTACAGTGCATTTATAACAGCTAAGAGGCGTTGTTAGACACGACACGAAGCGGAGTTCAATTAAAAAGCAAGCCCAATATTTTTTTTATTATTTATTATCATCAATATTATTTATTATCAATTATTTATTATCAATAAATGAGCCTGCAACATATTATACTGAAACGACTATTTTATCTGAAAAGTAAAAACAGAAATTATTTTACAAAAATCAAAGTGGGAACATATGTATTAAGTAAATGTTTATGTTGTTTTTCTGATGTTGAATTGAAGTTATTTTGTAATTAGTTGTAAAAGTACTTTCAGTAGAGAACAATTTATTTTCATGTACAAATGTTAATTTAGATGCCAAAAAATGTATAGAAGAATTTCTGTCATTTACAAATTATTGTCATTTACAAACTTGCTTTGCAAAAACTATTTCCAGAACTACTTGTCTTTTATTTACAAGTTTCAACTTATAATACAAAAATAAAAGAATGCACAGAAATTACTGTGCTTCATTTACAAATAAAGTAAGCACAGTATTTAAAAAAAATTTAACATTTAAAAATAAATGACAAAATTAATGTACAGAACAACTTTTTTTCATTTTTAAGTTTCCCAGTAGCTCCATTTTCTCCAGAACTGACCTAAAAGAAGAGAAAAAGGAAAGACTTATGAAAAATATTAAGACAGGGCTGCAATCTTAAGGTTAGAAAATATGACACAGCACATGCATACAAAATACTCCAGAAATCATATTTCTAGATCATCAAGTTTGCCTAAAACATTTGTGGACATATCTTGCATGACAGCACTACAGAAAAAAATAAGAAATAAATAAATAAAAATAAAAATACAAGTGAAAAAAGTATCTACTTATTAAGCAGCCTTATCTACTTCTTGTCTTATTGTTGTGGGCTTTAACTGAGGGCTAACTGTTGTCTACACAAGAGGTCCTAGTGGAAATATTACAAATGGGCAAAAGCTTACATCCAAGTCAAACTGGCAGAGTATTTGTCCCAGTAAAGGAATTACCATAATTAGCCCTTAATTTAATAAATACAATAACCTCAGATCACCAAACAAATGAATCTGTGCAGTGGTAACACGCAGGGGTGTCATGTGCTCACGATTTTTGAGGGGCTACGAGTGGGGGCTCGTGATGCTTGTCATGTGACACACAGCAGCCACAATAGCACTGTACAACTGATATAGGCTTATGTTTTATTTTTATTTTTATTATTTGAAATATTTCCAAACGTGTTAACTATATCAGGAAATATCTCGATTCTCAAACGTGTAAGTAAATGCGTTTTGCACCTTTATAGATTGTTATTTGATCTATAGGCTAATGGGTGATGGGCAAAGTAGACTAATAATGTAATCTATTAACTATGCATAAAAAGCCGTCTTTTTACTTAAGTACCAGATATGGGTGTCATGCCATAAAATATTTTAATACGACTGACTTTGTATTTAATGTGAATTTAATAACAATATTGTAAGTTACTAATTATAACAATTTCATTTTACATAGAGCAAAGAACATTTACATTATTAAAGAACATTCAAAAACTCCCATTAAAATCACTGAAGCTGTTAACACTCTGAAATGAATATCTTACATACATTCATACGGACATCTGCACTTTGTTGTTTCTGATGAGAGAATTCGCCAGAGAATTCAGTCAGCGCAGCAAGTGAACAAAACACCACGTTTCAGCGATGTCTCATCTGAACGCCTCTGATTGCATTCATAAGCTCAACAGACTCGTGTGATTGGTTATAATGCAGCGCTGTACAAACGCGTCTGTCTCTGGCTCAGCTCCAGCCAGCGAGCGCAGATTTGAATTTAGCAGCTGATGCTGTTCCGCACTGAACGATCTAATCACACCGTGTGATTGTATCAAATATAAAAAAAAATATTATTCAGCTATTTTTTGTCTTTTGGGAGCTGCATTCAAAATTCAATTGGCTCAGAAATCTGAGGGGGCATGACGCCTCAGGTAACACTGTTAGTTTAACTTCACATTTTTTTAAGACCGCTGGCTTTTAACATTAGTTTCGCTAGCTATTTGAGTAAATTAAAACGCAATACTTTCATTTAAGTGTATTCGTTGGCCGCCACAGAACCATGATCACCTGCTAGTAGGCTTGTTCGAGATGAACTACATAGCCTGCCACCGGCTGGCGAGATCTGCCGGTTGCAGGCGGAGGAGGAGTAAAGAGACGGGCGTCAGGTTGGACACTGTGCTTTTCGTAGTGTGCTGAACCAACGTCATTCATTTTCCAAATATAAGCA
>NW_015656540.1:0-360 GCF_001515625.1 Sinocyclocheilus rhinocerous
GAAGAGTTCGATAAATGTTCGATATAACGTTTATGCGCCAAAAGCAGAAAGAAACAGCGCGACTCATTTGAATCGTGCCACACGGACCAATGTTCAAAACGGCCGCGTGAGCTCACTAGAGCAGATGCATTTACGCTGTCACGCGAGCTCTGAACAGCGCTGTGAGATCCAGTGTGAAGCGCTTGAACTCAGCGAGGAACACAAATGACTCGGTGATTTAAACTAGTTTAAAGCCAAACAGGAGAAACACTGTTTGCAACGAACGAGACAGTCAGAAGACTTTTCAATCTACACAGCGCCATCATTTACAATGGATTTACTGTAGTAACACTCACTGCACCATGGTATTGTGGCAGAAAT
>NW_015656540.1:470-569 GCF_001515625.1 Sinocyclocheilus rhinocerous
TTGACACACACAGACATGCTTTACAGTCATTAATGCATTCAGTGTGAATTTATAAAATATTTCCAAAAGAAAACCAATTAGAGCTTTATCAAAAAGCTG
>NW_015656541.1:0-1052 GCF_001515625.1 Sinocyclocheilus rhinocerous
GCATGAATCTCGAACAATGGTGACATTAAACAAAAAGCTTTTTTGAGACTTTAGTTTGTTTTGTGATGTTCAGAGTTGATTTGTTTACCTGAATATTTTGTCGACTGTCACCATTGTTGTGGTTTATACGCAGACTCTTGATGTCTGTGTGAATCTACATGATCCTGTCCAAATAATTTCTGCACTTAAAAACGGTCAAAATCTTCAATAAGAAACCAATTTCACCTGATCTGATTTCTTCTCTCAATTTTTGCTATAACATATATGCTGTAGAAACACACAGTTACAGCAGTCAGAGAAGATCTAGTGTTAAAAAGCATAGAGTCAAGAGCCCAAACACTTATCTCCACAATGGTGTCTTCAAACTTTATTATTTTCAATTAACATCAACATCTAAACCTCAGTTAATTCTCAATAATACGTTTTGTATGAAAGCAATAAAGTCAGACTGGTTTGTTAGAAGTGAAGATGCTGAGATCTAGAGAGATCTGTTAGTGTTTCATGTTCTGTTGGGATTGAAAGGGTTTCTGTTGTCTTTTGTTTTGTGGGTCACCATTGTGCTGAAGAGTAGAATCTGTTCTTCAGTCCAGGACAAGACTAAAAAACAGCGGTGTTATACTGCGTGTTGCTTTATATAAAAGACAGTAACTGTAGTTGCTGATGCAGTGATAGTTTCATTAGCTCACATGCGTGTGCTGTTGCTAGCTAATGGTTAACTGCAAAAGATTTACAACTTACAGAGAATGTTTCACAATAATAATTCAAGAAGTCCTTGTAAAGTAGCAATGCTTTTTGTGAAACATTTAAGAAAAAATAGGATATTTTACAGTTTTTGTTTGGCAGCAGCTCATTGACGTTTTTATTTTTTTTTAACGATGTTTAACCATTATTTCCATTAATGGTAAATGTTTGGCAGCCTGTGCTGCCATGCATTTCACCATTTTTGTTAAAAAAAATTTTTACAGTGTAGACAAGACACAATGTTGTTATATTGTTCTAATAAAAAGAAATTGAGATCCTGTAAATCCTTTTTGTAAGACTAACAACATTTG
>NW_015656542.1:0-920 GCF_001515625.1 Sinocyclocheilus rhinocerous
TTTAAGGGGGTCTGAATACTTTCCGTACCCACTGTATATGCTTTTTTTTTTTTTTATTCATTTGAAATACTTTAAACAATTTATGAATTGGTTAATCTTTTCCCACAAACTTTGCTCTGTTGTTCTGCCTGTGTTGCTTCAGATTGTTTTTATTGGTCACATTAATAATGAGACAGTCGGACACACACACACAAAGTGGTAAGCTTCACATCTTCTTCTTCTTCTAATTCCTGGTCATTTATTGGTCCGCTACAGCACAGTTTATATACTAACCTTGTTATACATAATCATTTATCATCGATCAATGACTGGGTAAACCAATTATCAGATAAGGCCTCCTACTTCTGTATGAAGATCAGTGGTTCTTAATCGTGGTCATGGGGACCCACTATTCTGCATTAATCACACCTGATTCAGATAACTTACTCACTTAACCGAGTGAGAGACATGCAAACTGTGAAAGTGATGTGACGTGTAGCCAAGTATGGTGACCCTTGGAATTTGTGCTCTGCATTTAACCCACCCAGGTGCACACACACACAGTAGTGAACACACACACACCCTGAACACACACCCGGAGCGGTGGGCAGCCATTTTTGCTGCAGGGGTAGCAAAATTAATAGTAGCGGTATTAAAGGTGCAAGAGAGAGCTGGTCATTCACTCCCCCCACCTTCAATCCCTGCTGGTACCGAGACTCCAACCCACAACCTTTGGGTCACAAGGCAGACTTGCTAACCATTAGGCCACGACTGCCCCGTGTACAGAGTGGGCGTCCCTAGGAACTGAATTAAGAGCCATTAAACCATATTTGTGGAATTTTTACTCTTTTTAAGGCTGAAATGTGTCTACTTCAGCACATTTTGTCCGCTATTTTACATGTAGCCTACACAAGAAACATTATTATGTGAATTAATATATA
>NW_015656543.1:0-589 GCF_001515625.1 Sinocyclocheilus rhinocerous
AGATTTTCAGAATTTGTACAACTCTTTTGCTTTAGACCATCTACACATGTTAAATATTCAAATAAAATGTTAAGGATTGCTTTATAGTTATTTTCAAAGCTTTCAATTTAATCTTATTATAAAAGAACTTCATTGTTTATTTAATTCTCAAAAGTAAGTTTTTGGTAAAAACTAACCAAAATGAAAAATAATTTGTTTATAATCTCTGCACAGGAGAGACTTGGTGTTGTTTCCAAACAAAAGGAAATATATTGGTATCGGCCAAAATTTGTTGAAAAATATCGTGCATCCCTATTACATTGATAAAAATCTTATGAGAATCTCATTGGCAGTTATAATTTTGTTAATTGCATTGCCAATCTGAATTGAAGCTGTAAAAATTATATTAATCTAATACTATACATATTAATGCCTGTAAATGGGATTTTCCAAAATATAACTGAATTCAGTCTGTCTTTAAAGAACGAAAAACTTTTTAATGAATATATGTAATTGGAGAAAAATAAAACAATTTATATTAGTACAATTGAAATCTCAGTGACGGTTATAATTAGGTTTTTGTCAATTACAAAAAAAAAAAAAAAGACTT
>NW_015656544.1:0-602 GCF_001515625.1 Sinocyclocheilus rhinocerous
TGTATTTTTGATCAAATAAATGCAGCCTTGGTGAGCATAAAAGGCATCTTTCAAAAACATTAAACATCTTACAGACACAACTTTTGAACAGTAGTGTAAGAAAATTAACGGTTTAAAATTTTTTTTTTTTTATCTAAACAAAAATCCAAGAAATCTACCAATTTTTACATATTAAATTGGAACACACGAAAGTATTTTAACATTAAAAAAATGACACTTAAATATGTATGCAACTGTATTTTCTGTCTCATATTGATAACAGCTCATAAAACGCTTTATTAAATAAATACTTGCAACTGTACTGTCTCATATTGATAACAGCTCATAAAACGCTTTATTAAATAAATACTTACTACCACAGTAAGGTTGCCTTAAAAATAACTTATTTTACTACGAAGTTGTAATCTTTAATGGGTAGCTTGATACAAAAGGCAAGAGCTCAGGAATGTTCTTTATGGATATGTGTGTTGTGGCCGTACCTCTACGCGAGTGTGTGTTTGAGTCAGTGAGCGTCTCAGATTCACATGAGTCATCACACGCCGCCTCTGTACATCAATGACATCTATATTCTTTTCTCCTAGCGCTCAGCGCTCTGTGGCAGC
>NW_015656545.1:0-499 GCF_001515625.1 Sinocyclocheilus rhinocerous
GACACAGCCGCCTCGCCGTCGCGAGAGTTTTTTGGCACACATCAGCATGACATCAGAACAAGTCGGACGTAACTCGGACATATTTCTAACCGTCATGCATCTTGCGTGATCACCGGTGATCGGTTCTGCGCATATTTTGCTCATCTCAAACAAGCCTATTCTAGCTTTTAATGCCGAGGAGGACTCTAGCCTACAAGACTCTGAAGGACTGAACTAGGACTGCCTTCCAGTTCACTTTTAGACACAGAACTTGCGAACTTCCCTAAGCACTTACCCTCAGGGGAATCCCCGCCGCCATTTTGAAGTGCGTTCCACTTTGTCAAGTGGACAAGGGAAGTTTACATGGACATACCCTCGACCCCTCGATTTTGACCGAGGGAGCGAGTCTGCTTCATATGCACACTTCAGGCCGCTCTGTAGACCACAATGCAACACGACTATGACGCCATCGCAAATCATGTTTAAAGGGGTCATATGATGCGATTTCAAGTTTTCCTTT
>NW_015656546.1:0-615 GCF_001515625.1 Sinocyclocheilus rhinocerous
TAGTTACACTTTTAGTAATTTTGTTGTTTTTATTAGTTTTAAATATTTTTTTATAGTTTTTTATATTTTGAATTAATTATTACTAATTATTAATTAATTTTAATTTTAGTAATTGTTGAACATTTTTTTGTATTTTTTAAATGTCTATACTTTATACTATACGTTATACTATATACTGTATACTATATACTAGAATATTTTGAAGTAGTTTTTTTATTTTTCACTTTTTAGTATGTTTTTCTTATTTTTATTAGTTTCATTTTTTAAAACTGTCTATATAGTTTTCATTAATATTTTGAATGAGTGAGATTTTTTTAATTTTCATTTAATTTAAAATTTAGAACTTTTGTGGTCTTATTTTATCAGTTTTAATTTTTAATGTTTATTTTTGTCGTTTTTATTAATATTTTAAATGAACGTTTATTTATACACTTTGTTTTCTTTTTTTCACTAGTTATTTATTTGTCTATATTGTAAATTAGTTTTTATTTTGATATTTTTCATTTTTATTTTAGTTAGTTTTAGTAGTTTTGTAGTTTAGTTTATTAGTTTTTTTTTCTTTTTAAATGCTTATATAGTTTTTATAAATATTTTATTATAAAATATTTTAACTCA
>NW_015656547.1:0-1176 GCF_001515625.1 Sinocyclocheilus rhinocerous
GCTATGACATTTTTAAGTAGACTTTGCAACACGCAAGGGTTTGTTCAAGAGTAGGATGAGAACATTTTAAACTTCTTTAAGTTTGTAGAAGGTAAATTGAGTTCTCAATGTTTGAAACCCAAAACAACAAAGTAAAAAAATGGTCAAAAGAGTTTAGAAAATGTTAGTTGGTGACAATTCAACAAATTTGTGAACAACCTTTAAATATTATTACTGACTAAATTAGTTTCAAAAAGGGTCAAAGAGTTTTGCATCAAATTTAATGCACATAACTGTGAAATGTACATAATTAAAATAAAGAAATGCAGTATTTCGAAAGGGTGTTGACTTTTTATATAATATACAAGAAAAACTATATTAAGGGCACTATGTAAACATGAAAAAAATATTTTGTTAATGCTTTTTATGAATGTTTATGTTTAGCAGAATAGAAGTTGAAAAACCTGACTAAAGTTAATGTCCCAGCAGACAATTAACAAATGTTCTAAAGCTTTGGTTTTACAATAATAAGAAGATTAAAACACAAAAACAATGAAGCAAGCAGGTTTTCAAATTTGTTTTCACAGTTGATGGGAAATTTCTTTGCAGCACATTTGATATTTCAATTTCATGTCTGCAATGCCTTCTATGGCTCTCAAAACCTCTTCCTGTTGCACCTGGCTAAGATCAACACTGGGTTGTTGGACATTAACAGCAGGGAACTGGTCGCCCAATTCAACCGGGAAGTTATGAATTCCATGTTGTGCCAGAAGTGCCTCTATATTGTGCTCTCTGAATAGATCATCACCAAATACATGGTTGATAGCACTGCTATCTACTCCCTCCCATGTTTGCATGCCATCTGTCCAGATCTGAGAGGGTGTTCAGTTATTTTCTGTCCTTAGACAGTGATGCTTCCACGCTTCACAAATCCTGCTCAGTCTACTTTGTATTTCAAGTAAGTCCACAAGCTGAAGAGCAAGCTTGTGAATGTCATTTTCAGGATCTAGGGTGCCATTGTCATCAAGGCTGTAGAATTCATTGTAGAAAGTGGAGGGATGCTCTCCTGCATGATTTGCACAAAGACGCTCAATCCACTGATTGTGCACTTCTGTGATGTGGCGTCTGTGCTCCACACCATGAACAATGCCGCTTGTGTGTTTTCTCCACCATGATGTGGCAGCTCTGTTGTCTGTA
>NW_015656548.1:0-778 GCF_001515625.1 Sinocyclocheilus rhinocerous
TGTACATTTATTTAACATCTTTTGTTGGTTAACATTAATGACAAGATAGGTACTTAATTAGGAATGCTGTCCCTTTAAGACGGAACATGGCGAGTGATCCATGACTTTTCTAAGGCTAAGCAGGAGAAGGAGAAGGAGCAGTCTACCCTTCCGCCGCCGTCAGTCGGTGTAGATTTTTGAATGGGATTGACAGGGACGGCAGACGATAGACCGGCGGCGACGTCATGGTAGGAACTATACCTGACGGCGACGTGGCTACGGCGTATGTGAGAAATGTATTAAAATTATGTACGTCTGAACTAGGCACGTCGCCTTACAAGACGCCTGATACATACGTCGTATCTATGTACGTCGCCTCACAAGATGCCTGATACTTACGTCGCCTTAAAATGCCTGATACATAGCCTATGTTGTGCCCATGTATGTCGCCTTTAAAACCATTTAAATATTTGCGTTAGATGTAGGCTATTGCTTTCACTGTAATTAGTTAACTTATTCCCACAAGGGACAATAGTGTGTGATAATTATATTTCATGTTTATATATATATACTTGGTGCATAAAGAAGATCTGTAAAGTTGCAAAGACTAAAGTCTCAAATCCAAAGAGATATTCTTTATAAAAGTTAAGAGTCAGCCACACCTACCTAAAACGGCTCGTTCTAACACGCCCCAACATACCTATGTCGCTCTATGGCGTAAGGCGTAACTTTTATTCTCGCTGTAGTTTTGTTCTTTCCGCCGCAATGTCGTAAAGATGCTGTGTGCTTCGTTGTAAAA
>NW_015656549.1:0-1481 GCF_001515625.1 Sinocyclocheilus rhinocerous
TAGTGTTGTGTTATACTTTGCTTGATGTTTGAGATGTTTTTGATTCATATATTGTTACATTTCATAATTCAGTGATATACAGATGCAGATTAATATGAGATTTTAAATGTCAGTTTTCAAATCTGTCACTAATGCATTATACTCAAGGATGTGTATAGTTTGTATGTGCATTTTAAGGCTACTGTGTACGGTGTTTGTACTTTGATCAGGGAGCTTGCCAATAGCATGTGACAGACCTCTGCACTAGAGAGACTAGCTGCCCATGTGCTTTATGCATAATACTAGCCTTTAAAATTATGCCTGTCTGATCTATATAAACAGATACTGTAATTTGTGGTTGATTTTTGAAAGTGGAATTTTTGCTGATATTTGTAGACTGAAGGTTGATAATAACCTTTTACACATTTCTTTTGTATTTAAAGCGTTTTAAGTCATGTGCCTTCCATTGTGTATTGTACTTAATGGGCTTGTCCAAATACCCACACTTGCGGTCTTTGCACTTGACCACTTGTTTACTTACATGACGTATTTCCTGTGTTTGGCCCAAGAGTTCAAGTAGGCATGAATATCACAAGTGTTTGTAGAATTTTTCATTGCCCGATGGGACACACTTATTGTGTTGTAAAAATGCAAGCGCTGGCAGAGCTTTATTTTGATTTTCAATACTTTGCATTTTAAAATAAACTTCTAAATGTCTGTTCAGTAGTCCCTATAACAGACGACACAATTTAATAACAATTTATTTTGTAGTGCTTCTAATTAAGTGAAAAAAAAGCACTTGAAAATGTTGTACAAAATACACATACTCCTCTTTGCACCAATAAAATGTGCAACACTTAATGTTTTATTACCAAATTATATGCAATATCTTATTAATATTAATATTTAACTTGCACTGAGATCTCGGCAAAAAATATCTCGATTTATTTCCAGAACATGATGCATGATGGGATACGCTTAGCCTTAAATTCCGCTCCGAAGTGTGGATTTAGTGTGCATTAAGGGCACTGCGCTTTGGCGTTTTTAAGACCTAGGACAGTTTTGTGCACTTACTTCCTGTTGTGTGCACATGCTCTCAAGTGGCCAAGACCACAAGTGTGGCCCAGGGGTTTTTTACATCGAATGCAAAAATATCCATCCACTTCTAAATGTCTGTTCAGTAGTCCCTATAACAGACGACACAATTTAATAACAATTTATTTTGTAGTGCTTCTAATTAAGTGAAAAAAAAGCACTTGAAAATGTTGTACAAAATACACATACTCCTCTTTGCACCAATAAAATGTGCAACACTTAATGTTTTATTACCAAATTATATGCAATATCTTATTAATATTAATATTTAACTTGCACTGAGATCTCGGCAAAAAATATCTCGATTTATTTCCAGAACATGATGCATGATGGGATACGCTTAGCCTTAAATTCCGCTCCGAAGTGTGGATTTAGTGTGCATTAAGGGCACTGCGCTTTGGCGTTTT
>NW_015656550.1:0-835 GCF_001515625.1 Sinocyclocheilus rhinocerous
CTTTTCCACGACATTCTAATTTATTGAGATGCACCTGTAGATAGAGTAAGACAGAAACTCACCTGTTCCCCACTCATGTTTGTCTGAAAAGATAAACAGGTGTTTCGGGTCTCGGGAGACTAGCGTAAATTGACCGACAGCGTCGTCTGCTGTTTTTAGAAAAGAAAATTGCTCAATTGCATTTGTGAGAAAATCTGCCTGCACGCATTTGTGAGAAAATCTGCCTGCACGCATTTGTGAAAGGCAAATGAGTCTCACAGTTGTAACACACAATACATATATTTGTCCATACCTCTGCATTTTCTCTCAAATAGAGTTTTGTATTTGCAAATCACTTTGCGTTTGTTTGAAAGTCGAGTTTTTCTTTGCAAAGCAGTGTTGTGCTTATTTGCAAAATGCTGGATTTGTTTGATGAATATTGGCACAAAATTCGCTCCATAAAAATCTCTTATTCTCACCCTGAAAGTTTGTATCTGGAAAGTTTGGTGTCCAGATTTCCCCTCTCTTATGTCTATCTCAACTTTCTTTAATATTTATCTCTTTTGTGTAGCTGAATTATAAAAGCTTATAGCTCAGATTGAAACAAGTGCTTTTTCGAAAATGGATTCATTTTAGTTAGTTATGTGTTTTTTTTACATAAACACAAATACAAACACATTCACATACAGGCCTACAGTTCACACACGAGCACAGAAACCTGTAGATATATGGACAGAACAGACAGACACGTCAAGCTGCATTTTTAGAAATGCACTGGATTTGACGTTGTAATGTTGCTATGGTGATGATCAGTCATTTTTAAAGGGGTCATATGATGCGATTTAAATTTTTCCTT
>NW_015656551.1:0-335 GCF_001515625.1 Sinocyclocheilus rhinocerous
TCACCTCAGCGGCATGTGCTCCGGTTGTATTGTAAACAATGGCGATGTCTATATTGCTTATCAATTTGAGCCCGACTGAGACCCAGAGAATATTATTGAAGAGGATCACGCAGATCCTGTGCAAGCACGGCTCTTAAATCTATGTTTTTTGTTTGTTGTTGTCTCATACTTTTAGATGTTATTTGTAAATGCTACTGCTTCTTTTAGCTTTTAATATACGGTTTTATCCTGATTAAAGCTTTAATACAGTACAACAACCGCACGCGCGTCCATGTATAACGCCTCTCATAGCTATGTGAAAATAAGTGTATAAATGGAACAGTTCATTGTTGGAG
>NW_015656551.1:350-714 GCF_001515625.1 Sinocyclocheilus rhinocerous
AATAAGTGTATCAATGGAACAGAACTGAGCTGATGATCTGAGTGAGAGAGAGAGAGAGAGAGAGATGCAGAGCAGGGTGACGCGAGGAACAGGATTGAGAACTGCTGCTACAGAACATTGATTTTGAAACTTGTGAATCCATTAGAATCGTTAGAAGACTTATTTGCAATTCATATATTAATAGATTTTAACGTGCACTCCTAGTTTTCTCTTCCTCTTCTCTAAAGCAGCACAACATGGCTTCACCCCCTTTGCTGCATGTTCCCGGAGGCGGGGTTTATCTGGGTTCATGACGTAACAAACCCGGGAAGTAGCTCATTGAGGGACTACAAGCCATTTTTGTAGGCATTAAACTGCCAGAATT
>NW_015656552.1:0-1522 GCF_001515625.1 Sinocyclocheilus rhinocerous
CTCCAAGGTTTTTTGGACACGATCCTGGCTTTTCTGTTACACAAACATGACACAGAAACCAGATCACTGAATGCCTCACTGCATTTAAAAAATAATAATAATATTATATATTTATATATATCCAAACTAATATAACAAATACCTTTATATGGAGCCATACACTGACGTCCACAGCCACTGCGGCAGCATTTCTGATTGTTTGGGCAGTCATGGTCATGGGAACACAACCCTACACACACTCCTGACACTGCTGCTTCAAGATTTTTTCTAGGACACACACCTGGCTTTGCTGGTTCTGCTGACATACAAAACACAATAGAAATGACTGAATTTAAAAAAAATAAAAACACCACAACTTTTAGTCCATCACCTTCAAAATTTCAAGTTTAAATTGTGTTGCTTGTGGTTTCTTTGCACCATCTCCTTCAAAATCTCAAGTTTAAATTAATGTGTTGCTTCTTTGCAATTACATGAAACTAGCAATTTGAGAATTTAGAGCCTTCTCAGCATTTCTTTGCAAAACCTCTAACATTCACTATTAATTGAAACTCATTGAAAGCAGGGAGTAAACATACAGCCACACAATCATATCGAAAGCATGCATGTCTTCTAGAGCAATCTTTATTAGAAATATCCATGACAGGACGGCACAACCATCAGCTTCGCCAGACAACGACCAGCCACTAATGAAGAGGATTCAACAGGATCATTAGGGGAGACCACAGAGTGCTGAAATCACTTTCTCAGAACTTGCAAGTCAGTGGTTGTGTGACGCATGTATCAAACTGAAGTATAACAGACAAATGTCTGTATCTAACCAAAGTAGATTAAAAAAAAAACAAAATTAATTCAAACCATAGTAGTTTAAAAAAAAAAAAATTTATCCCTAAACTATTTCAAAGGCATGGAGGGACATTACAATATAGAACCTACCTCACTACTGGTGAGTGTAGTGCATAGTAATGCCAACATAAAACATGGACAGAAGTCCATTTTAATATAATATATACGAATAAATTTATATAATATACCATGACCACCACAGTTACACTTCAAGCATTTTAATACTTCTTCAATGCTCTCAAGTCATGATTAGACTGACATGCTAAATTGCACGTAAAGAACAAAACATTTGGAAATAAAAAAAAAAAGGAGCTCAGGAGTGATAGCATGCATACCTGGTAACAACCCTGCAGCCAAATGAAGAGATCCATTTACTGTAAAAACAAAGTACTTAAATAATTTTGTAGCTATATAACATTAATAATGTCAATCTTGGTCATTACTGTAAAAAAAAAAAACACATAAATAATTGTAGCTATATAACATTAATAAATGTCAATCTTGGTCATTGTGTTTTCCTTGTAATGGAAGAAATATAAACATAACTTATTTAAACTACACAAACAAAGTTTAACTTTCACTGGACGTCTGATTGGCTAATGTATACTTATATGTTCTGATATGTGCCTATATAATATATATAAATAAAAGTTCTTATTTACATATTTCTTCGCGCTGT
>NW_015656553.1:0-850 GCF_001515625.1 Sinocyclocheilus rhinocerous
CACACACACACACACACACACACACACACCCGCACACACACGCATACACACACACCCGCACACACTCACACACACACACCCGCACACATTCACACACGCACACACACACACTCGCACACACCCGCACACACACTCACACACACACCCACACACCCACGCACACACACTCACTCATCTGCTCCTGAATGACTAACGTGGGTGTGTGTGTGTGTGTGTGTGTGTTTCAGGAGCCGCTGAAGGTCTCCAAACCCAAAGTGAAGCGAGTTTCTGAAGAATTAAAGACTGAACGGCTCAGAGTTGGTTGAAAGACCTTTCAAGAGCTGCAGGAGTTTGGAGAAAGTGAGGCACATACACACACTGTAGATTTATCAATATTTTGAATTAGTTTTTGTTTTTATAGTTTCTGTTCATTTTCATTTTAGTTAAAATTTTTGAAATTTTGTTGTGTGTTTTTTGCCATTTTTATTATTTTTTTTAATGTCTATATAATTTGCATTAATTTTATTTCAGTTTTAGTTATTTTAGTAGATCAAGTTAAACTAAATTAAAATGAGAAATGTTGCATTGGCAACTAGCTGAAATATATATATATATATTATATTTTTTTATGTTCAAGTAACGAAAATGCTTTTTATGGTTTTAGTTCATTTTAATTGATCTGCTATTTTATTAGATCAAGTTAAACTTATTGTATTCTCATTTTCATCAAGTTTAACTTGATCCACTAAAATAGCTAAAACAAACAAACAAATAAATAAAAATAATATAGACATTTTTAGCCCATTATTTAATGTCATGAGACAACGGTTATTATCAGGACAAACTCTTAAGGACTTGTTTTATAAGATGG
>NW_015656554.1:0-1334 GCF_001515625.1 Sinocyclocheilus rhinocerous
AAAGCCTCTTTGCTCAAGTACCAACTGGCCCAGATCAGATCAACAACAGCAGGACAGCCAGAGCGTATCCTGATGAAAGATTCACCTCATCATTTGTAAGGTGGAACTAGTCAAATCCTAGGTGTTCTCATCAACACTAGAAAGAAACGTGTTGTTTAGAGCGGCGCTTCTCAACTGTTTTTGCTTCAGGACATAGATTTTACATTGGACATCAAGTGGCCCCCCAAACACAGTACCAGAATTGTTTATCATACAAGAGTAAACAAAAATGTCAAGCAACATGTTCATGTGAGGTTCTGCCTTATTTCTTGCTTCTGCCCAGTGACAGATGAATTTGCACAAGGTACTACAATTTGTATCATACTCAAGTAATTTAAAATTAAACACTCAAATATATTAATATTCCTAAACAGCACAGAGTCTGATCAGATGATTATGCATGATTAGTGATGCAACAATATTAAAAATTTTCAATAATTATTTTAATGCTATGGCCAATACTAAAATTATATTTTAAACTTATTTAGTCTAAATAAATAAAAACCAAAACACTAAAAACTAAAACTTGATTGTTTTAAATGCTGCATGTCAATTTAGTCATCACATTATAACGTATGAAAAAATTGAAATGCTATGAGATTTGGCAAATATAATATTTGAAATTGTTATTAAATACATGTTGACATGTCAAAATTGTGAAAATTAACATGAATAATCCAATATCAACTGATACATTACAATATAAATATATATTAACATTCTAAAACAGCATAGAGTCTGACTAGATGCAAGACCTTTGATGTTAACAAAAACACAGATAAATGCATGATTAGGAATGCAACAATATTAAAGTTTCCAATAAGTATTGTAATGTTATGGCCAATGACGATACCCAATATTAAAATTATATTTTAAAATACATATTATATTTACACATTATATTTAAAAGTTTGTCTAAATAATGTAGGCATCACAACACTATAATGTACAAACCTGATATGTAAAGATTTGCTAAAGATTACATTTAAGAGTGTAACTAAATTATTAGTGTTTTTAAAGCTTATCATTAGAAGTCAGAATAATAACCTATATGTAAAAACAGGAAAAATGAACATGCACAGTTAAATGTCCAAAATCAACTGATACAGTAAATTAAAAAAGCTAATATCATCGATAATTATAGTTTATATTATAGCATTATTATATTATGAACCCCTATGCATGATAATATAGTTAACTACATTCAATTTCTGCATTAAGCACAGCTTTTTCCTGCTGACAGAACAGACTCTTTTTTTTTTTTTTTTCGGTGTGACAGGGGTTGGGGACCCCTG
>NW_015656554.1:1351-2324 GCF_001515625.1 Sinocyclocheilus rhinocerous
TTTTTGCGGTGTGACAGGAGTTGAGAACCACTGGTTAAAAATATATATCTGTGCATTAGATATAATTTCTCAGAACGAGTGAAAAGGCTTCATTCTGTCTAATTTGGCCCATTTAGTCAATGTTCCCACTTCACAAGGGCTAGAAGTCAGGACCAAACTAGTAATCTACATCATTCTGTGCTGTAGTGGAAACTGAAATTATCAGTTATATATATATATAACACACCATAATAGTTTGTTGGCCATGTGAAAAATCATGAGTATCCAATCACACAGAGACTATAAATCATTGATACAAGTCAATCTTGCGCTCTCTTTTGCAACCACATCTGGCAAAAACACACAGTGGACTTCAAACTTCAGTTCAAGCAAAGTGGTGATGGGTGAAATTCAAAAAGCCATAATACTGCAGAAGTTTAGATTCCGCCAGTTATACGGGCAGAAAATGGTGAGAAAGTGCTGCTTTGAATTTGTACATTGCCAGGCTGAGGAATCCAAACCCCACAACACAGATATGACTGAAACTTTAGATTTAATTAATTTTATCTGTCATTAGTGCTCGCTTGAATAATACATTAATACTCACATAGATGTGGGAACTGCGCAAACATAGACATCTGTCTAATTAAATATCAATGAAAGAAATTTCTGCCCATCGATATCACACACAAGGCTTGTGCATTAAATATGTTTAGTGTTGATGGTGATCATGGCACAATTCAACCACAATCATAGCTTGTGGGTCATTAATAACAAGTCATTCATGAAAACTGACTGAATGGGTAAAGAATAAATCGATCTTTGTTTTACTAAACTCTTTACTCGGGTCTCACTTGCAGATTTAGTTATAATCTGATATGAAGCAAAATTATTAATATTTTAAAACAGTATAGAGTCTGATTAGACGCAAGACCTTTGACGTTAACAAAAACACTAATAAAAGCATGATTAGGGATGCAACAAAATTAACATT
>NW_015656555.1:0-410 GCF_001515625.1 Sinocyclocheilus rhinocerous
AAGGAAAAATTGAAATCGCATCATATGACCCCTTTAAAACAATAATGGTGGATACATTAGCCGAGTGCTAACGTGGCTAACTGATGAAACAATACAGTTTGTTAACCAAAATATGTCTACTGTAATGTTTGAAGATCGACAGACTAATAAAGACGCTCTGTCTTAACTTTTAATTAGAATGCAGAACAGCTGTATCACAGGCGCAGCAGCCTAACTAACTCGCTCGTCTCTCCCGCATTAACCTTATCAGAATCAGATCAGAATGAGCTTCATTGATTGGAAAGTTTACACATACGAGGAATTTGTTTTCGTGACAAAAGCTTCCACAGTGTAACAGAATAACAGTGACAGAACAAAAAAAACACAGATAATAAAAAATAAAAATAAATAAAAAATAAAAAATAGAAGTA
>NW_015656556.1:0-1333 GCF_001515625.1 Sinocyclocheilus rhinocerous
GAATTTTTCATACACTACTGTAACAAGTTTTTTTTTTTTTTTTTAAATAAATCATTTGATATTTTATTTAGCAAGGACTATATTGGACAATATTTAAATTAATAAAATTTTTTTAAAGACATTTAAAATGTTATAAATAATTTCTATCTCAATTTTTTCATTTCTATTCATCAAAGCATCACGGTTTACACAAAATATCTGACTATATGAATATATGTTTTCAACACTGATAATAACAGAAATGTTTATTGAGCACAAAATCAGCATATTAGAATGATTTCTGAAGATCATGTGACACTGAAGACTGGAGTAATGATGCTGAATATTCAGCTTTGCATCACAGAAATAAATTATATTTAAAATATATTCAAGTAAAAAAAAATTATTAGTTAATAATAATTAATAAAGTTATTTTAAATTGTAATAATATTTCACAATATACCATTCACAGTATTTTTGATCAAATAAATGCATGCTTGATGAACATAAGAGACTTCTTTCAAAAATGTTCCCCATCCCAGACTTTGACTTCGGTATACTGTATTAAAATTATTTAAATATTAGTAAATTGTTCTGTTTTTTAATGTAAAGTTACAGTATATTAGTGCATACAAATGAAATGATTCCTCCTCATGCTGATTTGGTGTAAAAGTATGATTGTTTAAATAGATAGCCTTCCAAGACTTTGCATGACTTTGAAGTTTGAGGGTATTGAGGAGTAAAACCTGAAAGAGAGCGAGAGAGAAAGTGCTGTACGCAGATCTCATTCACTGTCCTCTGCGGTTTTTATGGCTCATGACACACTGTGAATGTCATCAGTTTTCCTCTTCCTCAGTCCTCACAGAAACACACACACACACGCACACACACACACACACACACACACGCACGCACACACACACACACCACGCTTGATGGAAAGACATGCTGTATAGCACAGTCGAGTGTGTGACTTTTCTTCCCGCTGCTATGGACACACCACTTTGTCTCTCATCCCCTTTATTAAAATTGAGCACAAAATTACCACCAATTAGTGTTGCCGTGACAACGCCGAGCTCATTTTCTCTCCTTCCTCAAGCCTGATGCCGAATTATTTGGCTCACAAAATTTTTTTTTTTTTTTGTTTAATCAAGAAAAGTCATCCTAGTTACATATTCTGTGCTTAAATTACATTTAAAAAAATATTTTCAATATGTTTTCTGTACGCTACCTTTCCAGTGTTTGGATTCGGTAAGATCTTTTTAATCTTGGCTGCATTTATTTGATCAAAATATGGTAAAAATGGTAGAATTGTGAAATATTATTACAATTTAAAATAATTGTTTTCTATTTT
>NW_015656557.1:0-533 GCF_001515625.1 Sinocyclocheilus rhinocerous
TCCTATTTGTGACCGGTGTAAATCTGCAGAAGGCTCTCTGACCCTTCTCTTTTGGACATGTCCAAAACTTTACGATTTTTGGTGTGACATATTTAAGTGGTTCTCTGACATGTGGTTGTGTTTTTACACCTGATCCAGAAATTGCATTATTTGGGTATTCTGTTTCTCTGTTTATAATGTGTCTGTACAAAGTACCATAATTTATGGAATGATTATTGCTAAGAGTATCATTCTAAGGCTGTGGAAATCAGACACTGTTCCTCAGTTTAAGACCTGGTTGACATATCTTCCTGGAATTTTGCATATCGAAAGAGTCCGGTATGGAGTTATGGGTAATCTTGATAAGTTTTACAGTATATGGCAACCATTTCTAGATCATTTGGGACAATGTAATGTTGACTTCGACCAGCAATGTAGTGCTTAGTATGTTGTCTGCCCCCTATTGAGTGCTTCTTTGTTTTTCTATTGAAACTGCTTATATGCCCTGATTGCCCTTAAAGGGGTCATATGATGCGATTTCAAGTTTTCCTTTC
>NW_015656558.1:0-877 GCF_001515625.1 Sinocyclocheilus rhinocerous
TGAGAAGTTCTTAATCAAATTCAATATTTACTATGAAAGTATGCAGATTGCAAAACCAAGTGAAAACGAAATATGTTGAGCGTCATGACAAAGTGGTTCTAATGATTTTATTTAAAAAAAAAACACTATCCTAACTACATATGACACAATAAAGCTTTATATAATAAAGCAAACCTATTTATTTAATATATGTCTGATTCAACCCAGACTCAGACCTGTTTGACATGCAAAATTAAATTACATTGCTTCTTTTACTTTTTGCAACACAAAACGTCCAGTGAGTAGCGCTAAAAGCTCGTTCAGTTTTTATCTGATGCATATTAACGTGAATCTGGAACCATTTTATTACGTTGGTTGTTAAAAGTATTGCAACAATTTGAAATAAAATGAATGAATGAGGCATTTATATAGCACTTTATTGTGTATTGCTGTACACCCAAAGCACTTTACATTCATATGGGGGGGATTGTGATGTCTGATGATTGGCACTAAAAGGCTAATATTGAATCATGGTTGAAAATAACGTAACTAAACCCGACCCTAAAGCTAACTGATGGTGTTAACTAAAGCAAACATGAGATAAAAACACATTTGTTGAAGCAACTATGTCATTTTATCTTGCCTCTATAAGTCTTTGAGCTCTTTTATCGTGACTCGTGTTTGATGGACTCGTACCCGAGCACTTCACATCACAAGTGCAATGCTGTACCAGGTGTGCTATTGAGCAAGTTTACTACATCAGAAAAGACAAGCATACGGAGCTGGTTATGTGATGCAAACATCAAACTGTGTTAGTTTACAAATCATGGACTATAATAAAAGTGTGAAAATCAATAAAAGTTGTTGGTGTTTTACTGCCACTAGTGTTCATTTCAGC
>NW_015656559.1:0-341 GCF_001515625.1 Sinocyclocheilus rhinocerous
ATCAGTGGTTAAGTTGTATTTACAACACTGTTCCAGAACAGAACAGTTCAAACCAAATATCCGTGTGTGTGCAATGCATTTTACGGAGGACTCTTTCCTGAATCTGGGAGAGTAGCCTATAATGCCGGCTGTTCTGACTCACAGCCTGTAAGTAAGTATGTTTTCATATTTAAAGAATTTGCCACTGACGATTCAAACGTGAGTTTTGAGCAGTGTAGAGTAGCGTTTGTCATTTCTCCGATCAAATGCAGACATGGTTTTATGTTTATGCGGTGCGGTGCGATGCAACGCAACGCGTAAAAAGACAGTATAAGTCATTATAATCAGTAATTATGTGCCCA
>NW_015656559.1:569-711 GCF_001515625.1 Sinocyclocheilus rhinocerous
TGTGTTTTCCCAATCACCCAGTGTTTAAAAGCCCCAGTCCTTTCAGTTAGTGTTTGTCAGTCTTGTCGGTCCATTCCATGTGTTCCTGTGTCTCCTACGTTCCCCGTGTGATCATTAAAGACTGTGAATTGAGTGAATTGAA
>NW_015656559.1:4204-5377 GCF_001515625.1 Sinocyclocheilus rhinocerous
CTGTCAATTATAGTTCTTAGAAAGAAAATCGGAATCGGCAAAAATCGGTATCGGCAGATAACACTAACAAAAAATCGGAAATCGGATTCGGCCAAGAAAATTGCAATCGGTGCATCTCGAATTATAATCAGTAAATATGTCCCCACTGGATGCAACAAATGCCTCGTTTATAATGGGTTTTATTGTTTTTAAACGCGTTTCAGAAAGGCGGGGCATAGAGGAGAAACACTAATGTACAGTATGTGGAAAATAATGTTTTTTGAACCTTAAACCGCATAAACATATTTCATTACACCAAATACACCAAATAATGTTCTTTTTAGCAGCATCATATGACCCCTTTATGTAAAGATTTCCTACCGTAAATATATCAAAAAATATTTTTTGATAATGAATATGTATTGCTAAGAAGAACTTCATTTGGGCAACTTTAAAGGCGATTTTCTCAACAACAAAAAATTGTTTTGCACCCTCAGATTTATTTATTGATTTATTCAACTTTCAGATTATGTCCCTACAAAATTGACCCTTATGACTGATTTTGTAGTCCAGAGTCACATGTACCTTTCACATGATACATCTTTCCAAAATCAGGAACTGTTCTAACACCAACTGGTGTGGCAACTGAGGAAAAAACACAGAGCTCACACAATTTATTTAATCAGTTTTTCTATAACTAAGAAAAAACCGTATACTCTTGCATACTTTGTAGGTTACTTGGATGATCTAGTTTTAAAAACATTACAGGAAATGTGCCGAACAATTAAATCACGGGGCGCAGTAGAGTAGCCAGCTATTTATCTAACTATAATAAGGTCTGTTTGATTTTTATCCTTGACAATATTCCAGATGAAAAGATCAATCTCCTAAATAGCGTATAAACATAGTAAATTTATACAGATGGAACACCAGTTGTGGCATGATTGCTGCCTTTATAGGAAATGTCCTACTTTCCACTTCAGTCCTAACTAATTCATTTCGTTCAAGTGTTATCTTATTAAAGCCAAAATGTATATGAAATATTTAGTCAATATCTATCGAACTTTGAATAAAATGGAGCGTCCCATTTGTTGGCAAACAAACATTCACTGCGCTATATCTTCATCCTCTAAAGCCAGGGACACACTACAGGACTTGCTGAAACATTCTAAGACTGACCTCAACACACTTAAC
>NW_015656560.1:0-3169 GCF_001515625.1 Sinocyclocheilus rhinocerous
ATATATATTTATATAAGTATAATACTTCTCAACTAGATGATTGTCAGTCAACTTCTATCAATCTCTAGGAAAATTATGGTTTTCCTATGTTATTGCCCATTGATCTTACACCAGGGCTTCATCCTCAGCCTTCAGGCCTGCCAGTTTAAACCTCGATTCCTCAGCATGCACAGACAGAGGTTGGGAAGAACAGCTGGCCCAATCAACTCCCCACCGACAGAACTCCATCAACTCCACTCCTTTGTGCCTTAGCAACCTAACCGGCAAATTGCCCCATAAATTTCCATCCAAGCTTTCGAGATGCACAATTCCCCATTCTGCTGGACGTATTGTTGGCTTATGGTACAAACAGATGAGTGCTGAGGACCTAAACAGGAAGTTTATGGGTGTAAGAACAACAATGGCTGAAGCATAAGCACGCTAGCCAGAGAGAAATCAAATGCTGACAGGGTTTAAGTGCTGCCGGTGCACACAGGAACAACCTCGTTTGTAAGCGAGAAAGTGATGATCGCGCACTCATTCCTCACTGTAAATTACATCTCATACTCTTCCTCCAGCATGCAAATGATCCTAAAACACAATAAGTCTAATCCGACTGAGCCGATCCGTCTCACTCATCCGTGTGTTATAGACTGGTGAGAGAGCGAATGAATTGACCTCTTGTCCTCAATAAGCACAGCTCCATATGTTTCACTTGCCATGTAAATCAATCCATCATTTTCTTGGCAATTGTTAACTCACCAGAGAGCCACAGGAGAACATCTGTCTCACCATATTAACGCTTAAGATCCACATATGACAAAAACTGAAAGCATAATGGATCCCTGAAACATGTTTAGCATGAAAACCCTGTTGAAAAAGCCATCTTAAACCAGCCTAAGGTGGTATTATGGTCTTTGCTGGTTTACGATGGTCTCCTAGCCGAGCTAAGCTGGTGCTTAGCTAATTAGTCAGCTGGTCTTCCAGCCTGACGTGTTCCAAAGCTTCTCTGTAATCAACCAACTAGACCAGGCTACAAGACTAGAAGACTAGTGTAGGCCAAATTAAGATGTTTTTTTCAGGCAAGTTAGTATGAAAATCCTGCAGGGAGAAAAAAACAAAACAAACTTAAATCAGGCTAAGATGGTTCGCTGCTTTTAGATGGTTTATGCTGGTCTTTCAGCCTGACGTGTTCCTCTCTAATCAACAAACTAGATCAGGCTACGAGACCAGAAAACTAGTGCAGACCATTTAAAAGTTTTCAGCAGGTTATTTTGAAAATCCTGCAGGAAAAAAATAAATACAAATAATCCATCTAAGGTAGTTTTAGACAAGATGACTAGCATAGGCCAATTGAAGATGGTTTCAGCTGGTAAGTATGAAAATCTTGGAGGAAAAAAAAGTGTTGAATCAGCCTAAAGTAGTTCCCAGCTGGTCTCTGTTTCAAAGCTCCTCTCAAATCAACAAAACAGACTAGCCCAACCGAGAGCAAAAAACTAGCGCAGACCAATTTATATATATATATATATATATTTTTTTTTTTTTTAACCTAGCGTGGTTTTCTGGTTTTAGACAGTTCATGCTGGTCTCCGGTCTGAAAAAAACTACAAAAACCCAAACCTCTCTCAAATCAACCAACTTCATCAGCAAATCAGCTTAGGCTGGTTCAAACAGTTTTGAGAGGACAGCATGAAAACCTTACTGTGAAAGAAAAAAAAAACTATAGTGGTTTGCTAGTCTAACAACAACTGTTTTACAAAGTGGCGATTTCTATGAATGGAATGTAAATCATACAAACATGATAATATGATAACATACAAACAACATAATTACATCAATCCCTAACCACAAAATTAACCACAACCCCCAAAATTAACCCTCACTGGGCTGTAATCATATCATACGAAAATGTACAAATGAGACGCATACAAATTCATGCAAATGAACCACCGATTCTCCAAAATGTAAAATACTTACAAACTGCCTTGAGATTGCGTTGGACATGTCACATTAACATCCAAAAGCACTTTGTTTTCACAAAAATGTTTTGCATTCCTCTTGTCTTTCATTATCAAATCACATTACGGTTACACAAGTCAAAGCCACTCCATAATTTTGCATCATTCAGGTAAAGTGGCTGTTGCTTTTTTAAAAGCCACCTGGTGAGCTGCGAGCCCTCAGTAACAAAACACATTGTCATAATGGCAGACTTCACATTAGGCCCGATATCAAGGCCCACTCAGCGGACGTCTCTCCACAGTAAGGGTCTAAGGACAGCATGTGACTGACTCCTCCAGAGCGCTGCCTTCATATTAAACAGGATTTTACATAAATCATACCTGACAGCGGAAGACACTTGACCCACCTCCTCCTCTTTAGATGAATTGCTCTGCAGTACTGCAATGTGCCAAGAATAAGTATGATAACCAAGGACAAGCTGTATTAAAATGCAATAAGAGATGGCTATAATTGAGATGCCATCAACAGCTGCTGAATGCTGGTGGTGAAGAGGACACAGGACGTGCATCACAGTAAGATACTCTGTAAAGTATGTTCACTAGGAACTCAACTGTGAAACTTTTTTTTTTTTAAACAGGTTTCCTAAACACTGTCCCTGCCTGCTAGTCAAGCCCTGCCCCAAACTCATGCCATAGAGTGCAACAGTTGGATTTCAGAAGTAAAATCCCATTCTTTTTCTCCATAGTGGAATTGATTTTGAAAGATAAATTATAAACCTTTAAAGACAGACCTATTGTAAGCTATAAGGTTTTTAATCGATGGTATGTGGTTTTATTGAAGCCATCAACCTGCATTATTTAAACTTGTTTAATAAATCATGTTTAACAGTGGAATTCCTGGTAAAAAAAAAAATACATTACCCATAATTCTTCCACCCAAAAATCTCCACCAATCAAAGAATCAAAACATGCCAACTGCATCAAAAAAAAAAAAAAAAGCACTCTTTAGCACTCACCCACTCACTCTCATGAAGAAATGACATAACGGAGTCAATCTCCCTATGCTCTCATGCATGAATATTTTGCAAAATATGTTGTTTGTACATGCAGAATCAACATCTCTACATCAGTTTTATATTTATCCATTGTTTTTAATTCAATTATTTTTTTGGAACTGTAGTTCTTTCATTACCCAGTCAACAATTTGATCTCACAATGATGTCACCATGAGC
>NW_015656561.1:0-703 GCF_001515625.1 Sinocyclocheilus rhinocerous
GATTACTTCATCAGAGAACATTTGTTTTAGATAAGATTACTTCATTTAAAAGTAGACACTTCAAGCTTTTCATAGATACATTTCTCACGTCTGTGTGTGAAGTATTCGCTGAGTTTTGGTTCATTTTAGTGACGCATTTCAGAAAGATTTTCACGGAGACTGAGACGGCTGAAAGCGCAACCTGTTTGTTTTCTTTATTTTACAAAAGTACAATCTTTTGTTGATATTGTGAGTGTACACAAATAAAAGTAGACCCTTTACAGATTTAAATGATGTTTTATACTTACGATCAAAAATGGCAGAGCATTTTAAGTTCTTTTCGCTGTTATCAGGAAAAAATGCAAGTGATCGCGCCAGCGCCTCCGTCGACCCAGCGCAAAACATGACTTTAAAAGGCATATAAACATTTTTTTCTTAACACTGTGCTAGCTAATCAAAAAAATCTAAATCAAACACTGTCAACGTCAATTGCTAAGTTAGGTTAACTGAAAGACCATTTAAATGTTTAGTTTGACCATTTTACCTTTGGTAACATGTGATATTATGCACATTTTCATGATTACAAGTACATACACCATAAAGCATATCATTTCTGTTTAACATCAGGCTGTTTAAGAAAAAAATACTTTATTGGAAAACCTACCAACATCTATCAACGGAGCCATGCTAACTAGCCAGACAAGGCAGTAGTAGTATAGATTTT
>NW_015656562.1:0-577 GCF_001515625.1 Sinocyclocheilus rhinocerous
TGGATAAAAGCGTCTGCTAAATGACTAAAAATATGCAGGTAGTCTTGGCATTATGTTACTCTCAGTTTCCTTCCCAATGCTTTACAAGAGCAACATATCCTCATATTGATGTACAGTAACCTAAACTTTTAGCTCCACTTAACTCCGCTTAACTTTTAGGGTAAGTTAACCACAGAAACTGCTCCAGAATGTTCCAAGAATCATTTATTTCAGATGAACGTCTCTTAGCTTCAGAGGTATTCAGAACACGCATGCCATTCTGATGAGGATCCAGAGGGCATGACATCACAGATCATGCACAATATTGAAATTATTTATGAAAGCATTAATATGGCATACAGTAATGTTTATTTTATTTTGCCTCACAGATGTTAAATCCAACATGTTCCCATCTCACACACCATGGATCTGCATTAAAAATGCTGCATTCAAAACAAAATAGTTTCTTTTTTGTTCTTTGCACTGGGACATTTTCTATACAATATAATTTCTGCAGTAGAAAATGCAACACGTGTAATAAATATCAACTTAACACAGATGTGCAAACAAAATGGCTAAACTTAAAACACAAAACATG
>NW_015656563.1:0-795 GCF_001515625.1 Sinocyclocheilus rhinocerous
TCGGCGTCCGATCTTAATCATGTAGGGTCCTAAACAGTCCATGCCAGTTGAGAAGAAGGCAGGCTTAAAGAGCTTTTGTCTTGCAAGTGGCAAGTCAGCCATACGAGGAACTTCTGGTTGTCCCTTCCATTTTCGACACTCTCTACATTGATGTTGGTGTCACCGTACTGCTTCACGGCCTCGCAATACCCAGTAAGTCCTCCTTAACTCTGTGAACACTCGTTCTGGCCCAGGGTGGTGCAGCTTCTTATCATAATCCTTGATAATGAGTTTGGTCACAGGATGTTGAGGGGCAAGGACGACGGGATGAATAGAATCCAATTCTGCCTCACTGCAGCATCTTAGACGTCCACCCACACGAATAAGACCACTGGTAGGGTCAAACTCAGGAGAGAGAGAAGCCAGCCTGCTCGTACCGGATACTGGTTTCCCAGACTTCAGTTGGACCATCTCAGTAGGGAAGGACTTGGTCTGCGTTTGACAAAGCAATGTTTGTTCTACCGCTCTCTGTTTGTCATTGCATGTAATGTTCGCCACCCCGTCAGCGCATGTAATGTTCGCCACCCCGTGAAGCTGCTGACTGTATGCCTTTATGAACTCGGCCAGTGTGTCATACTGCTGTGGATTTGGCAAGGGTATAACTGTAGTCAATCCACAAAATGCAGACTGCCTCAACTCATTACTCTGTTCTTCAGTAGGCAAGAAAGGTTGCTTGGGCCAATTCGCTGCCGGCAGTTTGAGAAATGAAGTACCTTGATTCCACTGGCTTCCTTTTACTAGGTCACACAGGCGTTT
>NW_015656564.1:0-509 GCF_001515625.1 Sinocyclocheilus rhinocerous
GAATCGAATCGTGAGTTGAGTGAATCGTTACATCCCTACTATATAGTATACACTATTAGTGTGCCTCAAATCATAGTTTTTTTATTACTTTATTATGGTTGATTATGATTCCAATATGTCACCAAAACCCCCCAAAATGTTTCCCACTGGGGAACTGGACCTCATATGTGACCCTAGACCACAAAACCTTCTTAAAGTTGCACGGGTATGTTTGTAGCAATAGCCAAAAATACATTGTATGGGTCAAAATGATAATTTTTCTTTTATGCCAAAAATAATTAGAATATTAAGTAAAGATCATGTTCCATTAAGATATTTTGTAAATTTCCTACCATAAATATATCAAAGCTTCATTTTTGATTAGTAATATGCATTGCTAAGGACTTCATTTGGACAACTTTAAAGTCGATTTTCTCAATATTTTTATTTTTTTGCACCCTCAGATTCCTTATTTTAATATAGTTGTATCTCGGCCAAATATTGTCCTATCCTAACAAACCATACATCAA
>NW_015656564.1:728-878 GCF_001515625.1 Sinocyclocheilus rhinocerous
GCGGTAGCACTTTTAGCTGTAGCTTAGCATAGATCATTGAATCTGATTAGACCGTTAGCGTCTCGCTCAAAAATGACTAAAGAGTTTCTATATTTTTCCCATTTCAAACTTGACTCATCTGTAGTTACATCGTGTACTAAGACCGACGGA
>NW_015656565.1:0-424 GCF_001515625.1 Sinocyclocheilus rhinocerous
TATTACTATTTTAGGTCATAATTTCAACTTTTATCTAATTTTTATATTTTTTATTTCATAATTATGACTTTAGAGTGTTATAATTCTGACCTGAATAGAGGCGAATTCGCACCGGGCGACGTGAAATGTGCGACGCGTTTGCCGACACACGATATTCGCCTCAATCGCGTCTTCCGCGTAAGTTCAAAAATTTCAACTCGAGCGGAAAATTCGCATGGTGCGTTCTCGCGCAAGCCAATCAGCGAAGAGTTTCTTGACACGTCCAGTTGAATCAGACAATATAAGAGAGCATTGCAGCCGTCTGTTATTATATAGTGAGTGAGTGACGAGTGACGTGACATGTGGCCAAGTATGGTGACCCATAATTGGAATTAGTGCTCTGCATTTAACCCATCCAAAGTGCACACACACAGCAGTGAACACA
>NW_015656565.1:839-3246 GCF_001515625.1 Sinocyclocheilus rhinocerous
TTTGGCTTTCCATTGTATTTGGGACTTTTTGACAACAGGTACAAAACAGCGATTGTAGTTATCTCCACCATGGTTGATCGCGCTGTTTTTATTCGCGCTAGTGACACGAAAAACATCTCGCGAGTAATCTAGAGCGAGTGACGCGATGCGCATATTCGCTTCGCATCTGGTGTGAACACACCATTAGTACGTCATAATTATGACAATTATGTGTCATAATTTTACATTTTTATCTCATAGTTGACTATGACATCATTTCAGCTTTTAATTGTGACATGTAATAATTTCGACTTTTTATTTTTTATAATTATGACTTAGTATGTCATCATTTTAATTTTTAATCTTATAGTTCTGACATTTTCTGATGTGGCAGAAATGGACTTCCATACTATAGCCACACTGAAACTATAGTATTAGCTTATACTATGGTAGCCATGATCCATTTTTGTAAGGGTAATTTGAGTGTGATTGGGAGCAGGAGATACTGCAGTATGTAGGAAAGACTAATGGTGCCACCATGTGGTCAGTTATAGTAATTGCAGTCACTGTGAAGCTTGTAGCTCCAGAGTAAGTTGATGGTGTCTGACCTCTCGCAGTGGCCGTCTCGCCGTCGGGATGCGTTATGTTTGTTTTTTCCTGTAGCATATGACTTCACCCCTGACGGTCACTCCATTTTGTGTTAATATTTGCGTTTATTTCATGACTCATTGAGTCGTCTGACCGCAGCTCACTTAACTTTCACAACGCGTGTCTGTAACCTGGAAGGACGTCTTGTTTGCACATTTTATAAATATGCATATATGACCAATATATATGTATGAGTAATAGAGTGGCATTATTCATCTGGACAGTGCCTCTGCTGACACTGCTGCAAGGCCGTGTTTAGGTCTCTAGGGTCCGTCTGCCCACCCACACGAACGCTCCAGGCCAAGATAAACGCACATAATTATAACTGACCCCACACAACCCAGAGACTGTCTAAAATTAGGCCAAAACATTCAGAAGAAGTGTAATTCTTGTCAACGTTGTAATAGACTGACTCAAACGATTGTAGACTGACTCATGCTGTTTACTTCATGACTTTGAAAGCAATTTGCCAGAGTTCTGTGTTATTAACTGTTTGCTGTTTTTTAACATTGTTTCATTTTTCTTACTGATTTTTTTGTATATACAGTAGCTTGATGATTCTGAATAGGGTTTATAGACAATTATAGTTCATATTTCAAGATATTCATATTTCAAGAAAAGGTGTTCTTCACAAATCGTTAAAATAATTTGATTAAACAGCAGATTTTCATTGTGAGTACATTCCCTCATATTGCGTGACAACATGCCCCATTGCATGTGTTCAATTAACAGTGTGTGTGTGTGTGTGTGTGTAATAACAGTAAAAGTTTTTTTTTTCTGCCCCCAAAAAAAAAGTCATGCTTTGGAAAAATCCTAATTATGAGTTAAAAAAATTGAAATTATGTGATTAAAAAGTCGAATTTATGACACAAGAAGTCAACATATTATGACACAAGTCATACTATTTTAGAATAGTTTTTTTAAAGTGTCATAATTTTCACTTTGTCATAATTATGACTTTTTATGTGATACAGTAACTTTGACTTTTATCTCATGTGTAACTCTTTTATCTCATGACTTAATATTTCATCATTTTAACTTTATCTCATAATTACAGTATGACTTAATATGTCATAATTTTGACTTTTTATGTCATACAGTAGTTTCAACTTTTGTAGTAGTTTCAGTAATCATAATTATGACTTATCAACTTTTTATCTCATAATTATGGCTTAGTATGTCAATTTAAACTTTTTGTCATAATTTTGTCTTTGTTGTAATTTAAACTTTTGTCTCATTTTTATCTCTTTATTTCAGTTATGACTTAGCATGTCATGATTTTGTCTTTTTATCTCATAATTATGACTTAGTATGTCATAATTTAAATTTTTTTTCAAATTTTCATTTTTCATTCGTTTTGACTTGTCATTTTTATCACTAATCTCATTATTATAACTTAGTATTTCATCATTTTGACATCTTATGCCAGTTTCAACCTTGATCTCATTCTTATCTCTATTATCTCATATTAATGACTTAGTATGTCATAATTTTGACTTTTTATCTCATATTTTCTGACTTTGTAATCATTTTAACTTTTTATGTCAAAATTCCAACCATGATCTAATTTCTATCTCTTTTATCTCAAAATTATTACTTAGTATGTAATAATGTTGATTTTTAAGAATAATTTGGGCTTTTTATTTTATTATATGTGGAGATAAATTTCTAATTCAAAAAAAAATGTTTCAAAAAATTAAAATTCATAAATCAAACCCTTGAGTGTGACAACTAGCCCCAGTCTCCAATATAAGTTCCCTTTCATGGGAACTTCGAACTG
>NW_015656566.1:0-649 GCF_001515625.1 Sinocyclocheilus rhinocerous
ACAAGTACAGTTGACCATGACATCCTCACCTTATCTTATTCCAGAGAAGCCGCTCACCCAATGCTGGATGGAGCTGTACAGTACTGCGTGTCTGAACTAGTTGATGAATGAGATCAGCACCCTGAAAAAGAGGTTGACTGGCACAAAGTATTTTATGCATTTTGTAAATACAAAAATACTAATCTTAAATGTATTTCAATACAAAATGCATTAGATTTTTGCCAAAGGCTTTTAAATACAAAATAGTATTTTGTATTTCAAATACGTATTTTAAATACATGTATCTGAAATACTGCCCATCCCTGGGTGCTCCGAGCTCAGAGAAACCACTGCAGACAGTGTTTCTGTCTATCGATCCCTTAACTATATATTTCAGTGTTGTCTGTCTCTCTGTATCTTTCAGTGTTGTTTGTCTCTTTCTACCTGTAATATCAGATATGTTGTGTGTGGGTCTTTTGACGTCATAGTTTTACTCACATGTCTCGAGTCTCTTGAAAAAAACTGGTTTTATTAGTTTTCTGAAATGATTTCGGTTTAACAGGTTTCAGTTCTGAATAAATCCTTTATGAAAATGCAGAAATGAAAGAAGTTTTAAAGGCGCTTCTGCCCGAGACGCAGTTCAGTGGAGGACCAAGAAAGAGGTACATGA
>NW_015656567.1:0-537 GCF_001515625.1 Sinocyclocheilus rhinocerous
ATATATATATATATATATATATATATATCGATATTTCATACAAACTCGATATACCGTCCAGCCCCATTTAATTCTAGTAGAGGTAAACATTAGGGGTGCAATGGTTCAAATTTCTCACGGTTCGGTTTGTATCCTGGTTTTAGAGTCACTGTTTCATAACGGTTCGGTATGTGCTGTGTTTAGGAAAAAATAAACTATATTGTCAAATAAAAATAAAGAAAATAAGAACAAATAATCTAACTACAAGCTACAGCACAAACAAATACAATAGTGCAAAGACAAATAAAATAAACAGTGCTTTTCAGGTTTTTTAGGTAGGTCTAACATTAGTTTTTAGATCCAGAAATTTAATAAAGTAATCAAATGTAAAATACCATTGCATATTTAACTATGAATTAAAGGTTATTTCCTTATTAAAGTAACAAAAGCTATTCAGTCAAGAGCAGTGAGTGAGTTCCTTGTCTTTTGTTGTTTGATTAAGATTAAAAAAGTGCTGTCACTTTAAAGGGGTCATATGATGCTGCTAAAAAGAACATT
>NW_015656568.1:0-2149 GCF_001515625.1 Sinocyclocheilus rhinocerous
TGCCCCTCAGATGTTACAATGTGCCCCACCTACGGGGCATGTTGTTCAATTTAACTTCCATTCTTTTGGGGTAAATAAAGAAAAAAGTATAGGCTACACAGTAATTATGAAACAAAACCACATATTTGTAATAGACAAGTCTAAAATTAATGTGGAAAAAAAATTTACTCTGAACCATGTGGATTTACACAAACCGAGAAAGTCAAAAAGTGGCCCGCTCACCGCCTACTGGCTGGAATTTCAGAACCTGTTCAGGCGTTGCTGCAGAGACATTTTACAAGTTCAGAGTCAACAACTGAGACCGACTTTTGGTATTTACTTGAATATTTCAAGTCGTTTTTCTAGCCTAGAATTATTATATTTTAAATCTCAAAAGAGTTGCCCCTCAGGAAAATGCAAGAATGTGGCTTGTAGTGCTTCTGCTTGTCGGAGTTCATCTTGCTTATGCTGGTGAGTAAATTAGGCTATGTTACTTTTACCGTTTTACAGTAGTGCCAGTATAAGCTTTCTTATTCGTTTTTGTTTGTTTGACTGTTTGGTTGGTAGTTTTTAAAACATTTTTTTAAGTTGTGCTACTGTATGATATTGATATTATTTTATTTTAAAACAGATTATATGAAGAGCCACAGCCAGTTAAGAGTGTCGTGTTATTGACACTTTTCTCAGAAATATTTCTTTTGGCATGTTACACATTTTAATAGGCCCCTTTTCTTTATTCTTACAATATAGGCCTATACAAAATATATAGTGAATAATTTACATGTTAAGCAGAGCCTATTCATTATTATTTAGGTCTTTTCTTTTGAAGGCATAATTTATAATTTATGTATGAGAGAAAATCCCACAACAGCAGAATAAATCAAAATAACACATTTCTACCATTTAGAAGACCCAGTTCCTAAAAAACTTGAAGATTTTAACTCCAGTTTTTAAGGCCAATTTATGGCAAGGTCACAAAGCAACCTTATTCTTGCAAACAAAATAATTATTTCAGAGAAATAGACGAATTGAAGGTGTAGGCAGAATACAAATCATTATTTTTGCTCTCTTCATTTCAGTATTGAAGTTTTCGAATTATATTCTATCCGATAAATTAGTTTGAAATGAGATCTTGAAATTATGTACATAATGCATACAACACGTTCCATTTACTCCATTTATTTGTTTTCTGTCTCGTGTTATATATTGTAAGATTCTAATTAAAACAGTATATCTTGCAAAAGTCATTCCAATAAAATTTATTAATTTATTAAGTTAAATCATTTTTATCCAATAATGTTTTAAAAAATACATATTTTTATGTTTTTACCATTTATGACAAAATGTGCTTTATATATACAGTATATATATATAATGCTATATATCTGACTGCATCTACATGCAACATTGTGAATAGTGTGAATGTTGAAGAAGTTGAATATGAGCATGTCTTGTGAGACTAAAATTATGTTTTTCTCTGTTTGTATTTCTCTCTTCAGGAAAACACTCTCTGAGATACTTCTACGCTGGTGTGTCTGGAGTCATTGACTTCCCAGAGTTCACTGCAGTTGGTCTGGTTGATGACGAGCAGTTTATGTACTTTGACAGCAACATAAAGAAAGCTGTGCCAAAGACAGAGTGGATCAGACAGAATGAAGGAGCAGATTACTGGGACAGACAGACTCAGCCCCTGATTGGCAGCCATCAGACCTTCAAAAACAACATACAGGTCCTAAAGGAATGGTTCAACCAATCAGCAGGTAGGATTGTAACTACCTACAGACACACACACACACACACACACACACACAGCAAACATGATCATTTTTAATTTCCATTTTCTTATTTATGTGTGAATTTTTGCAGCATGCCGACATGGAGTGCCATTGTGCTTTGGGCGTACTGAGTTTGGGATCATTGGGATCATTGATTGTGCATGCTTAGTGATTTTAAAGCAGTTCAACTGCTGTTTTACAACAAGCAGCCTGATTTTTCTGGGTACAGGTATATTAAATAAAAATCAATACACATTATATTAATTTTGTATGAATCAATTTAGTTTCTCTAAAAAAGGTTTTTCTGATCCTCTTTATTGTCAACACTAAGAAAAAAAGATGTCAGGCCTTGTATTTGAGGAAAAGAAAACTTCAAAAACGTTCATGTATCTGAG
>NW_015656569.1:0-1782 GCF_001515625.1 Sinocyclocheilus rhinocerous
ATGAACAGTATGTGGAAAATAATGTGTTTTTTGAACCTTAAACCGTATATAAACATTTCATTACACCAAATACACAAAATAATGTTCTTTTTAGCAACATCATATGACCCCTTTAAGAATACACTTATAATGTATTATAAATATGGTCTTCATAGAAAGTGTTACCAAATTGTGTTTAACTGTAGTTCTGGTAATCACCTCAGACTCAAGCTGTTAATGATAAGATCACAAATCAGACCTTGAAAATGAAAAAACTCAAGTTCAGGTTCATAGTTTCGGCAGAAAAGTACATTTTATAAATGACCTTTTTTTTTTTTGTTGCACAGACAAAATCTGCTGTTTGTGCATTTGTGGACCTTTATGCAAAATGTTGTGTATGAGGCACTGTAGACATTTTTGTTTATTTACACTTTAGTTGAAAATATGTCATATTAATATTGACAGAAATAGTCAAAGTACAAAAGGGAAAAGAATAGATCACTTACTATATGCGTGCTGTTTAATTTTATTTTCATTTATTTGTTTTATTGTTGTGCTCTTCCACCATGGTCCATAAAATGAGAGATATTTTAAAATACTTTAAAATATGTGCAATATATATAATTAAACACAAGTTTCAGTAGGTGAAACAAAGTTTTTCAAACAAAGATTATTAATATTTAACATTTATGAGAAAAGCACATATATTGATAACATGTTAAATTTGTATTAAACTGTATTTTATTTTATTTTTTGCATTCCATCCAGTTTAACTCTACTCCTTGAAATGTAAAATGTAATATTGTTGTTGACTGGTACCTCAAATCAAATTCAGTAGTTGAATTGGAAATTTCTGAATAGTGCACAAGCCTGCTTGGCATAAACCAACTCATTCCTGAGCCACATCATTAAATGGTTGAATAACTAAAGGAAAGCTACAACAACTTTATTGGAGCAACAAACCACCATCATTTGTAGAGTGCAATGAAGCAAATTGTTTTGTTTTTCATGCATTTCTGTCCAATGTCCAACCATGGGGAGAAATAGTTTAGTTTTAACGTAGCAAGATTTGTTTTTGTTCAATATATCTGTGTTACCATGAAAAGTATTGAAGTACCCTCAGAGAGACATTCACAGTTGATCACAGCAAAGATGAAAGGACTGTAGGCAGAGTTCATGATCTCTTCAAAAGCCAGACCCTTATAGCATGCTTCCTTTGCCAAAGTAATACAGGACCATTTCCTCGTTCCCCTCTCCTGCTTTTCACATCTTTTTGTCCTTTCCTGGCTAGCTACGAAAATATGGATGTATGCTATCTTCTTTTTCAGTAGGTGTGTCGGGGATGGGAAAAGAATCTTGAAGTCTTTGAAAAGTTGAGATCAGTCAGATAAAAAGAAGATTTCTTTCATCATAGCTGCTTTGATTGACACTTACCTGCTTGGCTGATCTGAAAGTAGACTGTCACTGGTGAAAACACTGATTGCATGAGAGAGGCAAAGATCTATTTTGCACAGCATATTGGAACAATAAGCAAGAAGTAATAAATATCTCCATCAATGACCACTGCGATCCAGATGCATTGTAACATTTGATTGTATGTGTACGTTTGGGTCAGACGTTGTCTCGCATAACCAAATGAAGTCTGGTCTAGATTTCAACTGATTCTGGCCAAAAACTTCAACATGGACAGTGATTTGATCAATGGAGATCACCCAGTCATTGCACTGTTAGTTGCTAGTAGGCATTCCAACTGCTAGAAGTTAGTGATGCAAAGTCCGATTCATTTCCGCGAACCGGTTCTTT
>NW_015656570.1:0-642 GCF_001515625.1 Sinocyclocheilus rhinocerous
TGGTTTTTTAAAAGTTTTCAGTTTTCATTTTAGTTTTTGTAAGTTTATGTGCTTTAGTTTTTTTAATTTAGGTTTTTTAATCTTTTCGTTTTCAGTTTTCATTTTAATTCTAATTAAAAAATTTTAATGTTGTTTTGTCATTTTTATTTTGTTTTTGTTTTTTTATGTTTTCAGTTTTAGTAGGTTTATGTGCTTTGGTTTTTTATTTAGTTTTTTAAAAATATTTTTATTTTCAGTTTTCATTTTATTTTCAGTTTTAGTAACTGTATGTATTTTTGCTTTTTTAGTTTTAAATTTATGATTTCAATTTTCTTTTTAAGTTTTAGTCATTTTGTTAAGTGCTTTTGTTTTTTTTTCAATATATTTTTATGCTTGCAATTTTCATTTTAATTTTAGTTTTAGTAATTTTGTTATGTGCTTTTGTCATATTTATTTATTCATTTATTTATTAGTTTTAATTTTAGTCATTGTAGTATTTCAACTTTAATTTATTTCAGTTAGCCAAGGCAGCTTTTCAAATTTTTAAGTTAAGTAATTTTTTTTTCTAATATTTATATTTATTTCAGCTTCATTTCAATTAACGATTATTTAAATTCAATATTTCAATTTTAGTTAACAGTAAAAACACTGATAAGAACAACC
>NW_015656571.1:0-582 GCF_001515625.1 Sinocyclocheilus rhinocerous
GTATATATTTAAGAAAAATGTTATGTTTATATATATTAAATATATGTATATAATATAAATTATATGAATATAAATATAAATTTATGCATGTAAATACATGTAAATAGTTTAAAAAAAAAAATATTCTGTATGTGTGTGTACATAATAAATATACACAGTACACACACATATTGTGTAAACAAACTTTTATTTTGGATGAGATTTTATATATATATAAATATAGGCTGTATTTATTTGATAAATTATTTCAATTTCTAATATTGGTTTTCTGTTTTAATATACTTTAAAATATAATTAATTTCTGTGATCAAAGCTGAATATTCAGCATTATTACTCCAGTCTTCAGTGCCACATGATTCTTCAGAAATCATTCTAATATGCTGATTTATTATCAATGTTGGAAACAGTTGTGCTGCTTCATGTTTTTTTTGTTTTGTTTTTTTTGGAAACTGGAAACTTTTTTCTGGATTCTTTTATAAATAAAAAGTTAAAAAGAACAGCATTTATTTAAAATTAAAATCTTTTCTAATATGAGTTTTCACTTTTTATCCATTTAACACATCCTTGCTGAATAAAAGTATT
>NW_015656572.1:0-719 GCF_001515625.1 Sinocyclocheilus rhinocerous
TTGTGTAGTGTGAGAGTCAATGTAATGGAAAGGGTGACCTCTGATTGCAAGCAGACGGAAGTTCATGGACCGGATTCGTGACAGTGACCTTTCCAAATTCAAAAAGACAAAAATGAGTCGAAGACATAATGATTAAACATTATTTTATGATTTTTTATGATTTTTATTGCTAACTGAATTTTGATTAAATAATATCCAGTATAGTTGAAACAGCTTTTAAGTGTTTAATATATAGATTTAAATAACATTACACCCATCTGTGCTTTTATTTTGACTCCTGTAAATATTACTCAGATTAACATTAATCTAATAAATCTCCCATAAACAAAACCACCAGACCATCATTAAGAGTGCAATAAATTTACAAGATGGAATTGCACACAAAATAACTTATTATAAACGATAAATAGGAATATCACCTCAGTTTTCAGTCTCATGTCAAACTGGTTTACGTGTATAAATCTATATGGTTTTAGAAAGCAGATGCTCTTTAATATTATTATGTTTATTATCAGCCCAATAAAATAATCAAACCCTCACTGTTGATAGTGTTCAACTGATTTCTGTAGTTCACATTCATCACTAAGTATTAAAGCTTCAAATATTCTGTAGAACATAAACATGCATGAAGAAATTCCTCTGCGGTCTGAGACTGACAGCTGCCTGTTCTGTGCATGAAGAGCATTTACATAAAGAGACACTTTGCATGAGAGTGTTTA
>NW_015656573.1:0-2951 GCF_001515625.1 Sinocyclocheilus rhinocerous
CCTTCAGGGAACGAGGGTTACCATACGTAACCGAGACGTTTTTAGATTTGTTACAGTAAAATTTTAATTCAAAAAATTAAGTATGTACATTAAATCATACAGTAACATACAGCAAAAACTCTGATTACATCAATGATTATTGTAAAAGTCTCATTCAGATCAGATTAATTCAGAACAACATGTAGTGTACTCATGAAATCCAAACATGTACTTTATAAATATATTTATACATTCCTCTATACATTGTTTAATCTGTGGCTGAACATGATGGAGAATATTCTGCAGGTTATATGAACAGAACCACTGCATCCTAAAAATAGAAAACACATTCTCAGAAATATAACCAAGATCAATATAACATCAGATTTGTGAGTTCTACCTATTTGCGTTCTGTATCTGATCTGTACATCTTTCTCACCTCGTCTGTGACTCTTCTGAAACTCTGCAATGTCAGAAACTGGGAATGAAAACACAAATAACTGATTATAGTATCCATGCAGTTTAACCGCTGAACATGACAAGAACAGAACTTGAGTTTGATTCCCAGAGAATGAATTAACTCATTAATGAATTAGTGTCACTGAATAACAGCCTCATGATAGCATGCAGTTGTGGATATAAATGTACATACACCTGTTAAGCAACATTTGCATAATTTTAACAAAATAAAAGGCATCATAAATATTGTATGTTGTTTAGTCCTGCCCTGAGTATGCATGATGGATTTGAACTGAATTTCACAATAACAGATATCTACATATGGCCCACAAGAGACAAAATAATTATGTAAACTTATGAGCACAACTGTGAATGTAAATGTTGTTTTTCCTATAGTATAGAGTGAAAAGTTAAAGTTTAGAATCTGTTTTACACCAGCAAAGATGAAACACTTTTGATGATGAAATATAACTGTTTTATCTTAAACATTATAAATACTCACAGTTTGGTTTTCCGCTATTAATGCTGTTCTGGCGGACTAGACTCGGTGTCTTTGGTTCTTTAGATTGTAACATTTTGTCCTTTTTGTTCACAATTTTTCTCTTTTTCTCCTCGCCATATGTTTAATTATCCTGCAGTTCGTGATGCTCCATATATATTCTCCCATTCATCAATTTCTCTTACGTTTACCTTTGTGTTATCTGTTTCAAAAAACATTGTTTCCATTTAGAGTTAAGTTTAAACGTAATGATTGTTGAACAATACAGGTCTACAGTTCAGTTTCAATATAATACAAACATAAATGTCCAGATTTGAATAATTAAAAAATCTCTTTACCAAATAATTACTGATAAAGTGTTCTATTCACCTTGTGATGAGATGAAAAGAGGAAACATCCACTGCACTGAATGAGCTGGGAAAGCCCTTTTAAATACCTCCTGACTGAAAATGCATGACATAATATGTGAATGCACGCTGTCAGTGGAAAAAAAAAAGAAGAGGTGACACCACTTTCATTCAGGCAAGGAATATACACTGCGTACTCTAACATCAACAGCATCAATATAAGTTGTAACATTATTTCTAAATCATGTCAGATGCAAATACACAAGTATTGAAGCACCAGGGGTCCCTACCTCCCAAAGATGATTTAATGAGAAGAGCTGTGCGATTCATAGAATTGTAGTTTTGTTTTTTAATTTGGCTTCCAATGATTATGAAAACATTCCGCTCCTTTCCTTTAAAGCGGTGCACTGTCGCCTTGTAACATCCAAATCAGTCAAATCATGTTGCATGACTGTCATAATATACAGTCTACTGCCAGATGAGCTCGATACTAAAAAGAGTTTAACGTGTATTGAGCTGCAAAAGAGACAGCTTTCAGTCTGCACAATCAGTGTAAACCTGCCTGTCTGTGTCAATGAATGTTAATCAAACAACAAAAGAAAATGAGAGAATAATTCACTGTGCATCATTGAATATCTTTAGCAATTTTAATAAGAATCAGTAAGCTTTTATTTTTAGTAGGCTAAATTATTTCATTTGTATCTTTTTTTTTCTATTGTATTTGTCCTATTGTTTGTACATTTCTTCTTTTTTATTGTCTGTTTCAACTCACTATTGCTTGTTGACAGTGCAATTTCTCTGAAAGAACAGGTTTGGGTGTAATTTGGGGTTTTATGAACACACAGACAGGGGCCCTCAGATGTCTAGGACCGCCACTGATCAAACGTCAGGTTTTAACAAATCATTATTGAGTCAGAGAACTGATTAGGTAAACATCTGTGTTAAAAAAAAAAAAAAAAATTTTCTCAGTTGGCACAGAAATCCCTTTCATGATGATTTTGCTCCTGATAAACGATAAAAAGACTGACAGCCAATCATAATCATTCCTGCCCTAAAGAGTGGCAGACGATAAATCTGCAGAGAACGTTTAGTTATCATATTGGAGTGAACTGGCTTTAACTTATGCTTTATAACGTTGCCCAGTTTACAGTGGGACAAAGTTTTAATTAATGGGCTAAATGTGTAGCTGTTTGTGGTGTTGTTCTGTTTGTTTTGTCATGCCATAAGAATCATGTGATTGAGCACAAGATATGTTGATGCATATAGTGACTAGTCACATGCACTCAAGCTCACAATTCAAAACTTCTCTATATGAAGCAATAGTATAATCCTGCTATAAAACTGATTTTGTAGGACCTTATTTTTGTGACAGCACCACCTAGACAATTGTACTCAGAAATTATTTTTCCAATTTTTATGATTTTATTTTTTTCACTTTAATTTTAACATAAGAGCATTTGTAACTTGAGTGTGTGAGGCTTTTTGTCATTTGCTTCCCATTTTTTATTTTAGCTGTGCAGAAATAGTTGATTATGCTGCTGGATGCACACTGTTTTTGTTGATATTATTTTCATTAATTATCGTAATCATAAACACACTAGTTTGTAGTGCAAACAGTTTTACCATTTATTTAGCCAATCACAGACCGAAGATGAACTGAATGAATT
>NW_015656574.1:0-734 GCF_001515625.1 Sinocyclocheilus rhinocerous
ATGCTGTGCTTATCTCTGCTTCATTTGCTTAATTTGTCAATTTTAAATGAAATATTCTCTTGAATATTCTGATTGAATCATTTAATTCAATTTAAATCCTTTAAAATAGCAATATGTTTGGTTTGCATGAAGTTGTTAACTGCTGTAACTGTTAGGCATTGCAGAAACTTTCCTAATAGAAAATGACAAAACCAAATTATTGCTTAAAATGCATTTTCAAACATTATTCTATTTTAATAGCATTATTTCGAATTTAATACAGCTGGCAATTCCTATTCAAATTTGAATATGTTCATATCTATATAGATAACTGTACTGATATTGATTAGTGCTATCATTTACTGAACACTCACTTCTCAAGAACACACGTTGCAATGAACTTTAATCCTTGAATAAAAAGGTAATTAATAGTTGAATATAGACTGAATGTGACATAGCAACAAAGGCAAGTGAAAACTGAACTCCTCCAACAGTAGAAGGCAAGCTGCAACACAATAAAGAAACATAATTCAGAGTATTAGAAACATAATTCAGAATATTAGATTAGAAAACTGTATCCTTGATGGAGGAGCAGTTTTCTCGAAAGTGAAGTGAAGTGACATGTGGCCAAGTATGGTTACCCATACTAGGAATTAGTGCTCTGCATTTATCCCATCCTAAGTGCACACACACAGCAGTGAACACAGACCCGGAGCAGTGGGCAACCATTTATGATGCGGAGAAGTTGGGGGTTC
>NW_015656574.1:880-1293 GCF_001515625.1 Sinocyclocheilus rhinocerous
AGACTCGAACCCGCAACCTTTGGGTTACGAGTCCCACTCTCTAACCATTAGGCCACGACTTACCCTAAAAGCTCAAAATCATCTGTTCAAAATGAATGAATAATTGAATAATGAATAACTAATAATGATCTTAAACCTTCTAACAATCAACTATGGCCTAGTGTAAAAGAGGGGGCCATTTTTATCTACAGAAAATACCTAAAATGACTTGTGTGTCTCCCTTTGCCCCACATTCTTCTTCCTCTGCTGCTAAGAACAGGAACCGGGGCTGTGGTATATTTGTAGCCACAGATCGCACGCACGATGGAGGAGTTCTTTTCCTGCTGTTTTACAACTTCAAAAACCCAACAGATGTCATTTTTTTAAAAAAGGTTTTACACATAACAAAATAAACAGAACTTCCGAAAAAAAAA
>NW_015656575.1:0-338 GCF_001515625.1 Sinocyclocheilus rhinocerous
AACATCAAATTTTCATTTTTGGGTGAACTATCCCTTTAATGGGTACGTGAGCTTAATATATACGTTTACCCTATATATGGAATTGATTTTTCACAGGTGAACTTTAAATTATGTATTGCAATGTGTTAGGATTAAAGGAAATCTTGTTAACTTTCAGGCATATTGTCCTGGCAGAAAATTACCTGTACCTAAATTTAGCATACATTTTGATCTTGACGTTTTGATCTTGCGGTTACACTTTATTTTAAGGTCCAATTCTCGCTATTAACAAAGCATTAACTATGACTTTTGCCTCAATAAACTCCTAATTTGCTGCTTATTAATAGTTAGTAAGGTAG
>NW_015656575.1:440-919 GCF_001515625.1 Sinocyclocheilus rhinocerous
AGAATATGGCCTTTATAAGTACTAATAAACAGCCAATATGTTAATAATAGTGATGCTAATAAGCAACTAGTTAACAGTGAGAATTGGACCCAATAGTTAAGTGTTACAAATCTTGCTGATCTTGTTTACTCCTGCCATTCATTTCAGTGGTCAGCACTAAATACAGTTAAAAAAATGTCCTGTGGTCTGATCACTCAAACCACATTCAGAGATAGTCAGAAATGCATGTAATATTTTTGTGTTTTTTTTTAGAGACCAGATAACCTGAGACAAGTGACACGAGTTCAATTCTGTCTGTATGCTATATCTCTCACTACAATAAAGAGGTGAAAGCTCAGACATAAAATGAAATGATGGAACGTGTGCATTATCCATTCACAAGGCTGTCATCAGGTTGTGAAACATGCCTTTAAAATGGGCAAACAAAATACAGCTGTAATGGAAGAGGTCTGACGCAACAGGTTAGGATATACAATTGA
>NW_015656576.1:0-518 GCF_001515625.1 Sinocyclocheilus rhinocerous
GTGTTAGATGCATTTCGGGGGAAAGGTCCATAGACCCTCGTAATTAGCCCTTTGGTTAGGTGAGGGGGCCTTAGATATTTTTGTTAAATATAACAAAAGTTGTGTGTCTGATTGGTCCAAATGCTATACTAGCTATCGCCAAGAAAAATATCCTCATGAACTGGAAATCAAGAATTCCGTACATATTGCATCCTGGAAAAATCTACTAATTGACTATGTCGATGGGAAGTCTATCCAGTTCATCTCATAGTAATACAGTAGAATTACACCCCTTCTGGTCATCTCTCATTACCTTCCAGCAGTCATAAATCTGTTGACCTTCTTTGTCTGAGACCAACCACAACAACGCATCTCCACCTAAACTGCTATTTGTACTTAATTTGAATATTAATCTTTGAGAGTTTTGGGGAAGGGTGGAGGACAACATTGATAAGAAAACACTGTTAAGAAAGGGTTTAAGAAAAGGTTATAAGAAAACACTGTTAAAGGGGTCATATGATGCGATTTCAATTTTTCCT
>NW_015656577.1:0-2200 GCF_001515625.1 Sinocyclocheilus rhinocerous
AGCACATCTCCACACAGTAAACAAAACAAGCGTTTCCTAGCAACGCTTTTTCCTTCTTTTGCGACTAACTTTCTCAGTTGGTCCCACAAGCACATAATTTGGTCGCAATTTTTTAATTATTATTATTTTTTTGCTAAATCAATGCATGCTGATGAACTTTTATCATAGTTTGTAGTTATATGGTAATGAAAGTGGTTAACATTCAACCCGTTCTTTCATCATCAGTATTATTTGTGATTTGAATTTTGTGAAGGGGAATTCCTCTTTTGCTATGCTATGTTAAGTTTTACAAGAAAATATAATTGTCTGTTTTGTTTACATCTATTAACCTTTCACTTTTTAAGACTAAAACAAAAGATGGATTCATTGTTATTTTTAATTAAAAAGCACAACAATAAAACAGTAGGCTACAATGACAAACTAGCTTACATAACGTTTATTAACAAGATGATTCTACACCACATGCTGTGTTATATACCGACTAATAAATTAGAACATTTAGCAAACACTGATGAATCAAATAAATAAATTAAAAAAATTAAAAGAAAGCCTCCATAGCTTAACGTGAGGTAAACAGCAAAGATAACAAGCTTTTGAAAATGAAAACAAAAAGTAAAACTAAACTTGCTGTCGGTGACAGTGCTTGCAATTTTTACAGAAGAATACCAACATGTTCACCTTCTCTGGTTTTAAGAAACTGACTTTTACTTACTTTAGCGTGAACATCGAATCCTCCATCCGCTATCATTTTAAACTTGCTGTCGGTGACGGTGCTTGCAATTTTTACAGAAGAATACCAACATGTTCACCTTCTCTGGTTTTAAGAAACGGACTTTTACTTACTTTAGCGTGAACATCGAATCCTCCGTCCGCTATCGTTTGCTCAATATTCGCATAATTTTTGCCGCGCACACCTTAGCGCTCGTGCTGACGCAGGTATAAACCATAGACTGTAAAACCAGGCTCTACACCCGAAGTGCTCACACTGAAAGCCTCTCTTCACGTGAACATTGAAATGAGTCCTGCTACAATGTGCCGCAGCTCTGCAACGCGCGATGTATGGAGCAGACGCTTTGGAGCAGCGTGGACCATGCACTCGCACAAATGCGACCACCTCAAATTTTTACTCGCACAGTCTCAAAAAATTGTCGCAGTCTAGAGCCCTGGTTAGAGAGAAAGATTTACATTATTTAAAAAATCTACATAGTTCTATACATATTTTGGACAGTAGGGTGCGACATTATTTTAGATGCTGTGTCAGTGATGTCAAATGGTTGCATTCGTTGAGCTGCATGCGCTACCTCTTGCTTTTTTTTACTGCAACACAGTTTCTCAGTGTGTTTCACTGTGTTTCATGTGACATATCAGATGATTTTTACAAGTCAGCTATACAAAAGTAGTTCAATCCATAAAGTTACCTTGAACAGCTATAGCGAGAAATTGCAGCTCCTTACAGCAAATGCTCTCCTCTCGGTTAGCATCAACAAGCAATAGCCACAGGGGCTTTCGCACTGTGTAGTTCTAGGAACTCAGTTATAGGAACTAGCCGCTAGGACAGATCTTGGAGAACTAATTTTCTACCCAGCTGTTTGTTGCATTCACACCAGCAGTAAGAACTCTGAAGCGGCAGACAGCGGTGTCTTTAAGTGGGGCATTTACAAAAGTTATGTTTCTTTAGGGTATTTCTGAAATGTCAGTAACATATTTTGGTTAAAATTCCTCAGCGGTTGTGAAAAAACGTCTCAGGTTACGTATGTAACCCTGGTTCATCGAGGGAACGAGACGCTGCGTCGGAAACGCTAGGGGAACGCCTTCTGTGACCACGCTCTGAATAACATGTGAAATCAGTCCAATAGCTGAGCGGGACGTCACGGGCGGGTGACGTCATGACCAGGAAGCTATAAAAGCACGTGCGTTGAGACCAGCGTCAGCTTCTAGGAGTGAAGCAAGCACTGGCAGAGATGCCGAAAGTATGGCCCCGAGACGCAGCATCTCGTTCCCTCGAGGAACTAGAGTTACATGCGTAACCTGAGACGTTCCTCTTCAGGAACTCGAGCTGCGTCGGAAACGCTAGGGGAACGAGAATGCCCACGCCGCCAGACTTCAAACGCTAGGGGAACGAGAATGCCAACGCCGCCAGACTTCCAAATCTCTTCCTAGTGTGGAAGACTGCACAGCTAGGGCGAGAGAACAGAAGAGC
>NW_015656577.1:2482-2562 GCF_001515625.1 Sinocyclocheilus rhinocerous
TCGGGCTGGCAGAAATACAGTTTCCTCATAGAGGGAGCTCTGGATGGAGGATAGTCTCAACAACCTCGGTAACCTCGGTT
>NW_015656577.1:11102-18644 GCF_001515625.1 Sinocyclocheilus rhinocerous
AGCGGAAAAAACACAATCCGCCCCCCGAGAGCCGACTGCGCACGCTCCGCTCCCTATTAATGCTGCTCAAAGAGAGCCCTCTGAGAGCGAAGCAAGGCAGTAACAACTGTGCTTTGCTCCCAAGCAAACCACCCACAGGCTGTGTGAATCCCCACTCGTGATATAACGTTTTCTTTGGGCAGGGAGGAACACACAACCTACAACGTGGCTTGCTCTCGCCCTTGAAATGCTTTGTCTTTGCATGAGCTTAGACATAGCTGGAGCTTATAGACTTTCACAATTGACAGACAACAATAAATATGACTGACACACACAGAGCGCTTCGCTGAATGACAGAAAGCTGACGCTGGCTCCGCCGCACGTGCTTTTATAGCTTCCTGGTCATGACGTCACCCGCCCGTGACGTCCCGCTCAGCTATTGGACTGATTTCACATGTTATTCAGAGCGTGGTTACAGAAGGCGTTCCCCTAGCGTTTCCGACACAGCTCGAGTTCCTGAAGAGGAACACCCTTTCTACCTTGTCAAATCAGCTCTGTTCACAGCGACCCATTTTGGTGCATGGCTCTTTAAATGCTAATGAGCTACTGCTCACGCCACCCCTCTTTTCCGTGAGTTCACCTCTTACGTCAATTTAGACTGTTGATAACAGCAAAATCATCTTTCAGACCTAAGCTATCATACGAATAACGTTAGCCAACAGTGTTGTGGACTGTTACTTTCACAATTTCCTATAAAAACTAACGTTAGCACACATGTATTGTAAGCTTCTACATCACGTAGGCCTACGTTTGACACTCATAGTACAATCAACTACCTCAGAAGTTGGCGTTTGCTAACAATAGTCAAAAAAAAACAAACAAGAATTATATATTAAAAAAATTACTTGCATCTTTCTGACTAATTGTAGGTACAGCTCCATCTTTTAAATGCAACTTTAAGGTCCAGCTTCATATTGGCCAAGGTCTGAAAAACAGTCTGGCGAAAAATGTTTCACACACACAAGCAAGTTCCACGCCTCGTCGTGACCCGTGTCTGAAGCATACATTGAAAAACACCAACAACACGTTGGCCGGCGACAGCCCATGACGTCACTACCGGTGCGACTATTAGTATAAATAGGCGCCGGGAGAACATGTCATTCACTTCTTCGTCTTCACTGACTGTTTTGTTTGAAGCGTGCATTTGAACGTGGTAAGAGCGATCTCTATCCTATTATTATGGCGAGCACTAGCAGAACGTTTAGAGGATGTGTGCATCCGTGTTGTCGTTGTTTAACATCTGATGACACACACAATCTATGCGTTATTTGTTTGGGCGAAGAGCACACACCCGATGTCTCCGAGGGGGCAATCGGCGTGCACTGCAAGCATTTTTCCAAGGAAAAAGCTCCGCTCTCGTTTGTCTCTCTTTTCGAGGAAAGAGGGGCAGCCATCTGCTTCCCGCGATTCAGGACCCACCGCTGCTGAGGCACGGAGGGGGCGTGTTAGAACGAGGCGTTTTAGGTAGGCGTGGCTGACTCTTAACTTTTATAAAGAATATCTCTTTGGATTTGAGACTTTAGTCTTTGCAACTTTACAGATCTTCTTTATGCACCAAGAGCTTGTAACACTCCAAAGAGAAAGGAAAACTTGAAATCGCATCATATGACCCCTTTAAGATCCCTGCAGATGTAAGTGGCAAGGAACTTGTAGGATTCAACCATTTATTATTAATATTAAGTGGAGTCAAACAGGAAGGGTTTTTCTTACAAAATGCATTACATTAAAAAAAGATAAATTATTATAATTTATACAAGCTACTATTTATTGTTTACATACACAGAAATTACACAGACAACAGCAGCACTCACCTGGAACAATAGTGTTTTAATAATGTGATTGATTTACATTTTTTATCCACTTCTGATGCACATCATATAATGGTTCACTTGTGTTATGTAATTGAAGCAGCGGCATCATCCACTCATGACCGCCGGCGCAAGAGTTTGGATGAACCTCCCGAAATAATGTGAGAAAACATTGTTATGCATTAATTCAGAAGATTGCCATAACTGGGTGTTTAAACAAACATGACATTATTTATATTATAATGCAACATTAATAAATAGTTTAAAGTATTTAATATATGTACAGTAGAATAAAGCGCCATATATTATCAAAGTCATCTGCATATCAACTAATATGTTTACCATTAATAAAAACATTTATATTACAAATTGTTCTATAATTATAAACTAATATTTATTTTCTGTAGAGCTGGAGTCATTCGTCCCAGAGATGAATTTATTGAGCTCTATGAGAGAGATCACCTTGAACTCCAACAGTGCACAGAGAGACTGCACAGTATTATCGAAGAATTTGAAGAAGATTACAGACGTTCTCCTGAAGCCTCCAGAGATGCAGGATGGCTGGGAATCAGTGGAGGTGTTGCTCTGGTTGCAGGAATAGTTGCAGCTCCATTTACTCTGGGAACTTCTCTTCTTGCTGCTGCTTATGTTGTTGTCACAAGAGTACTGGCGCTAAGAGCTGCTCTATTTTCCCGTGGAATAAACAGCTCTAATAAAATGCGGCAGATGACAAAATTAAGACAAGACATTGAAGCTGAACTGAAAGAATTTCAGGATAAAATCAAGCCTATGATTGAAAAGATGAACAAAATTAAGCTTACTGAGAAAATATTGAAAGAGCAAGATGTCATACAGATAGAAGATGTTGTTGAATTGACTGCGCAGATGTCTGCAAATATGCATTCAACTGCATCACTAGCAGCAGATGTTGGCAGATTTAACTTTGTGCTTGCTATGATCTCAGTTTTCGAAAATACCAGTGTGCTCGAAGACATGAACAAACTAGCAGAAACACCCATAGATGAAGAAATAGACGAAAGTGGGATGACATCAAAGGCTGGAAAATTCATTGTTGAAATGAAGAAATTCATTCATCAGCTACAGAACATCACCATCAAACTTCAGAAAGCAAAAGACAAAATAGTAATTTATTAGGATATAACGTGACAAAAGGAAATGGCACAATTGAGACACAAGTTGATACTTGATTCAGTTAACAACAGCTAGTTACTAACATCTCTCTGCTATGAATCATAATCATTAAACAGGACACAACCATATAGGATGTGTTATGTACGCCGTTACGCACGCTGTGTATGTGCGTCATGTTTATGTATGTGTGGTAGTCTTGCGTTGTGTGTTCCAGATCCCATTGGTCCCTCAGCCTCAGTCATTCTGATGACATTCACGCTGCCAAACACCTTTCAACGCCCAGTTTTAAAAGCCTGTATATCCCCCGCGACTCCAGCTGTTTTGCTCAATTCGCTTTCGTTATACTGCTGTTTGCTTGTGTGTGATTTGTTGCTCTGTTTTTGTTCTGAGATTGTTTTCTGTATATTTTACGTGTGCTTAATACTTGTTAGAAGAGTCCTTTGTTGTTGATTTGTTTGTACAGTGTATAGTTGCGTTTTACTGTTCAGTCTTTCCAGTTAATCACGTTTTGTGTGAGGCTGGGAAGGTGCGTGCAGGTAAGTTGGTCACGCGACATACGTGCAACATTTTCCCTTCTGTATTAGACACACTAGGTTTTGGAGAGAGTGCCACCCTCTGTATGTTTTTTCCACTGTTTTTCGTTAGGTTGTGTAGTTTAGTTAGGGCGTTTCTACTCCGAAGATCTTTTTCTTTCTACATTTTCTTTTTGGTAGTTAGTTTAGTTTGTTAAAAATAGTTGTGTTTTGTTTTATTTCTTTTATTTGGCACCTCTCGTTCTCCCCTTCCCGCCTCTGCTCTGTTATTCACTGTTTGTTATTCGTTTTCTGTAAATATTGTAGTCACCTTTTCACTTGAGCACTGTACATGTGAGACAATAAATTGAGTGCATTTTGAAAAGTTTTTCTCCTTTTTTTGCCTGCTACCATTCACCCATATGCACACACACCGAAAACCAGTCAGTATCTGGTGTGACCACCATTTGCCTCACGCAGTGCAACACATCTCCTTCGCATAGAGTTGATCAGGTTGTTGATTGTGGCCTGTTGAATGTTGGTCCACTCCTCTTCAATGGCTGTGCGAAGTTGCTGGATATTGGCAGGAACTGGAACACACTGTCTTATACGACGATCCAGAGCATCCCAAACATGCTCAATCGGTGACATGTCCGGTGAGTATGCTGGCCATGCAAGAACAGGGATGTTTTCAGCTTCCAGGAATTGTGTACAGATCCTTGCAACATGGGGCCGTGCATTATCATGCTGCAACATGAAGTGATGGTCGTGGATGAATGGCACAACAATGGGCCTCAGGATCTCATCACGGTATCTCTGTGCATTCAAAATGCCATCAATAAAATGCACCTGTGTTCGTTGTCCATAACATACGCCTGCCCATACCATAACCCCACCGCCACCATGGGCCACTCGATCCACAACGTTGACATCAGCAAACCGCTCACCCACACGACGCCATACACACTGTCTGCCATCTGCCCTGTACAGTGAAAACCGGGATTCATCCGTGAAGAGAACACCTCTCCAAAGTGCCAGACGCCATCGAATGTGAGCATTTGCCCACTCAAGTCAGTTACGACGACGAACTGCAGTCAGGTCGAGACCCCGATGAGGACGACGAGCATGCAGATGAGCTTCCCTGAGACGGTTTCTGACAGTTTGTGCAGAAATTCTTTGGTTATGCAAACCGATTGTTGCAGCAGCTGTCCGGGTGGCTGGTCTCAGACGATCTTGGAGGTGAAGATGCTGGATGTGGAGGTCCTGGGCTGGTGTGGTTACACGTGGTCTGCGGTTGTGAGGCCGGTTGGATGTACGGCCAAATTCTCTGAAACGCCTTTGGAGACGGCTTATGGTAGAGAAATGAACATTCAATTCACGGGCAACAGCTCTGGTGGACATTCCTGCAGTCAGCATGCCAATTGCACGCTCCCTCAAAACTTGCGACATCTGTGGCATTGTGCTGTGTGATAAAACTGCACATTTTAGAGTGGCCTTTTATTGTGGCCAGCCTAAGGCACACCTGTGCAATAATCATGCTGTCTAATCAGCATCTTGATATGCCACACCTGTGAGGTGGATGGATTATCTCGGCAAAGGAGAAGTGCTCACTAACACAGATTTAAACAGATTTGTGAACAATATTTGAGAGAAATAGGCCTTTTGTGTACATAGAAAAAGTCTTAGATCTTTGAGTTCAGCTCATGAAAAATGGGGGCAAAAACAAAAGTGTTGCGTTTATAATTTTGTACAGTGTAGTTAATATCAGTAATATGCAGCATGCACGATACAAGGAAATGGTCATGTTCATTAAATCTAGCGTATGATTAAAACGATGAGTGGGCCCGGTGACGTTTTGCTTGACTCCAAAAGAGTTTATTAGGTCAGTAAACGCAAGTCCTAATGCATCATTTGTATTATCAACGTGAATGTTAAAATCTCCGACAATTAGCGCTTTATCAACAGTAACCAATAGGTCTGAGAGGAAATCTGCAAATTATTTTAGGAAATCTGTATATGGCCCTGATGGTCTATACACAGTAGCCAGAGCAAGAGATACAATAGATTTATTTTGCATATCTGACAGTGTAACATTAAGAAATCCAAGAAACTCATTTGCATTTCTACTTTTTGTAATTATAGTTTGATAAAGTAGTTGGGTTCTAAACAGGTTCTTCTATTTAAACTTTTAATACAGGAAAAAGCCAGGACTGCAAAGGAAATCCGATATCATGCAAATGATAGTTTTAATCTTTTTTATAAGGACTGTGATTCAAGTTAATTCAGCAAGAAGTACAAGCAGCACAAAAGACACGGATTACACAACCAGTCTTTATTTTCTGCATCAAAGATGATGCATAGTCACATAATGTTATAATGTTTCAAATCACTCTTCATTGATCAGTTTGTATTTTAAGTACTAGATATTGGTTGGAGGCTTGAGCATTTTAAACTCTAAAGGGATCACATCTGATCTTTGTCTGTGCTACCAGACCCATTAAAAGCCATTTTTAATCTCTCTGTTTTGTCTTCTTCCTGAACATCTTTGATGGTGGTACACCATAAGAAATCACTTTGAAGTCAACAAGCACCACACATGTAATTGGAAGATGAATAGTAAAAGACATATCTAATGAGCCGATCTAACAACACCATCAATAATGCTACAAGGGCAACTTGAACTGAGAAGTAATTCCTCCACAGAATTTATCAGACTTGAATTTATTTCTGTGACGGGCATGACATGATAATTCTCCAGTCCTGATGAGGCTAATTTTTTAGCTTTTAATTTTTTGAGCAATGTAAGGTTTTTAGGATATGCTGCAAGAAACTAAAAAATGAAGAATGTTATGTAAAAAGTGTTTAATCAGGATGTCAAATATTTCTCAATTCTTGACAGGCCATTTTGCCTTTTTATATGCAGTTTTACTGATAAAAGACCTTTCACTGGGAGTCAGTTCAAGCTTGTCAAGGTATAAAACTGTCAGAAAGCGTATCAATGCCTTTTTGTTTGTCACTATAGTACTTTCAGTGGTTATTTTCCATCATCTTCCCACAAGGCATATATTCTGTATCAAATGAATAGCACCTCATTTATGTTATTTGCTGACTTAAGGGATGTCCATTTAGCGAACTGTACACACAGGAAGCACAACACCATTAACCCAGGTATGCAGTGCCAAAGGTTCTTCTCAAACCCATTAACTCTACATATTACTGTTCATATATCTCCAGTATAGGAGCCACTGACATTTTCATTTATCCCAGACATAATGCATGCAAAATATCAGGGGTCAGGGGTGTAAAGTTCATTCTAATGTTTATTTATAAGTATATACTGTGTCAGTTTGGGAGGAGAATGCGCCTGTATTACAGGTTAGTAATAGAATGAATGGAAATATGAGCAAAGCTGAGGTTGCACCTCTTATGTGACCCAATGTTCTTTTCCTTCATCAAAATACATGTTTGATCTCGCCAGGATCCTTTCATGCTGTGTTTTCCAATTTTCCAATATCTAAAAGAGAAGATATTGCTTGATTCGCACTCGCAAGCCTGTTGCAAAGATGATGGGTTATTAACAATGTCACAATCTTGATTCAAAGCATGATTTTTCTGTCCATATAAAATTATGTTCAGAAAAATGGTTAATGGCTAAATATTGGTAATTGTTTGCACGACTGACTTTTTAACAACAACTTTGCAGTAAGGTTGCGGCAGGCATCATATCCTAATACTTCTGACAAGATATCCATTTCCTTTCCAATACGTGAATATATGTAATTTGAAAACTAATACTAGTATGTGAACTAAAGATTTAACCCTTAAATGCATGAATGTTTCGCCAATCATTATTACATATTCGGGTCTTTAGCGACCCGGACCAATATATCCAGCACGGATGGATCTCTAACTGCTGCAATAGCAAAAAACTCTCGATATTTTAAGAAGAATTACAGAAGAATAAAATAAAGCATATTTCGTTACCTTTTGAAACTTAAAAGGGTTCAATTTGAGCAGATGATTTTACCATC
>NW_015656577.1:21123-22163 GCF_001515625.1 Sinocyclocheilus rhinocerous
TCATTTTATGTACACATTTAGAATTAGTCTGATTCAAGGAGAATCAGAAGGCTGAATCCCGACTGACAGAGGAGGAGCTGGGGATGGAGGAGGGTAATTAGCGATTGAGCAATGCGAAAACTGCTGATAATACTGAGGGACCTTATATATGAATGTTTAGATAGGTGTCGTATTCCCATAGGTAGATGGGGATCAGCTGAGAGTCAGCTGATGCGAGCTTGACTAACCTGACCTGCCAGAACTAACGCTACGATTGATTTATTATGAAATATCATAGGAACATTACTTTAGATCACCCACACACAAGATACCCATAGTTTCACTGTGTAGTTTTTAGTACAATCATTAAATATAGTTGTTCAAAACACATGATGCAGCTTTCATTGTGGTTCTATACACATTCATACATCCTTGTAATAGACTAGAGAGAAAAGTACAGACACTGGAATCATTAAACAAATTTTTAAAAATTTAACAACTCACAACAGTTTTTTCAAAAAAATTTAAATAAGAACAAATTAGATAAGAAAAAAAGATAGGCAAGATAGTCATAGCATGCATCATCTATGGCCTGGAGAACAGAGACTTGTTTGTGTGGGTGCCTATTGTAGACCTTCCACCTCCACGTGGAGAACAATTCTTCAGTCAGGTTACAGTAAGGAAAGGGGAGTATGGGGGTAAATACAATTTTATAAACTGTGGATGGGCCTGAAACCATGATTGCTCTCAGTGCCGTCGCTAGGAATTCTGGGCCCATTGCACTGATTTTGCTATGGGGGTCCCCTCAAAATCACATTCAGTCAGGCCCCCCAGCGAACATCTTTCTGGGCTGCTCTGAACCGCTGGGCTTCATGTCATGGCCAGGTTAAAGCCTGCCTCATCCAAAAATATGAATGGTTTTCATCAGCTTCCAGCTATCACTCTCTAAAAAGACATTTACTGTAGGAAAAATAAATACTGATAATGATATAGAATTTTGGGGGGGATTTTTTTTGTCTCCCAACAACAGGCATCTTGAAACTGATCATACCTGAACATAC
>NW_015656577.1:29758-30647 GCF_001515625.1 Sinocyclocheilus rhinocerous
CATACTTTGTCCTCAGTTGCTTCACTTTATAATCTAAACATGTAATAATATTGTTCATCATTTTCCATAAAAAACTATGCATCAAGAGTAATGCAACAGTTACTTAGCATTTTGAGCAGTTGTATCCATCGATAGTTAGATCATTGTAATGAAATTAATAGACACTCAACTCAGATGTAATGTGTGAGTTGCATTTTGAAATAGTAATACTTTGATGTTAAGTAGTCATTTTGAACCTGTGATTTTAGTTCAATGAACAAAAGATCTTAGGTTTATGTGCATTGTATCCAAGCATTTGGAAAAAGTGTTAAGTGTTTTGAAAAATGCGCATTTTGATCTTGGGTTGTGAATTATGTGTCTATAGAGTTTTGAAAAATGACATGAAGGTTATGTTCTTAGTGCAAAAATTATTGTAAAAAGCTGTAAGAGGATTTTGGCCCAATAATTAAAACCTCTGTATTTTCAAAATTAAGTAAAAGGAAATTACTAGTCATCCAATTTTTTATATCAACTATGCATTCCGTTAATTTTGTGAATTCGTACGTTTCATCAGGACAAGACGAAATATAGAGCTGAATGTCATCTGCATAACAGTGAAAACTAACTCCATGCTTCCTTAAGATATCTCCCAATGGTAGCATGTACAGGGTGAAAAGCAACAATCCTAGTACTGAGCCTTGCGGTACTCCATACTGAACTTTTGATTAATATGACATCTCATCACTAACTGTTACAAACTGATATCGGATCAGATAAGTATGATTTGAACCATGCTAAAGCAGTTCAACTAATGCCAACATAATTATCAAGTCTATTCAAAAGAATGTTGTGGTCGATGGTGTCAAATGCAGCACTAAGATCTAGGGCTGTCGCGATAACCGCAATATCG
>NW_015656578.1:0-248 GCF_001515625.1 Sinocyclocheilus rhinocerous
AAGACCTTGATTAGCTTGTTCAGGTGTGTTTGATTAGGGCTGGAGGTAAACTCTTCAGGAAAGTGGACCTCGAGGGCCAGCGTTGAGAATCCCTGGGTTAAACAGTTTAACATCCATGTTTCTGGTTAAAGTCAATATTACATAAAAAATGGACCCTTATTCTTATCTATTCCAAAATGTAATCTACTTTTTACAGTCAGTTCATCATGGATAAAATCAAATAAAAAATCAATGGAAGTGAAGCGGCA
>NW_015656578.1:538-1195 GCF_001515625.1 Sinocyclocheilus rhinocerous
TGTGCAATTTTAGATTTTCAATACACTCCATTCTGTGTGATTTATATGCGTTTTGGAAAGGGGGGGGGGGCATGGGGTAATGTCCTGAAAAGTCACCTTCTCCTTGTAATACCTATGTCATACCCTTGTCATTATACAAATTTCACACACACACACACACACACACACACACACACACACAAGAAAGGGAGTTGATTTCTGCATTTAAATGCAGTCACTCTCAAAACTGAAGATGACGTTTTCTCACCATCACAACAGTTTAAATTAAAGCTTCTTTCTCTTCGGCATGTAACTGTTAAATACACACACACAAAAAAACAATCCTTTCAGCATTTACATATTGGCATGCATGTTTTTTCTCTCTTTATTTATTGCTTTTATGGACTACCATCATATATGAACTAGATTAACTGAAATAAATTTGACAACAAAAAATGTATGTGTCAGTGAGGAATTTGTGTATTTTTAGGGAAAAAGATACACAGGAAGAGAAGGAGTCAATTCAATATTAATGACACATTGTTTCTGAACAAACCCTCAGTAAGTAAGCCAAAGATGATAGCCACATAATATATGATATGATAATATTGACTCATTTGTTGGTTTAAATAGGATGATTATTGAAATTAAAAATAATTATTATAACATCTAATAAAT
>NW_015656579.1:0-1034 GCF_001515625.1 Sinocyclocheilus rhinocerous
TCTGTAGATGTTCTGATTGTGTGTCTGTAGATGAACTGACTGTGTTTGTCTGTAGATTATCTGAATGTGTGTCTAGATGATCTGTCTGTAGATGATCTGATCTGTGTGTGTGTGTGTGTGTGTGTGTGTGTGTGTGTGTGTGTGTGGGTGTAGAGGATCTGTCAGATAACTGCTTGTGTCGTTGAGAAGTTTATGAATAGCTGTTATTTAGAGGGATGATTAAAGCTATGGGGTGGATCCGTGGGGAAGTTCAACTCTGAGACTGGTCTTAGTGCTATTTAGTCAGGTGTGTCTGTAGATTGTCTGTCTGTGTCTGTAGATGATCTGTCTGTGTGTCTGTAGATGATTTGACTGTGTGTCTGTAGATGATCTGTCTGTGTGTCTAGGTGATCTGACTGTGTGTCTGTAGATAATCTGTCTGTGTGTCTGTAGATGATCTGACTATGTGTCTGTAGAGATCTGACTATGTGTGTCTGTAGATGATCTGACTGTGTGTAGATGATTTGACTGTGTGTGTCTGTAGATTATCTGTCTGTGTATGTGTTTGTAGATTATCTGTCTGTGTGTCTGTAGATGATTTGACTGTGTGTCTGTATCTGTAGATGATCTGTCTGTAGATGATCTGATCTGTGTGTGTGTGTGTGTGTGTGTGTGTGTGTGTCTTTGTGTCTGTAGATGATCTGTCTGTAGATGATCTGTCTGTGTGTCTGTAGATGACCTGTCTGTGTGTCTGTAGATGATCTGTCTGTGTCTCTGTAGATGATTTGACTGTGTGTCTGTATATGATCTGTCTGAGTGTCTGTAGATGATCTGTCTGTGTGTATGTAGATGATCTCACTGTGTCTGTAGATGATCTGACTGTGTGTGTCTGTAGATGATCTCTCTGTGTCTGTAGATGATCTGTCTGTGTGTGTCTGTAGATGATCTGTCTGCGTGTGCCTGTAGATGATCTGTCTGTAGATTATCTGTCTGTGTGTCTGTAGATTATCTGTGTGTAGATGATCTGTCTGTGTGTGTCTGTAGATGATCTGTCT
>NW_015656580.1:0-704 GCF_001515625.1 Sinocyclocheilus rhinocerous
GTGTGTGTGTGTGTGTGTGTGTGTGTGTGTGTGTGTGAGTGAGAATCTCAGTGATGCGCTCATAGTTTCTCACATGTCCCTCATGGAGTCGTTCTTTGATTCTCGGCGCTGACAGCGTCTCTAACGAGAATCCGGAACATTTAATATTCTGTTTTAAAACTAATTCTGCTCATAAGTCAGTCCTTTTGGACTCCCATCACATTTCTGGCATCTGTGATATTATATAAATGAACCTCAAGAATGAATCAGAACAGTGATAGAAAAAAATATGAGCCGTGTGTGTTTGTGTGTGAGTGTGTGTGTGTGTGTGTGTGTGAGTGAGTGAGTGAGTGAGTGAGTGAGTGAGTGTGTGTGTGTGTGTGTGTGTGTGCGTGTGTGTGTGTTTGTCTTTGTGAAACTTTTGCATTCTACAAGAAACTTACCATTCTCTTGCAAAAGTATTGCGTTCCCTTGATAAACTCTGCATTCGCTCATCAGTAATGGAAACTTTTTTCCAATGCTTTTGCAAGCAAACGTAAAGTTCTATGGCAACACTATCAATGGCAAAGTTCACATGCTTGCAGAACTCGTAATTACAACTTGTAAGCTCAGAATGTTCTTAGAGCTACGACTCGGACCACATGATGGCTGTACCACCTGACCGCCGCCCAGAGGCGGATTTAACCATTAGGCAAAGGTAGGCGACCGCCTTGGGCCCCCAAAAG
>NW_015656581.1:0-37323 GCF_001515625.1 Sinocyclocheilus rhinocerous
CTACTGCGTCACTTTGGACGCGCGTTCACGACAGTATCATGACGTCATCACGTCGGATCTGGGTCAGCGCCGCCACATGCTCGCGTCATGATACTGTCATGAACGCGCGTCCAAAGTGACGCAGTAGAGACAAAAATGCGGAATAAAGTCGTTATTTTTGTTTTATTTTATTATTTAGTCACATGGACTACTTTGTTAATCATCTTGGTACTTTTCTGGACCTTGAACGTGGAAGTTACCTTGCTGTCTATGGGAGGGTCAGAGAGCCCTCAGATTTAATCAAAAATATCTTAAATTGTGTTCCGAAGATGAACGAAGGTCTTACGGGTTTGGAACAACACGAGGGTGAGTAATTAATGACAGAATTTTCATTTTTGGGTGAACTAACCCTTTAATGTTCTAAAACTGTGAGACCATCTATTGAATTCTTAAGTGTACTTCCTTTAAATATCATGTTATTTCATTGTGTTGACTCTTTATAGTTTTACATTTGTTTTAAATTCTAAAATTGATTTCCAGCATTAAATTAGAGTTGTGTGTGCTCTAGTAGGAATACACCCGTGCTGTGTTCGGTTTAGGTGTAAAATAAATATAATTTCGATGTGACCTTGTAGATATTGCTGAATTCAGCAGTTTTTTTTTGTTTAGCTAAGTCTTTCTCTTTTGCTCCTGACTCAGAGCTGCGAGCCGAGGTGGACGTGATTGAGCAGATGAGCAGCAGCAGTTCCTCAGACTCTGGCAGTTGTTCTGGCAGTGGTGATGACAGCTCCTGCAGTGACGGAGAACAGGAAACTCATCTGTCCCCCAGCAACATGGCCAATGGCATGAACAAACCACAAGGCAGCAACCAGCTGATGAACACACTCCGTAAGAGCATTCACCATCATTTTATTCTCCACAACAGCCGTAGAAAACAATTTTGCATTATCAGCAAAAAAAAACTAAAGCATGATAAAACAAACAGTAGAACAACACAAAGACAGATCTGATGTGACATAGAACATTGACAAATTTGGTAATCAACTTTTTTATGACTTAGGGTACGTTTACACAACAACAATGTACTAAAAACTGAAAAAGTTTTTCCTTTGTCAAAACAATCCCTGTTCACACGGATCCATGAAAACGACTAAAAACGCTGTATTATGCATGCCAGGCCAATAGTTGGTGATGTCACTCTGTAAAGAAACACCATGCGCATTTAGATCTTATTAAACTTTTTTTTTATGTTAGTTAAAAAAAAAATCATCACCTGGGACATTAAAGTGGCAGCAGTTGAAGGAACACCCTTCTGTGTTTTATATGGTAAATTGTTTTGTTGTCTTTTTTTCCTTCAGGAAATGATCTTCAGCTGAGTGAATCTGGCAGTGACAGTGACATCGACTGACCTCCTAGCTGATGTTCAGCACTTAAAAACATAGATTGTGTTTCTGTTATGCGCTTTCATAGGTTATATCAGTCTTTTTGCAGTGGTTTCATAGATAATATCAGTGCTTTTGCAGTTTTATCTTGAGCTTTTATGGCTTCATGTTAACATGGAAGTGTTGAAGAATGTGAAATAATTTTAATAGATTTTATTTTTATTGCAAAGGGAAATTTTTGAAGAGGTAAGGCTGTGTAAATCATCATAATTGAGTATTGCACCTTTGGTTGTTCAGTATTTTCATGAAGCTAAAAATCTTCAGTCAACATGTCATGCACTTTTCCCCCGTGTTCAGTGTTACATACACCAACTGAATGCATGATCTTTATTCTGTCTGCTTTTGTCATTGCCTATGAAGTCCAAAATATTTTCTAGAGTTTAGACAACTCAGTGGCAGACAGCATGTACAAATGATTTTTTTTTGTGACATAAGGGTCACAACCCTTCATGTAAAACATTTTCAAATACTTACTGTCAATACTCAGTGTCTAAAAATGATGTGTATGTGGTTATCTGTAAAAGTGTATACTGCTGGTTTACCAAAAATAAATTGTTTTATTGCACTGCACACAAGACTAACGTTGTATATATCATCTGTAATGTAAGATAAAAGTCAAAAACAAACTGTCGGTGTGTCTGAGTGATCATTTAATCATGATTATTAATTATCATTATTATTTACTTCACAAATATCATCACTGCTTTATCTTTTTTTTTTTTTTTTTAAGTAGTATATCGGTCATTGACAAAAAAGGACAGAAAGTCTAACATAAAAAAACGCATCCTGAAGTTACCTCCGTGTAAAAATCTCCTGCTCACGTTGCTTCCTATTGAAATGGTTGGATTTCGCCAACGAAAATTCGCAAAACAATGGTAAATGTGATGGGGCCTAACACGTTGTTGTGTATTTGATTTGAGAGATTGAGATCAATTTGAAATTGAGAGATGAGTGTGGAGTATTTTGTTATAATTCACAACAGGCCAGATGCTGTTGATTGAACTTGTATTAAATTCTTATTCTTATTACTTGTATTAAAGTGCCATTCCCAGTATGGCTACAAACTATATGCTGGACTATATAAATGCTGCACATCATCAGAAGGTAACTTAGTGGAATGACAACATACTGAACCCTGATGCATTGAAAACATGCTGACGAATGGAAGCTCCTCTTGATAATTGCTTTGGATTTAAAGATGGCATTGTGCAACTACAACCCATAGCCAGATCATGTATAACATCCTACATAGGTTATAAATGCACAAATGCTTACATAGTCTAAAATACCTGGCAATAGCCATTCCTAATGGTTTAATGTAACACCTGAATAGGTAATTTTTTTTTTAAAAAGGGAAAGAAGCATGACTCTGGAATGCTACAGTTTCCCCAGTACACTGTATTCTATTCAGAATCAAGGTCAGAAATCAACGGCAGCTTGGGGCAAAAATGCCACCAGAATGAACATGCCCTCTAAATTCAAGATAAGGGCATGTGCAATTGAAATGTGTCACGATTAAACTGAGATGTGAAATAAATTAAAAGTGTAGATTGCGGCATTTATTTTTATTTTTTATTTTTACCATTCACATTACGATGAATATCCAAGACAGTAATGACTTACATGATCCTCCTTTCAACCCGATTGGCAAAGGGCATCTCAGGAACCGCACTCCAGTGGTTTGAGTCTTACCTATCAGTTAGGTCCTTCAAAGTTTCTTGGAGAGGTGAGGTGTCCAAGTTAGGTGTCCTAACTACTGGGGTGCCTCAGGGCTCAGTTCTTGGACCACTTCTCTTCTCTGTCTACATGGCATCATTAGGTTCTGTCATTCAGAAACATGGCTTTTGATACCACTGCTATGCTGATGACACTCAACACTACCTCTCGTTCCATCCTGATGATCCAACAATAGCTGCTCGCATCTCAGCTTGTCTAACAGACATTTCTTGCTGGATGAAGGACCATCACCTTCAACTCAAACTGGCCAAGACAGAACTGCTTGTGGTTACAGCAAACCCATCGTTTCATCACAATTTCACCATCCAGTTAGGCACATCAACCATAACTCCTTCAAAAACAGCCAGAAACCTTGGAGTTATGATTGATGATCAGCTGACTTTCTCAGACCACATTGCTAAAACTGACCGGTCCTGCAGATTTTCTTTATTCAACATCAAGAAGATTAGGCTCTTTCTTTCAGAACATGCTTCACAACTCCTTGTTCAAGTTCTTGTTCTGTCCAGACTGGACTATTGCAATGCTCTCTTGGCAGGTCTTCCAGCCAGTTCTATCAAACCTTTGCAATTAATCCAGAACGCGGCAGCAAGATTGATTTTTAATGAGCCAAAAAGAATGCACGTCACACCTCTCTTTATCAATTTGCACTGGCTACCAGTAGCTGCTCGCATAAAATTCAAGGCATTAATGTTTGCCTACAAAACCACCACTGGCTCTGCACCCCTTTACCTAAATTCATTACTTCAGACCTATGTGCCCTCTAGAAGCTTGCGTTCTGCAAGTGAACGTCCCAAAGAAGCACAAAATCACTTTTACGGACTTTTAAATTAAATGTTCCCTCCTGGCGGAATGACCTGCCCAACTCAGTCCGAGCAGCTGAGTCCTGCTTGTACTAACTGCTTGTTTTCTTAAAAAAAAAACTAACACTTGCTTCTCTTTTTGTATTCTATCTGTTTTCTTTTTATTTATTATATTATTTAAAAAAACCTTGCTACGTGTACTGCGTTAAGCTAACTGAGACTTGTTCTAGCACGTGTATATCATTGCTCTATTGTTGATTTTGATTGCTTCCATTGTCCTCATTTGTAAGTTGCTTTGGATAAAAGCGTCTGCTAATGACTAAATGTAAATGTAAATATCAAAGCATGATAATATAAACATTTCTTGAACAGATATACAAAAAAATATTAATAATAATAATAATAATAAAAATGTACGAGACAAATAACTTAAATGCTTCACATAAAGTCCTACTTCGTTTTGCTTTACTATTTTTCAAATCAAGAAATAACTCAATATAATGTTTAATTTCTACCTTAAATAACAAAAAAAAGGCTTTCCTTTGGCCCATTTCTGTTTATGCATATGGTATTTCCCCATATTCAAACAAAAGTTGACAATAAAAGCCACATTTTGTGATAATCTTTGTCTATCAAAAAAAAAAAAAAGAAAGAAAATAAATAAAACCCTTTCAATTCAATACAAAACATTCTTCTATAAATGCAGTTAAAAAAAGGACAAAAGTACAAAACCTTAGAAAAAGTGCTTTAATAGGATTCACAATGCACTATTCTCACCTTAGATATACAATATTTTTAGGCAACGTCCATGGCATGTATATTTACACTCAGTGCACTGAAATTATTTCCAAAATGTTTTTGAAGAAATTAAATTATTATCCTTTTAGTAAATTCCTAATTAAGTAATTATTCCATCTCCTGTCTCTAATATGTAATATTAAAGGGGTAATATGACGTTGCTAAAAAGAACATTATGTTGTGTATTTGGTGTAATGCAATGTGTTTATGTGGTTTAAGGTTCAAAAAAACACATTATTTTCCACATAATGTACATTATTGTTTCTCCTCTATGCCCCGCCTTTCAAAGCTCATCGTTCTGAAAGGCGAGGTGTACGCTGATTGGCCAGCTATCCAGTGCGTTGTGATTGGCCGAATACCTCAAGCGTGTGACGGAAATGTTATGCCCCTTACCATACTGTGATGCCGTCTCCCGGCTGGAGCGACGAGACATAACCAATAAAACCCATTACAAACGAGGCATTTGTTGCATCCAGTGGGGACATAATTACTGATTATAATGACTTGTACTGTCTTTTTATGCGTTGCGTATCGCGCCGCGTAAACATAAAACCATGTCTGCTTTTGTGATCGGAGAAACGACAAACAACAAGCGCTACGCTACACTGCTCAAAACTCACGTTTGAATCATCAGTGGAAAATTCTTTAAATATCAGCAAGAGCTTGTAACACTCCAAAGAGAAAGGAAAAATTGAAATCGCATCATATGACCCCTTTAACATTTACAGTAGATCTGCAGCGTTGATCATTAACCAATCACACACGTTTCTGTTGAGCTTATTATCAATGCAATGTCCAATCAGAGGCTTTTTGATTCGTCACCGCGGAGAACGACGGAGATGGTCAGTGCGTGCGCTTCTGTATTAGCTAATTCTCTAATCATTATAAACAACAAAGTGCAGGAATGATTTAAGTAAGAGATTTATTTTGCATTGTAGACAGCTTCCCTGATTATAACTGGAGTTTTTGCGAAAGTACATAACTCAAAGTCATGGATCGCTGTTTGCTCGCTTTCTTTATATATTTAATTCCCACTTTAAATAACCGTTTAGTTTTTCATGCTACTAAATAACCAGCGCGAATTCATTCTGAAGTCTGTTGCCAGAATATGCTTTGTCCTCCACCCAAAACCACCCTCCCCCTCCAAAAAAAACTAAACATCCGGGTTGTCACATTTGATGTCAATATATGCCTTTTATATAACAGACAGATATATATATATATATATATATATAACAGATACACTTTTTATTGCTGTTAACGGAAAACTGGTGAGTGAGGATCAGGGACTTTTATTTTGATAACACGCTGTCACGTTACACAGTTCTGGCTTCAGCGTCGGTGTCAGTACCATGACAACAGCAGGTCGAGTGTGAGAAGCTGAGATGTCTTGAGCTGTCTTGTTTTACCACACATTACTGGAGAAAATATCACTGCATTCAAGGTAGAACAAAACAACTTTATGTATTTAATCTGTACCAATAAGAACAGCGTCACTTTGAACGATACAATAGTGAGAGTAGAGCAGTATGGGCAGCAAGCGCAACGAACAAACAAAGCTGAGTAGATTCAGCAGAACACTCAACATTCTGTCATTCACTGGATAAGTTATATGATTTACTATCGCATTCACAGGAATGTAAAGGCTCTCATATCGTAAAAATCGATGTTAACAGGTTAGTATGGATGCTCTCTGATTTTCTAGAATATTGACTCAAATGTAAGAACCCAGCGTGCTTTTTAAGTAAATCAATACTGCATATCAACTAGATTTTATAATCATAGTTTAATTCAATATTTGCTGTAACGTTATCTGTAGACCCTCTTGTTAAAAAGTCATATTGGTGCTATTTATATTGGACTAATTCTTTATGATTTTATGGCTCTATTAGAGATAACCACCATATATTCTTTAGATAACGCTCTTCGGTATTTTATGTGCTGAAAAGTTTTATATATTATGCCAATGCACAGAAATCTGTCCATTTTATTGGATTGGTCTACTTCCTTGCATTTCCTGTTCTCTGTGTCTCTCTGGTGTGTGGATTAGCTTTGTTAAGCAGTCAGCAGTTAGTTAGGAAAGCTGCTTGGGCTGCAGCCCAGCCAATGAAATCTGCAAGTCATGTGACCTGTCTGTCATGTTCTGCAATCAGTTGTATGTCCGGCAGACCCAGTGGTTCAGTCAGCATCAAAGACCATGTGCACAGAAGTGACCACTTGCAAACAAAGTCAGGGAATGATTTGACCTGGTCTTTCTGGAGGGGTCTTTATGCTTGCATTTTTACTCCAACATAAAATACATGAGTGTAATGAGATCCAGCAGTATTTATTCTGCTGTGGTTGCTCTTCTATTTTAATATCTGTGTATTTGGTCCACCAATATGTACAAACATTAGGTCTAATAATGTATCTCAGCTGCATGTCCTGGTATTTGCCCTTACTGAGCTTTGTGCACATTACTGTAAGTCACTTTGGTAAAAATGCACCTGATGGGAATGAAAAAATATAAGTATATATATAAAAAAAAATAATATTTAGATCCAAATTGTCTATTCTATTCTGTTGTCTGTGTATTACAGGTGCATCTCAATAAATTAGAATGTCGTGGAACGTTAATTTATTTCAGTAATTCAACTTAAATTGTGAAACTCGTGTATTAAATAAATTCAATGCACACAGATTGAAGTAGTTTAAGTCTTTGGTTCTTTTAATTGTGATGATTTTGGCTCACATTTAACAAAAACCCACCAATTCACTATCTCAACAAATTAGAATACTTCATAAGACCAATAAAAAAAACATTTTTAGTGAATTGTTGGCCTTCTGGAAAGTATGTTCATTTACTGTACATGTACTCAATACTTGGTAGGGGCTCCTTTTGCTTTAATTACTGCCTCAATTTGGCGTGGCATGGAGGTGATCAGTTTGTGGCACTGCTGAGGTGGTATGGAAGCCCAGGTTTCTTTCCTGAAGAAAGAAGGCCTTCAGCTCAATGCAAATGAGCCGTCAGCTCATCTGCATTTTTTGGTCTCTTGTTTCTCATTTTCCTCTTGACAATACCCCATAGATTCTCTATGGGGTTCAGGTCTGGTGAGTTTGCTGGCCAGTCAAGCACACCAACACCATGGTCATTTAACCAACTTTTGGTGCTTTTGGCAGTGTGGGCAGGTGCCAAATCCTGCTAGAAAATGAAATCAGCATCTTCAAAAAACTGGTCAGCAGAAGGAAGCATGAAGAGCTCCAAAATTTCTTGGTAAACGGGCGCAGTGACGTTGGTTTTCAAAAAACACAATGCACCAACACCAGCAGATGACATTGCACCCAAATCATCACAGACTGTGGAAACTTAACACTGGACTTCAAGCAACTCGGGCTATGAGCTTCTCCACCCTTCCTCCAGACTCTAGGACCTTGGTTTCCAAATGAAATACAAAACTTGCTCTCATCTGAAAAGACGACTTTGGACCACTGGGCAACAGTCCAGTTCTTCTTCTCCTTAGCCCAGGTAACATGCCTCTGATGTTGTCTGTGGTTCAGGAGTGGCTTAACAAAAGGAACTTCAGTCTGTGTGCATTGAATTTATTTAATACACGAGTTTCACAATTTGAGTTGAATTACTGAAATGAACTTTTCCACGACATTCTAATTTATTGAGATGCACCTGTATATAGATTAGTGGAAATACCTCAATAATAGTTGTAGTAGCTGTTATGCTGAAATCTATCCAAGAGCATGTTGATAAAATGAATTGAATTGAATAAAAGAACCTTAAAGGAATATAAAAAATGAAAATGAATACAAAAATATGAATACTTTCTCACCCTCAGGGCAGGCCATCCAAGATGCAGATGAGTTTGTTTCTTTATCCAAACTGATTTGGAGAAATTTAGCATTACATCACATGCTCACCAATGGATCCTCTGCAGTGAATGGGTGCCATCAGAATGAGAGTTCAGTTTCAGTTAAAATACATCTTCTGGCTAAAGTCCTTCATCCATATGTACAGATCAAGCACCATTTACAAGTGAAAACAGTCCAAAACAGTTGTAATCTGTTGGTAGATTTTGATGTGAGAGGACAACAGGGGATGCACCTTCACTACTGGGGGAAGCATTGTTATGGAATATAGACTCGTATTTTGACCAAAAGCAATTGTTTAAATGAAAAATGCCTTAATGATGGATTTGTTTCTTAAAAACATGCTGCTTTTCACTTCACAAGATGTTAATTGATTAAATAGAGTCATGTAGATTACTTGTAGATTATTGTGATGTTTTTTTATCAGTTGTATGTACTCTCATTCTGACGGCACCCATTCACTGCAGAGGATCCATTGGTGAGCAAGTGATATGATGCTACATTTTTCCAAGCCATAAGCCAAGTTATATTCAGTGAAAAGTAAAGCTGAGCTGAAAACGTAAATCTAAGATGAAGCTCATATCATAACTGTCAATTCTGGTGGTGGAAGTTACAAATGACTAAAACTGTACAGGATCTAAAACTGCAGCTCATGCTTGAAAGCCTATGAATGTCACTGAAGCAGTTCTGCAAGAAAGAAAGAGTGGGCTGAAATTCTTCCACAGTGTGAAAAACCCATAAATGCCTACAGGAAACTGTTTAGATGTGATTATTGATGCTGATGGGGTATATCCAGTTATTAATTCAGTCACTGTTTCACACAGGGGCACTGGCTGTAATTACTTCGTTAATGCTTTTTTTTTGCTTCTGGTTCACTTTTATGCATGCATAAGTTTTGGTTTAAGATCTGATGACATGCAATGTAAAAATGTGCAAAAATGCTGAAAATCAGACATGGGTGAAATTTTTTTCACAGCACTCAAGGATTTGAAGGAGGCAGATGGTACTAATACAGTAAGTAAATTTCACCTCTCTTGTCATCTCTTTACAGGATGTCTTTATTTAAGGCTCGTGATTGGTGGGCATCAGTGCTGGGTGAGGGTGAGGAGTTTGACCAGGGGTGTCTGTGTGTTGGGGATGTGGATAACAGTGGAAGTGGATATGGTGAGTTAAATTACTTATTACATGGCTCATTAAATATTGCAGTAGTAGTACAACCCCAATTCCAAAAAAGTTGGGACATTTTTTAAAATGCTATAAAAATCAAGAATCTGTCATTTGTTCATTCTCTTTAAACTTTATTTAATTGACAAACGTACAAAGACAAGATTTCCAATGTTTGCACTGACCAACTTAAATGTATTTTGTAAATATAAACAAATAAGTTGGGACAGAGACATGTTTAACACTCTGTCACATCAACTGTCCTTTTAATTACAATGTTTAATCATTTGAGAATTGAGGATACTAATTGTTAAAGTTAAAGTGTTACAATTTTTGTCCAGTCTTGCTTGATACAAGACTACAGCTGCTCATCAGTCCGTAGTCGTTATTGTCTGATTCTCCTTTTCATGATGGGCCATACATTTTCAATAGGAGACAGATCTGCTGGCCAGTCAGTCACATCCACATGTGTCTACAGATCACTGTTGTAGCACATGCTGAATGAGACCTGGCATTGTCTTGATCTAATAACCATGGACTTCCCATGAAAGATGTCTTGATGGCAGTATAAGTCTCTGTACAATCCCAATATATGCCTCCATGTCCAATGGTACATTCGCACATATGCCAATCACTGATGCCGTTTGCTCTGCTGCACCCCCATACCATGACAGGCATTTGCTTTTGCATCTGTCACTGGTGAAAGTCTGGATAGTAGTGGTTCAACGGATCACAAATCTCACGGTTCGGATCACATTACGGTTTTTGACCCACGGATCGGATAATTTTTCGGCTCAGCAAGAAAAGAAAAATATTTAAATTTAACTTGCTTTCCATTTATTACTTAAAGATCAATCATTTGACAGCACTAGTAGTATTACAATATAAGATATATCTTTTAATGTGATAAAAAAATAATAAGAATAATAAGTGCAAGGGGCGTGGTCAGATTTTCCAGTTTTTTTTCTCTCTAGCTGATCACATGCCTGAACACCGCAGCATGACGGTTTCGTATGCAATGCCATCTGAGGGCTCAGAGGTCATGCACATTCACCTGAGGTTTCCTGCCTTGCCCTACATGTACTGAGATTTCTCTGGATTCCCTGAATCTTTTCACAATATTATGTATGGTAGTTGGTGAAAGACCTAAATTCTTTGCAATTTTGCATTGAGAAATGTGATTTTTGATTTGTTTCCGGTTTGGGGAAGTTCCACACAAAAAGACTGAAACAAATCCTTTCAAATCATAAGGCCGAATTACAAATAATCCTTATTCGTCAGTTTGACTGAATGAGGTGTACATTTTCCTTTATGTTCTGTTTTCAGATATTAGGAGAATAAGGCAACACTTGGTATATTAATGTGATGTGATATAACAAGAATATCCAAGGAAGAGCTCTTTTCAATCGGCTGCATTCTTTTTTTCTTTTCTTTTGTATTCCATTGTAACAGTATGAAAAACGACAACATGTACTGCGTGTTTGTGATCTGCTCTCCCTATTTTATTTATGAGATATCTCATGAACAATTCTCTGCAATGCACAAAGGATCTTTCGTTTCCAGGTTTGTTTTCATACAGATACTAACTGTAATTGTTGAGCTTTAGGGGTTATCCATGTATGTTGAAAGTAATTTGTTAATGCTTTACACTTTTACATTTCCTTATAAATGATCGATGGTTGAAGGGTGAGTAGAATAACGTCACCTCATTGTATCCAGTTTTTGAACGTGCTTATTATTGCGTTTATAGAGCAAACCTTTTGCTGATTGTGTACAGCTTAATGGAAGTTACTCCCATAATTTGCGCAAAGCGTCATGGGGTGTAAGAAAAAGAAGGATATTTTTCTTTCAATTTAAATACATTGACATTTCATTTTGTATATTGTAGTGTCAACAACAGTGTTGGGCAAGTTACTTCCAAAATATAATACATTATATATTACTTATTACTTCCTTTTAAAAGTAATTAGTTACATTACAATATAACTGTCTCTGAATTGTAATGCGTTACACTACTTTTAAGTTACTTGTGAGTTACTTTCACTTTCAAGCACAAACCGCAATTAGCCTACATTCAGAAATAATAGCGGTAAATAAAGCGGAATGTTATAGGCCCTAATGAACAAGCATTAAACACAATAGCAAGCCTATAGACTATTTTAGTTCTCCTCACTCCACAACAAATCCTTCAAATTTAACTGTATTCAGAACAAAACAAGAATGAAAAATATAAGTTGCTAAACAAGCCAAAACGAATTAAGTTAAAGCGAAACTGAAAGCAAACGCCTTTGTTCTCACGCAGCCTACCTCTATCATTCGGCACGAATCCAAATGTTTTCATATTCGCGATGTATTTGAATGCTAAACTATTAGCCTATTTAGTATGTAAACCATGCTTTTGTAGGCTACTTAACGCGCTTTCCGAAAAAAAAAAAAAGAAAAGAAAATATCACACTCTTCACATGAACAAATATGTGCTTGGCCCGAGCTCAGGCTGAACGACCCTTCGAAACTGCAATGTGTTTACGTTTATTTTAGGATGCGCTTGTCATCTCGGTTTCCTTTCCGTGAACTTTTGCAGAGCGCAGCGCCACAAAAATGAACCAAACTCAGCAGCATATTTTACAATATTGTCTTTTTTCTTTCGTTTTGTTAATCGGTTAATTATTTGAGTCAAATATATTTCGCGTTAGACTTGTGCCGGTATTCGGTAATGCGATATATCACGGTAATGAATATGCACGATATTGTTATCGTGGGCACTTCTAAATACCGTGAATAATTATATATTACAAATTATTCCGAATTTTGAATGAATTTTAAGAATACTTTTCCCATCAACTGGTCAAAATGCACAACACCGCCGTATGCTGCATGAAAGATGCGTGCGCACTCTGATGTAAACAAGCGCGAGCGAGAGGCACATGGCGGAACATGTGAGAGACGCACTGAATGAAAGCGCACTTTCACTCTCTGACAGCAGATGGCGCTAAACTGCAGAAATAATAATAATAATAATAATAATAATCTTTTATATGTAGACTATGATTTAATAAAAACAAATTGTTATTTTTTATTTAAACTTAATTTCTGTTGCTTGTCTGCGCTCATCCGCCGCATTTTCTCTTCTCCGACCCCGCAGTAGGCTATGCCCATCTCACATATGTAGAATCCGTCTCAGTCATCTCAACCATCGAATTACAGCAACAGGAAATAGACAAAGTATTTTACCCGCGGAATTTATTGTCTGGTGCTGTTTTGCGGTGTTGGTAAATTCACCACTTAATTTTGAGTTAAAATATGTTGTTGTAACGTGCGTTACTGAGATTGTAACGAGTAATAATATTACCCAAATTTTATTAGTAATGCGTTATATTACTGCGTTACAGCAAAAAGTAATATACTACTGTAATATCGTTACTTTTGTAATGCGTTACTCCCAACACTGGTCAACAATCGGACCCATATTTGAAGAGTGAGCATGTACGTAATTACTTAAGGGACCCTGGAGTAGGATTGTAAGCTGTTTACATTCTCTCTTTCTCTCTCCTGTTCTCTAATCCAGATAAGATTGTAGTGGGCAGTTTTATGGGGATGTTACGCATCTTCTCACCACACCCTGCTAAACCAGATGAGCAGACGGAAGCTGATGCCCAGCTGCTGGAGGTTCAATTGCCTGATCCCATCATTCAAGTGGAGATGGGCGAGTTTGTCTCGTAAGTCTCACGTGCTGTTTCTACCATTATGAGTGACTGTTCAGATTCACATTACAACAGTCATCACTACCAACTCAACCACATCCCTACAAAATCATAATCAGCACATTTATCAATCTGAAATTAATCAATCAATCAAAATGATAAAAGTTAGATAAAGTATTTGTTTATTTCATGTCCCATATTTTTCTGAAATAAAAAAATCTAATTAAAGCGTATCAAGTACTGGAAACCAACATTTCTTCTCTCTAAATTCTGTTACCTATTCTGGTGTTTTTTGAGGTTTATTTAATTTTTTAATGATGTTTATTACTAGAAATTAAATAAACCATACAAACCAGGTGTTTATTCAGAAAATTAACATTTTACTTTAGGGTTATCAACTCCTTTCACTGATACTTCACTGATATTTTTTGCAGCTTCAAGTCCTATTTTGTACCCTACTCAAGGGAAGTGCAGCACAGGGCTTCTGTAGTCTTTATTATGTGCCTAATTCTAAACACACATATTCCAAATTATGATGCAACTACATTAATTATGATTAGTACTCTATGTTCTCTTATACTGTCTTCATACTATGTCTGCAGCAAATGCAGTCAGATTTTCAAACTTGCGAAAGAAACTGTCACTTCTGATTCCTATAATGGAATCTTATAATGGCTCCTTTAAGAAAAATAATTGTTTTTATCAATGGTAAATAATTGATATGTTCATAAAAAATACAATTAAATGTCATACACAAATAACAGAATTATCTCCTGTGTTATTTGTTAGATAGTTTGATGACTTTTGCCAGTTTTAAGTATACTTTTAATATGATAGAACTAACATCCTGAAACACTGCAGGATGCTTTGGTGCTGTATGTATCAAAGTACCATGCTATTAATGCCTGATATAGTAGCTTATACCATGGTACTTCTAGAATGTTGAGATATGCAAGTATACTGTATGCATTTGTATCAGCCTAGATTATTTGCTTTTTTAATTTCTTATAATCATTGCTAATTTGTTTTGTTTCTAAAAGATCTGCCACATGAAAGAGCAGTTGAAATACCTTGGTATTCATTGAGTTCTTGGCATACTGGGACTTTTTCCTTTCATTTGTGCATATGTTATTCCTAATCTCTCCAATAGAGAACCTTACTTTTGTTTGGCAACACACAGAAAATCCAAAGCTAAAACATTGAGGCTTTACTCTCTGCTCAGACTGGCTGAAACAATCACCAATATGTAAACAAGTGGAGGACCAGATTTTTTTTTTCAACTTCAGTCATTGAACATAATGCACATGAAGTGATGATCACAGCAGAGAGGTCTGATAAAAGACATTTATTGTTCTATTGATTCCTGGCCACTGTCTAGTTGAAGTTCTAATGCTTAACCTGAAGCAGCATCTCACAATATTTAGAAATGTATCATGTTTGAATAGAAGAATTGTTCTTCTCTGTAGGTCTGATCTATAGCTGGTTTAAGGCAGATCATATTTGATACATCAGGCTTTTATGTCTCCTACAGTATGATAGGAGAATATGGAGCTCATAATCAAGAAGGAAAACAGTATAGCAGACTACTTACATAAAATGTATAAATATCAGTTGTCACTCTGTATCTCCCAATAATATGTCTTTGTAAGATGATATTTAAATGCTTACACTCTAAAAAATGCTTCATCCCAGCTTTGGGTCAAATATGGACTATAGGGCTGTCAAAAAAAATTCGAATGTCGAATTTAAAATAAAAATCCACATTCGAATGCAAAAACATTGCATTGGAATTTTAGGTGTGCGTTGAGGAGGCAGCTTTATCAGTGGCGCACGAGATGCGATGTAAGTGTCATTGCATTTGAATGTTTTTGTTAACCTATCCAGTTGAAGTCACTAGATGCGGCGCTGCTGCGTTGTTAATTACAAATATTGCGGGAAAAGAGAACATCAATGCGGAGAAGACCTTGTTTACGTCAAAACTGAAACCAAGCCATTCACACAGAACACATATTTCGTGCATTTTCTAGAAGGACATCTATCACCGTTGCTCTCGTGTCTCGCACAAAAGAGCCGCATGTTTAGAAAGTCATATAAAATTAATGCAAGTTCAACTTTGAAAAAACACATCTCGAGACTTTTCACAGATAGGCAAGTTATCTTATGATTTGATTAAATGTGCGTTAGTAATATTTTGCTCGACGCCCTCTTGTGGCCTCAGGAGTGAAGCCAAAAGTTTTTCTTCACCCTAACTGAAATTATGCATTTTAAATTCGAATATAATTCGAATTTTGATAATATTTAAGTAAAAAATTTGAATTTAGTTTTTCAGCCATTTTGACAGCCCTAATGGACTAACCCAACTTTTGGGTTAAAAATGTAATAAAACAATTTAACCCAACAGCTGGGTTAGTCCATATTTGACCCAAAGTTGGGTTGAAACAACCCATAATTTTTTTGTGATTTTATGATCAAAGCTCTGTAGTTTTCATGATGGGGGCAAAACATATAATGCAGCGCAATATAATGAACAAAGAAAATGTTCCTCTAAAGCCTGATTTTTAACATTTTAACATTATTTTTCTAAAAAAATATATATGGATCAATCAAGTAAACCTAAGTTGCCTCAGTCTGGTGGACCCTGGACCACAAAACCAGTCATAAGGGTCAATTTTTCGAAATGGAGATTTATACATCATCTGAAAGCTGAATAAATAAGCTTTCCATTGATGTATGGTTTGTTAGGATAGGACAATATTTGTTCGATATACAACTATTTGAAAATCTGGAATCTGAGGGTGCAAAAAAATCAAAATATTGATAAAATTGCCTTTAAAGTTGTACAAATGAAGTAATTAGCAATGCATATTACTAATCAAAAGTTAAGTTTTAATATATTTACAGTAGGAAATTTACAAAATATCTTCATGGAACATGATCTTTACTTAATATCCTAATGATATTTGGCATAAAAGAAAAATCAATTATTTTGACCCATACAATGTATTTTTGGCTATTGCTACAAATATACCCCAGCGACTTAAGACTGGTTTTGTGCTCCAGGGTCACATATATTAACAATGAAAAAGTTATTCTTAAATTTACTTTATACAAATCAGTAAAGATTTCACAGCAAAAAGACACATGGATCTGAAGGTGGACGTTTTTAGTATACTACTAAAACGCCTTTTTATAAACTATCAATCAGACAACAGAAGGCATATAGAAGATGCCAAAGATGCCAGGAGCAAAGTTTTGATAATGTGGATCATTTAGTGGCCTTAGAATTTTGTGTATCAAATATGTCAAATATGGCATTATAGGGTTAATGTTGGAATTCCTTTGTTACTGCATGTACATCTTTAAAAAGAGCTGAGTCAGGCATTTTTGTGAGAGATTTAAGGAAAAAAAAAACCTCCCTTTTCTCCCTTTGTCTTGTATTGTAGTTGTTCAGAGTTGCTCCATCTGGCAGTGCTTCACCCCAGGAAGCTGTCTGTCTATGCTGTGTCAGGTTGGTTTTCCACAGATTCAGACCTACCTTATGTTGTACTTCCTCTCAAATACTGCCGTAAAACTTTGCATATTAGGAGTTGACTTTTTTTTTTTTTTTTGTTCTGAAAAGCCGTTACCTCTTAAACAGAACTGTACACATGCAGTGGTCATTTTTGTATTTTCTTTATTGACTTTACACTGATATTATAATTGTAGACCAGGGGTTCCCAAAGTGGGTTCTGGGGTCAGCAGCCCATAGCCATGGAGTACGTAAAATAATTTTAGGGCCCTATGATTTCCACAATTTGGACAGAATTGCAGAATCCATTCATAAAAATTGAATTTATTTTACGTTCATGACAACCTGTCAAGATAGAAGTTCAGTTTAACTTAAAAAGTCAATCTGTCTTATTTTTATCTGGTCTTCAGATTTTGTGCACCAAATGTATGTGCTCTTGCAGATGTGGTGTTTGCTGGTGTTGGTTTTCTCAGGTACTGCTGGGAATGTTGAACATGGTGACCAGTATCAGCTGCGACTGGTGTATGAACACAGCTTACAGAGAACAGCTTGCAACATGACATGTGGTCCCTTTGGGGGTGTCACAGGTAATTGATATTATCGGCATTCCACACATAATACATCTCATTCTAAAACTGAGAACATTCTCTTCTCTTTGCCTTTTCTGTCTTTATCTTGTGATACATAATTGATCGTTAGTGTGATGGAATAGATGGAATAGTTTGATAGTTTAGATTTTTATAATGTAGTAGTAAATGTTGAAATTAACATTAGCTAAGATTAAGGGGCATTTTTTTATTGTTAATTCATGTTAATGTAATAACACATGTTAAAACAAATAGAACGTTACTCATACATTCATTCTTATTCACATCATTCTCAAAATAGTTTAAACTTAATGCTCTATTTATTCTCAATGAACATCTGCCTGTAAATTCGGGGTTTGTTTGTGTGAAGACAGCTGCTTAAAGTTGACCCACTATAAATAAAATAGTAGCACATGTTCGTTTAATAGGATTTTAGACTTACAGTAGTACCTTTTTTTGGGCAGTTCTCTTATCAACCACATAAGGGCAGCACAGTCTCTATGATGGAGTTCATCAACCATTAGTCACATTTCATCTGCACGTGACAGAGCCAAGAGAGTATAAAAGGGAGAAGACGCAAGATAAATATTGTAATAATAAATTGTATTTCCTAAAATGCTGGCTGCAGATATTGGTCTTTTCCCATTCAAGTAGATAGCAGCAATACTTGTAAAAAAAAAAAAATGTAGGGATGACAGTGTGAACTGACCTATATTAAAGGGACTTTTGTACAGAGCTAATCATTTAACCATCTTTATGTATAACATACTGTAGTATGACTTCTAATACAGATGAGAGTGAATAAATATAACAGTAAAGGGGCTAGTTGCATGAAAGGTTTAGACTGGTCTTACAAGTTAGTCATCCAATTTTTTCTTCAAGACTGGTTATCAATTTTTTTTTTAATTCAGTTACATAAAAGCATAGATTAGTCTAAGTTAAATCCAAAAATGATGGATTTCTTATTGGCTAACTGCTAGTACTTAAGGCACTGTCTTAATATAGAGGCTAAGTTTATGCAGCTGGCCCCAGAACAACCCAGAAAACATTTGACAAGCACAGTAGACAAATAAGCACTGATTTTATGTTAGCTTGGGCCGTGGCTATTCTCTTAGATGTTTATTTCTTATTATTAAAAGGACAGATCTGACTCTAAATTCTGATTTGATGAGCTGCTTCGAAGCCATTGCAGAATGCAGACAAATAAAATTAGCGCACAATCTGCATTAATTCAGTTGCTACATTATTCAGAACCAGAGCAACCTACTCTATATTAGTTAGGAGGTGGAAAAAGTGTTTAGACTTTAGTGATTCAAAATAATAAATGCAACTATTTATGCATATTAGGAGTTGACTTTTTTTTTTTTTTTTGTTCTGAAAAGCCGTTACCTCTTAAACAGAACTGTACACATGCAGTGGTCATTTTTGTATTTTCTTTATTGACTTTACACTGATATTATAATTGTAGACCAGGGGTTCCCAAAGTGGGTTCTGGGGTCAGCAGCCCATAGCCATGGAGTACGTAAAATAATTTTAGGGCCCTATGATTTCCACAATTTGGACAGAATTGCAGAATCCATTCATAAAAATTGAATTTATTTTACGTTCATGACAACCTGTCAAGATAGAAGTTCAGTTTAACTTAAAAAGTCAATCTGTCTTATTTTTATCTGGTCTTCAGATTTTGTGCACCAAATGTATGTGCTCTTGCAGATGTGGTGTTTGCTGGTGTTGGTTTTCTCAGGTACTGCTGGGAATGTTGAACATGGTGACCAGTATCAGCTGCGACTGGTGTATGAACACAGCTTACAGAGAACAGCTTGCAACATGACATGTGGTCCCTTTGGGGGTGTCACAGGTAATTGATATTATCGGCATTCCACACATAATACATCTCATTCTAAAACTGAGAACATTCTCTTCTCTTTGCCTTTTCTGTCTTTATCTTGTGATACATAATTGATCGTTAGTGTGATGGAATGTGTGATATTAGATGGTCCTCTTACATGTTTTATGTCTCACTACACATTATTTTCATTTGACTGAGAGCTTGACTTGGACATTTAAAAACTCTTAATTTCTTCTGAGCCATTCTTTTGTGCATTTACTTGCATATTTTGCAGTTCTGTGTCGAAGATGAATGAAAGGCTTATGGGTTTGGAACGACATGAGGGTAAAATGATGATAGAATTTTCGTTTTTAGCTGAACCTTTAAGAAGGAAATATGATCTTCACAATCTGGCTAAAGCTGTTGAAAATGGAGATCTGAGCTGAGGTGAGACAGCAGAGCCTTTGATTCTCATAATACTCCTCATGACCTGCTGATAGCTTTGGAGGACTGTCAGTGATTTCTGAATACAGTTCCAGACATGTGCGCACACACACGCACACTCCGAACATGCTCTCAAAGCTAAATAATCACTGCTGTGTCTCATTGCTATAAACGTTTCCCCAGACCCACCCAACATTCCTAGAGCAATTCAGTAGAAATTTGGGGTCATTTTGCAAATTCAAAACAGGATTTTCTTGTTCTTTTGAGACAAAACACTTTCCAAGAATAGGGTACTAAATTGACCTAGAAACTCCCATCGAGGAGGTCCATCATCCACTTCAGGGGGTCGAACAAAATATTAAATTAATGGTTTTGTCTTAGGTTTGTTTTATATAAGGTTTTTCAACCTTTACAACCCTTCAGCAAGTCCTTGGACATGTCTATAACATAGAAAACTAGTAAAAATAATTATCTAAAACGAAATAATTACAAAAACAATTATTTGAATATCATTTTAACAGATTATGTCAGAATTAGACACTTTTGTATGATTTTACAGTGCGTTATCTTTCTTGTTGAAAAGGTCAAGGTAAGGGTCATGGGAAATGGACTGCTTGTGTACAAGAAACCTTCAGTGCATTGTTGTTCTGGTGAAGTGAATATTGATGCATTGAACAATCTCCAGTGTCTCTGTGTTTAGATTAATTGGTGCAGTTAACATCGTCTTCTCTTTTAAAACTCAGGTATGAGACACTGGCTGTAGCCACAGATGCAGACACCAGACAAGACTCTGATCAGCAGAGCAAGAGCTCAGGGAAGAGACTGACGGTGCGTTTCCTGCCGATTGAAAGTGCTACTGTTTCCAGTGTGAGTATTTGCCTTTGGATATGACTGTGTGTATGTTTGTCCTCAGGCTGACTGGACACTGGTGTTAGGAGAAGAGGCTCTAGATATCTGTGTTCCCACCCTTTGGGGGTGTCACAGGTAATTGATATTATCGGCATTCCACACATAATACATCTCATTCTAAAACTGAGAACATTCTCTTCTCTTTGCCTTTTCTGTCTTTATCTTGTGATACATAATTGATCGTTAGTGTGATGGAATAGATGGAATAGTTTGATAGTTTAGATTTTTATAATGTAGTAGTAAATGTTGAAATTAACATTAGCTAAGATTAAGGGGCATTTTTTTATTGTTAATTCATGTTAATGTAATAACACATGTTAAAACAAATAGAACGTTACTCATACATTCATTCTTATTCACATCATTCTCAAAATAGTTTAAACTTAATGCTCTATTTATTCTCAATGAACATCTGCCTGTAAATTCGGGGTTTGTTTGTGTGAAGACAGCTGCTTAAAGTTGACCCACTATAAATAAAATAGTAGCACATGTTCGTTTAATAGGATTTTAGACTTACAGTAGTACCTTTTTTTGGGCAGTTCTCTTATCAACCACATGAAGGCAGCACAGTCTCTATGATGGAGTACATCAACCAATAGTCACATTGGATCTGCACATGACAGAGCCTAGATAGTATAAAAGGGAGAAGACACAACAGAAATATGAATAAGAAAAATTATATTTCCTAATACGGCAGCTGTAGATATTGTTCTTTCCCCTATCCTATTACTTGCATTCAAAAAAAAAATCCTAGGGATGACAGTGTGAACTGACCTGGATTAAAGGGACTTTTGTACAGAGCCATCTTTATGTATAGCATAGTTTGACTTCTAATACAGATGGGAGTGAATAAATATCATAACACTACAGAACGACCCAGATTTGACACAAACACAATAGACAAATAAACACTGATAAACGATGTTAGCTTGGCTATTCTCTTTGATGTTTATTTCTTATTATTAAAAGGACAGTTCTGACTCTGAATTCTGATTTGATGAGCTATTAGTGCACATTCTGTATTAATTCACCAAGTCGCTACATCACTTGGAACCATAAACAACCTAGACTATACTAGTTGGAGGAAGAAGTGTTTAGTTTTTTGTTATGATAAATAATAAATGTAACTATTTAACATTGGTGTGTGTGTGTGTGTAATATTGAGGAAATCTGGGCTATGTAAATCTGTTCGTGTTTTTATCTGCACAACAAAGCTGCAAAATACTATTGAGTATGTCCTTCTGTTCTCTTGTCTCAACTGAATATTTCCTGTGCTGTTGTGCAGGTCATCATTTCATCTGTATCCAGTCCATGGATGGGATGCTGATGTTTTTTGAGCAGGAGACTTATGCTTTTGGTCGCTTCCTGCCAGGATTCTTGTTGCCCGGCCCTCTGAGCTACTGCATCCGCACTGACTCCTTCATCACGGTCTCCTCCACCCGGCAGGTGGAGTGCTACAGGTGAGACTAATTCACTCCCTGACCAATTGTCCATATAGTCACTGGCCATATCCGTCCATATGCAGATTCATTCTTATTGAACGTACAGGATATGTGGATATTCTGTACATTTACTTTTTCATTATTCCTTTGGTCATATCTTTAAATATAAATTTTAGAGACACATCATCAAACACATCCTCTGTCTCCACCATGTTTAAAATAAGTGCAGGAGTGTATTAGAAAACAAAATAGGTGAAAAAAATTGTGTTTCAGAAAGCACATGGTAGGTTAGGCGTAACACTTTTTCCAGCATATCCTTAGAGAAATGTTTTTACATCCGAATGAAATTTCCATTGATTGATCGCCACTGTTTATTTTTGCTGTGTTGCTGTTCTCCTTGTGGCAAACGATATGGGTCATGTTTCATTTCCAGACACATTTGGTATCCGTAAGGGAGCGAAGGTAACATAGCACAATAAAAGAGGAAATAGCTTTTGATGATGGTGTCAGATTTATATACTCAAAACGTTCACAATTAAATATTATTAGTTATTAATTATAGTGTTGATATGATAAAGAAAAATCATAAGACTATGTTTTTTTTTTTAATATAATGTAAATTGTGACCCTGGAGCACAAAACCAGTCTTAAGTCGCTGGGGTATATTTGTAGCAATAGCCAAAAATACATTGTATGGGTCAAAATTGATTTTTCTTTTATGCCAAAAATCATTAGGACATTAAGTAACGATCATGTTCCATGAAGATATTTTGTAAATTTCCTACTGTAAATTAGGGGTCGACCGATATGTGTTTTTCAGAGCCGAAGCCGATACAGATTATTACAGATCAAGTAGACCGATAACCGATATTTTGAACCGATATATATGTCTGGTGTAAAAATGAAAATGAATGTCAAAATTAAGAATAACAAGGGCTCTGACAAAAACTGCCTTCTCTGGTGTTGGTTGTGTAGTACTCCCACACTGCACTTCTTACTCTTGTCTTCCTCTGTGCATCCATCTACAATAATGATGCATTGAACAATCTCCAGTGTCTCTGTGTTTAGATTAATTGGTGCAGTTAACATCGTCTTCTCTTTTAAAACTCAGGTATGAGACACTGGCTGTAGCCACAGATGCAGACACCAGACAAGACTCTGATCAGCAGAGCAAGAGCTCAGGGAAGAGACTGACGGTGCGTTTCCTGCCGATTGAAAGTGCTACTGTTTCCAGTGTGAGTATTTGCCTTTGGATATGACTGTGTGTATGTTTGTCCTCAGGCTGACTGGACACTGGTGTTAGGAGAAGAGGCTCTAGATATCTGTGTTCCCAACACATCTTCAGCGATGTCCTCCATCTTTGTGCTGGGGGAGAGAAATTTCTTTTGTCTCAAGGATAATGGTCAGATCCGCTTCATGAAGAAATTGGAGTTCAACCCCAGCTGTTTCTTGCCCTACGGATCAGGTGACCTATACTGCCTTTAACTCTTCATGCTGTGCTGTTTAAAGGGTTAGTTCACCCAAAAATGAAAATTCTGTCATTAATTACTCACCCTCATGTCGTTTCAAACCCGTAAGTCTGACCCTGCATAGACAGCAATACAACTGAAATGTTCCCAAGTCCAGAAACGTAGTAAGGAGATCTGTAAAATAATCCATGTGACATCAGGGGTTCAACCGCAATTTTACGAAGCTACGAGAATACTTTTTGTGGCCAAAAGAAAAAAGAAAAAAAACGACTTTATTCAACAATTCGTCTCCTCCGCATCACCCTGTAGTGCCATTTTGGAGAGTATCAGCTGGACGTAAACAACGTATGCTGTTCTGTGTCAGCTGCGTCATGATGGATCTGTTTCCTAAGTTGTTGTGATTTGATCTGAACAAAAACAGCGTTTCCGTGTGACGCAGCTGACACAGAACAGCATACGCTGTTTACGTCCAGTGGATACTCTCCAAAATGGCGCTACAGGGAGGAGACGAATTGTTGAATAAAGTCGTTTTTTTTTTCTCTTTTGCGCACAAAAACTATTTTTCGCATTTTGTCGCTGCCCATATCAATGAATGACAGTGTTCACATCGGAAGCGTGATGGCTGACCCTTTCTTTCATTTTGGCCACAGAACGGAGATGTGTATATGTGTGTGTTGGTGAGAGGGGTGTTGGTTTGTAGGAAAGTGAGAGATAGACGTCTTCTGGTGGTTTGGAAGTGGATGCAGTCTATCATTTAACTACTGCATTGACTCTCCATGTGAGGTCCAGAGACCACAGACCATCTGAACACACTTCCTCCTTCATACTCAGCTGTCTTCTCTCTGGCTTTGTCTTCAGTTTCTGAGGGTTCCACCAACATCCTGATGTGTAACCATAACAACATGCTGCTGGTGTACCAGGATGTGACGCTGAAGTGGGCGTCCCAGCTGTCCTGTGTGCCTGTGGCTGTACGTGTCGCTAACTTCCCGTAAGTGAGCGCTGCCCAAATGAATCTTTCCTGTCTGTCCTTAATCTCCTTAACATCCATTCTTAGAGTTCTAAGTTAGACTGAATATGAGCTGCTGTGTGTGGTATATGCTATCATTCTCAAGGTTGTGTCTGCGCTATGTCTCTTTAAAGCATTCAGTGTTTGTGGGTTTGCTTAGAGTGGTTCTCATATGTAGAGGTAACAGATACGTCTGTAGAGAGAGTGTTTAACTGCACTGGTCTCTCTGGCCATCCTGCACAGGTCACTCACTCTGCCATTGTCCGTCCTGTCTCTCTTCTACTGGCCTCACATTAAAAGAGCGTCTGTCAGCACCACCTAAATGAGCTGATGTGCTTGTCTTGGTTCACGTCTCTAGCACACACACACACACACACACGCATAACCACTCACACCTTCCCTTTCTCAAACTTTACTATATTAAAGATAAATAATAAAATGCAGCTAACCATACAATCATACATAGATAGAATAGGTTAACAAATGGGCTTATCAAGGCAGGACAAAACACTTCACATCTTTTAGTTAAAGCCCATGTTTTCAATCAAACAAATGGTATTTTGGTGCAAATGCATCTTTTAGTAGAAGCAATCCAAATTAGATGCATGCCAATATGCACCTTTTCCCGAACGAGTCTGCTTTAAATTATGGTTGGCAGTTTGAGGAACACAACAAAGCATTTCAAATAAATTGTAGTTCTACAAATATTCCTTATCCATCAGTTTGACTGAATAAGCCATACATTTCCTGTCAGGCTCTATTTTTATCTGTCAGGAAAATATTGTAATGCCTGATATTTTAATGTAATGTGTCTTGACTTTGGGAGAAAAAAAATCCAGACATAACTATCATATGTGAAATACACCAAAACAACATGACAACATGACAAGTAGCATTAAAAAGTGCAAAGTTACAATGTTGTCTGTAGAGAAGTACAATCTAATACAGTCAGAAAGCAACAGTACAAAATATGGAAAGAAACCAATCGCACCATGCTATTAAAAATCCTAAAAATATTGATGTCATAATGGGCACAATGTGTCTACAGTACAATAAATGGCTGTTAGCCTTCAGTCTTATTTATCAAAGCATTTTAATAAAAAATAAAAAATATATCACTTAACCAACCCTGGCCGATCATGAAGTAAGAGACCTTCAGTAGTCTAAGCAGAAAATATTTTTTGTTTAAAGACAGACATGCATTGAAATGTGTTCTGTTTTCAGGGAGCTGAAGGGGTTGGTGGTGACTCTGAGCTCTGACGGTCATCTCCAGTGTTCCTACATGGGCACTGACCCCTCCTTCTTCACTGCACCTAAAGTGGATGCCCGAGAGGTCAACTATGATGAGGTTGACACAGAGATGAAAATGCTGCAAAAGGTTATTCGTGAGGCTACCAAAACCCAAGGTATGATGCACAGAATTTAGACAAAATAAATGCACGCTGTGTGTGTTAATAGATGTTAAAGGGGTCATATGATTTCAATATGCGATTTCAATTTTTCCTTGCTCTTTGAAGTGTTACAAGCTCTTGGTGCATAAAGAAGATCTGTAAAGTTACAACGACTAAAGTCTCAAATCCAAAGAGATATTCTTTATAAAAGTTAAGAGTCAACCACGCCTACCTAAAATGGCTCGTTCTAACACGCCCCCAAATACACAAAATAATGTTCTTTTTAGCAACATCATATGACCCCTTTAACAGTAATATAACTTGCAGTACATTACAGATTATAAAAAATGTGACTTATATTTCTGAAAATACATGAATAAAATCAAGTCTTGTTCTACATCTAAATGTTCTGTCGCACAAACATTTGTGTGTGATCTTTCTCCAGACATTCTCCCGAGGGCAGAGACTGAGGAAGAGTTCACTCTGACGGCCATAGTCTCATCTCACCTGGATGAAGTCTCGGTACAAATGCGAACACGTTTATCTCATTCATATAATTCTGCTGTTTTTATATGAAGCTCATTATAATGACTGCAGGCGATGGCAAACCCTACCTTATCCCTAAATAAAAACTTACATTATTTTTACATTTATTATTATTTATGAATCATTTTTATACACATTCACACAGGTTTAGCTATTGAGACAAAGACACACTGTAGACTTAAGTAATTTTTTTTTCTAAAGCTACCGCTAAAAGAAAACTTCCCTGAATGTCACTAAAGAAAGCTTTTGTCATATTTAGCTTAGTTTTGAAGATAGATAGTTTATTATATACTTATACGTTAGTTAAGGTTACACACACACACACACACACACACACACACTTTGTATCACTTTGTTTGATACAAAATTCTTATGAAATTCACTTTAATGACTACAGACTAACCTTAAACCATAACTCAAGAAAATGCTTTATCAATCATTTTTACCTTTGAGGATGTCCACAACAGAAGGTTTTGTCAGATTTTGTGTACTTGTGGATACTGTTTTGTCTCACACACACTTTTCTGTCTCATGAGCACAGTGGGTGATTGTGTTGTGATGATCTCTCTCACAGTGTGCTGTCATACCTGAGATGAATGGCATGCCTGTCCCCTCTGTCACAGTCAAAGTGGGTGCAGCACATTTAACGCTGTTGTTTATTAAGAATATTAAATTTTCTTGTGTAATAGGAGCATGTAGTGCTTTTTAATGCTGATGTGATACAGTATGTCCTGAATGTGTGCTTTATTCTCAGGTTAAAATAAAGAACCGTGGTGCGGTGCACAGCCCAAAGATGACGGTGTGTGTTCAGCCTCCTCTGGGAGTCACGCAGGACCAGTTTGTGTTGGACTCCATAGGTATGACTGTCTTTCCTTTTTTGGCATACACTTGTCTGAATATTTGTTGAGAAAGATAGAGCTAGTGTTAGAGGACCAAGTTATTATTATTTTCTTAATAATTAAAAAGAAAACAAGTAGATAGAATAGAAAAAGAATAGAGAACTCAAGTGTTAGAGGGTCAAGTCTTTTTTAATAAATAAAAAGAAAACAAGTAGATTGAATAGAAATAGAATAGAGAGTTCTAGTGATAGAGGGTCAAGTGTAGATGGGAGAGATGTGTCTTTTAGACGTTTCTTCAAAATGGCTAAAGACTTAGCTGCTCGGATTGAGTTGGGCAGGTCATTCCACCAGCAGGGAACAGTTAAGGTAAAAGTCTGAAAGTGATGTTGTGCCTCTTTGGGATGGCACTACAAAGCGCCGTTCACTTGCAGAACGCAAGCTTCTGAGAGGCACATAAGTCTGAAGTAGTGAATTTAGGTAAAGGGGTGTGGAGCCAGTGGTGGTTTTATAGGCAAACATCAATGCCTTGAATTTTATGTGAGCAGCTATTGGTAGCCAGTGCAAATTGATGAACATAGGTGTGACGTGCGCTCTTTTCAGTTCGTTAAAGACTAATCTTGTTGCTGCATTCTGGAGTAGTTGCAGAGGTTTGATAGAACTGGCTGGAAGATCTGCCAAGAGAGCATTACAGCCTGGACAGAACAAGAGCTTGAACAAGAAGTTGTGTAGCATGTTACGATAGAAAGGGCCTGATCTTCCTAATGTTGTATAAGGCAAATCTGCAGGACCGGGCAGTTTTTCGCAATGTGGTCTAAGAAATTCAGCTGATAATCAATCACAACTCCAAGGTTCCTGGCTGTCCTGGAAGGTGTTATGGTTGATGTGCCTAGCTGGGTGGAGAAATTGTGATGAAGTGTTGGGTTGGTTGAAACCGCAAGCAGTTCTGTCTTGGCAAATTTTAATTGATGGTGATGGTTCTCCATCCAGCAAGAAATGTCTGTTAGACATGCTGAGATGCGAGCAGCTGTCATCGGATCGTCAGAATGGAATGATATCAGACAAACCAGAGACATTCTTTGCATTTTGCATGAATATGTTGGCTTTATCCAAGTTTAAATCATGGTTTTTGTGGAGTCTTTGATCAAGAGGTGAATGAACAGTCCTTTGACATTGTCTAGGATGCATTGTGATAGATTACATTACAAATCTCTCCAAATTTTGTAAACAGATTTGTCTTTTGTGTTTTAGTGAGTGGTTATTAACAGCAGTGGGATTAATCCAACATAGGCTGATTGGAAACATTTTTGCATCTCTACCTACATTTTTGCAAAACATACCTAGTGTATGCATACAATTTACTGCAGTTTCCAGCTGAAATAAGTATTAGTGGCAGTAAAACTTACACAAATTATGATTACATGGGCAGATTATTGATTAATGTTAACTTATTTTTGCATGGTTGTTTGAGAAATACTATGTAATAACTTTAAAACACTTTTACACTAGTGCACAATTTGCAAACTATAAATTTTGTCAAACCTTTGTCAAATCATTTCTGCCTCTTCTTGTATAACAGCTGCTCTTGACTTGCTAAATGGACATTTAAACAAATATCACCCTGCAGTGTGGGATTTTACACCATCATCTACCTGAGGCCTTTTCCAGGGTGGGTCCATGATCACTGTCACTGCAGGACCGAAGAATTATAATTTTTTTGTTTGTGGCCCAAAGAAAATGTCAGAGAAATTCAACTTGATGTTGGCCAACCAGAAGCCAGTGTTACATCACAGTAATGTTGAAGAGAAATGTGAAACCCTGACAAGCTCTTTACTTAGACATTCTACTGAAAGACGTCTGTCTCATGTTTCACCAGACTTCCATATGTCATCCAGTCCAGCAACACAACTGCATGAGCCATTACAGCTTGGCAATGTGTAATGTATACACAATAGAGAAGAATCACTTGTTTCACTCATTCTCTGCTCACTGCTTTGCTATGGTTTGACCCATTTAACTTACATTACACACACACTCAAGTCATACTTTGACAAACAAAGGAAGCTATCAGAACACATTGTGTCTGAAATAGGCCATATTCTTTATCTGAAGCTTTAAGGGAAGTGTACCTTTACATTTTGTTATAGACTCAGAGAGTGTAGCTAATTAAGTCAGTCATTTGTTGTAATCCACCTGCAGTAACTTGACATTTAGTGTCTTACAGTGGTGTTTTTTTTTCGCCCCTTCTGGGGGACGTAGTTTATGGGGCTTGCAACTACAGCCTCTGAATTACCAGCCCTACTACTAAACCACATCGCAAGAAAATCAATAGCATGTGTTTTGGGCATTTAATGATCAGGGCTTGTAAAATGTATGACTTTGTTAATTGTATTCTGTGAGATAAGATACAAATATTGTGGGTAAATATTCAACAAAAGCTTCTGTTGAGTAGTCCTTGCTTACAACAGTAAAGTGTGTTAGGGTTTAGGTCCTCCCAAATAATTTCCACTCTTCTGGGAAAGCTTTATATCAGATGTTGCAACATAGTTGCCGGGATTGTGCCCATTCAGGCATGAGAATTGGTGAGGTCAGGCCCTGATGTTGGCGATGGGTCCTGGTTCACGGTAGGCATTCCTTTTCATCTCAAAGGAATCTTGTTGCTACTAAATCCAATTTGTCAAAATTAAATAGCTTTTCACTCTCCATTGATAATTCTATAAACTATTCATCTTCTCAGGTTAAGAGTCTGGGTGTCGTCCTTGATAGTACTTTGTCTTTTGAAAAGCATGTGAACAATATTACTCGGTCTGCATATTTCCACCTACGGAATATCTTCGTCCATTCCTCACCTCCAATTCCACAGCCATTCTTGTACATGCTCTTGTCACCTCACGCATTGATTATTGTAACTCTCTTCTGTTTGGGTTAGCCTACCTCACAAACTCCTTCATAAACTTCAGTTGGTCCAGAACTCAGCTGTCCGTATAATTACTAGAACCTCCTCCATCGAGCATATCTCTCCTGTTCTCTATCATTTACACTGGCTTCCTGTTAAATATCGAGTAGAGTACAAGATTCGGCTTCTCACTTTTAAAGCTCTTCACAATCTTGCACCCTCGTATCTCTCCGACTTGCTTCATATCTACACCTCGAAGTGTACTTTTGGATCTTCTTCATCTGTTTCCCTTGGTGTACCCTCTGTTCGTTTAGTCATTATGGGGTCCAGGGTGTTTAGCTGTGCTGCTCCTCATCTCTGAAATTCTCTTCCACGATCTATACGAGAAAGTGATTGTCTGACTAATTTTAAATCATGTCTTAAAACGTATTTATTTAGATTAGCTTTCTCTGATCAATTTTAAATGATCTAATGTTAAACAGCTGTTGTTTTGTTGTATTGTTGTCTTGATTTTTATGACTGTCACTCAACTGTATGGAGTCCTTTGAGTGTTTTGAAAGGTGCCTTTAAATAAAATGTATTATTATTATTATTATTATTATTAAAGATGTTCAGTGGCCTTCAAGTCTGGCCTTTGTGCGGACTAGTCAAGTTCTTCCATAGTGAATAATTTTTATGGAGATCTCATTTTATGCACAGGGGTGCTATCATAATAAGGCAAAAATGGGCCCTCCACAAACTGTTGTTATTTTATGCTACAGCATCAAGCATTAGGTTTGTATTCACTGAAATTAAGGGGCCTAGCCAAAGCTGTTAATTAGAAGGAGTGTTCACATACTGGCCAAGTGGTAAATAACAACATGTTTGACGAGAATGAATACAATGATTTGTTCTCATATACTGTAAACTTGAATAAGTTAGCAAGACTAAAAAAAAAGTGAGGTGAAACCATGAGCCTTTGATAGCCTAGTGTGACATGTTCACTGATGTCAAATTAATGGTCTTTACCATGAATCTTAGCCTCAGAAGATCTGGCAGTGTCAGAAAATTTGAGTCGCTTTCCTACAGTGTGGCAGCTCTTACGGCTTGTGCACTGAAGAGCCAACAGGACTGATGAATTTTGAGCACACAGTTTTCTATGAGAGTATGCACACCAACTGTTAAAAATCATGCCACACTGCTGAGTAGTAGGGCTGGGTAAAAAATATTGATATCTCGATATTAATGGATTCTCATTTTTAAGGAACGATATCGATTCTTAAATCCCAAGAATCGATTAGTCTAGCCTGTTTTTAATGGACGGAACATTGAAGGGTACTTCCCATCCAATAAATCGCAATAAGCATTGTGCGTTGGTACTTTTAATATGAAACAAAGTCTCAGATTTCAAATTCTGTCCATTGTATTGCAGTACTTAAACAATAAATGCCGTTTTGGCGCTGTTTAATGCGGAGTGACAGATCGCTGTAGCGCCTCAGTTCAACAGATGCGGCAGCGTGAGGCGCACATGAACTGATCATCTCCTCCACATTAATACCAGTTGCAGCACAAAATAAACATGACTAAACATCCGAAGGTAAGTTAAAAGAAAGAATACAACTTTACAATCCGTATCCTGTCTCATGTAATCGCTCAATCAGTGAATGAGAATCGAATCGAATCGTGAAATTTGTGTCAAAACCCAGCCCTACTGAGTAGCACTCACATAGTTCTCCAATTAATTACTTGATATTGGTCCCAAATTGTTGTTAATGTATGTATTGACTTGCATGAGAATGATGTTTGCATGGATAATATCCCACAATCCTATATGTGCTGTTTGCCTGTTAAGTCCATTTCTACTTTGATACTAGCAGTATTTGTTGAATGTATTTAAAATTGACTTGGATTTGTTCTAAAATCAGACCAAAAGCAAACGTAAAAACAAGTTGACTTACAGGTGCATCTCAATAAATTAGAATGTCGTGGAAAAGTTCATTTATTTCAGTAATTCAACTCAAATTGTGAAACTTGTGTATTAAATAAATTCAATGCACACAGACTGAAGTAGTTTAAGTCTTTGGTTCTTTTAATTGTGATGATTTTGGCTCACACCTGTACATGCATTAAGTTGGCCTTTACGGGTAGGGCAAAAAATCTCAGTATAGCATGGTTTTGTGATACTATTTCAATACCAATTGTCAAATTATTTATGGAGCTCATGAAAGAAAGTAGGCATGCCTTTGTTGCATTTGTGAGTTGTTGATGGAAGCATCCTGGAGGAAGTGTTTTTAGGGGTTTCACCTAACAAGCTCCCTTCAGTCAGCTCAGGAATGTAAGTACAGGAGACCACAAGATAGAGTTGCTGAAGCAGAGAATATGTGACCCTGGACCACAAAACCAGTCTTAAGTCGCTTGGGTATATTTTTAGCAATAGCCAAAAAAACATTGTATGAGTCAAAATTATCGATTTTTCTTTTATGCCAAAAATCATTAGGCTATTAAGGAAAGATCATGTTCCATGAAAATATTATGTAAATTTCCTACCATAAATATATCAAAACTTCATTTTTGATTAGTAATATGCATTGCTAAGAACTTCATTTGGACAACTTTAAAGGCGATTTTCTCAGTATTTTGATTTTTTTGCACCCTCAGATTCCAGATTTTCTAATAGTTGTATCGGCCAAATATTGTCCTATCCTAACAAACCATACATCAATGGAAAGCTTATTTATGTATAAATCTCTATTTTGAAAAATTTACCCTTATGACTGGTTTTGTTGTCCAGGGTCACATATTTCCTATGTTTCCCATCTATTTGCATTTACATCTATGGGCTTTTGTTTTGATGGGCCACTCTTTGTCAGTCCCAGATGAGCCAACTCATTCAGCTTAAGTTCTTTACTGTTTTCAAACCCACAGTCAATATTTGAAGAAGGTTTAGCCGTAAAGTATGTGGTTTCCTTTTTGTGTGATTTGTTGTTTTCTTCACAAATTACTGCTAGCTTTATTCCATGACCTAGTGCAACCACAGAATACTCTTAACTATAAAAATTCATAGCACTCACTCACTAATAATGGGTGAAATACTCCATTTTAATTACACTGAAATGTTTTTACAGTATCAATACTTTTCAGTATTATAATCAACATTTTTCTCACCTCGTCTGACATCTGCCCTCTTGGCTCATCACAATGCATTCTGAGATTGCCTTATCCATGAAGGATAAATGCATTAGAATTTGGCCAAAAGGAGGTATCTTAGAAGGTGTTATAATTCACATTTTGTTGAGAGCAAGCCAAAATCTTTGTGTCGAGAGCAAGCATATGATGCCATAAAATACTGTGTGCAGCTTTTGGAAATTTGATGAATATGGAATTAGCAGATGAATAGCCTATGTATTAGCAATGGGTTATATATTATTTGTCTTAAAATGGAAGATAATGGGATAGAATGAATAAATAACAGCAGAATTGCACAATGTGACTGGTAAGCATTGGCTTAATTAGCAGTGTTTGTTTCTCAGATCACCAGCACATGACTCTCTTGTGTCTTTTGAGTGGCGCTCAGTGTGTGCTCAGTTTGGAAACTCCATGCGTCCTCTTCAGTAAGAGAGGCTTAGATCAGCTGTGACTGACAGACCGCTCTTAGCCTCATCAGCTGTGATGGACAGTTCAGGTGGAGTTGAGACCTGAGAAGTGGATGGATGGAGACCATGTGTCACATCACTCACTCTTTTGGATCCCTTTTTACAGTACTTTTTCCAAAACATCATTATTTGCACATGCCTTATTCAGGCTTTGTGTGAGGAAGTGATAAATGTCTTTATTGCAAATTAGTGTTTTGAAAAATTACCATATTTAAATTGTAAAAATGTTTTTAAATGGTAAAGAATGTCTTTTTTTAAATAGTAAAAAAGTCTTGTAGCATGTATTTAAATTGTAAAAATGTGACAAGACAAGACTTTTTGCAGTAACGATAGTACAAAACCCATTGTTTTTGCAAATAAGCTCTAAAGAGCATTTAAGGTTTTTATTTACAATGTGTTTTGCAGCTTTGTGCAATGTAGCCAATAAGCATGTGAACACAATGGCCAATCAGAGGTGTTAAATTTAGTTCTGCTCAGAATCCATTCAGCGAAAGCTTACTGCACACTCTCGAATCTCCTCATTATAACCTTTATTTGACCCTCTAACTCTAAGACTTTCTATTCTATTTTAATTCTACTTTATCTGTATTTATCTTCTTTTTTTATTTTAAATTTTTTATTTAAAAAAACAACAAAAAACAAACAAACACTAGCTTTCTTGTTTTTCTTTGTGTGTGTGTGTGTGTCAAAAACTGTACACAGAATATAAATAAGAGATTCTTTGTGCAGTGTATTCAGCTACTTTGGCTATAATGACAGTTTTGTTTCTGAGAGTGATTTTTGCTGAACTGAAGTGATCGACAGCTTCAGCAATTATAAAGTGAGTGCTTTTTGCTTGCCTTTGTGTATAATCCATTCACAGTTTGGACAGTGGGTTTATTATAATCAGCCACTTCTATAAACTTGTGTGAATTTTTTAAAATAAGGTCAGTGTTTCCCATACATTGATTTATTTGTGCCACAATATCAAACTGATGCCACAAATAGATTTTCCAAAAGGCTTTGACTTCGTTGAATAAACATGAGCAATGCAAGTTTCAAAATCGAAACCCGGTGCGGGTGTTTTTATATCACTGTATTTCTGAAGGAAACCGACTGTCTTCAGAAAATTTTGGATGTCATAGTCATTTTCATTTCATTTTGCATGTAAAGTCTGATAAAGCAGCATTTATGAGAGGAGCCCTGCTTTGTGTACAGCCATTACCAGGGAAACCTCTATTTCTCCTGCTCTAAGCACCTCCTGCTGGCAGAGAATGAATTTGCATATATATATATATGCCGTCACAAATAGAGTGCAAGTCTGTGGGAAACACTGAAGATTTTATAAATTAAAATTATATCAAAAACACATATTTCATTAAAAGACATAAACGTTATATGTGATGCTGTTACAAACATGGAGATGCTAGTCCCGTCCGAATCAGTACGTGAAATCACAAACATCGGGGGATAAGAATTGTAACTCAAACGTTGTTTAGAAAAGTACTCCCCTCCGAATAGGGCTATTGCTGATATTATATTATCCCAATGCGTTCTTGTGGGGTTGTTTTATTGATTTATTTTTTTGGACTAAACTGAGCTACTGTTTACGCACTAATCTTTTGGATGCGGCACGTTTCAATATGGATGTATTTGAGGAAAAAGCGATAGGCCTATAATAACATGAATTAAGTAGAGCCAAATTGTGGAAAATTCTAAAACTGGCCATGTCAGTGTCAGGTAAGATTCATGTGTAGACTTCAGTTCAGCTCAGTTATGTGGGTTTATTATAAGCAGCCACTTCTATAATCTCATGTGAAGTTTAAATAAGACTTTTATAATACATGGAAATAATTATTTAAAAGACATGTAAGTCATGCATGATGCAGGAAACCAGAGCCTCTGTAACGCCCACATCTAGAAAATGCAGACTACCTCTGTAACACTGTAAACACTGAGATGTAAGTCCTGTTTGAATCGGTGCACTGGGTAATAAGAATTGCAACTCAAACATCATTCAGAAAACTAGTCCCATCCGAATAGGGCTACAGATACAATAAATAATTCCATCCAGGTTGTGAAGTTTCATCTGGTCAGCATGGGCAGCTAGCCTTGCCGATACCTTAATCTAGCCAGTACACTGACCAAAAATAATGTTTTTGAATCACCTTTTTCATGTACTTAAGCAGAACTATTCAGAAGGTCCGGTCTTTAGATCTTTGGTCAGTTTGCATTTATTGTGATAATGCATGAAGACATAAACCTAACCACTACATTATGGCCATGACCTCGGCTTACCAGATCAAAAGTGAGTGTAAGTGCTGAGAGGGCAGAACTCATACATGCCTTAAAGGTCAAAGTCCCTTGGAACAGCCCCCTATAATCCTCACAACAGACACTCACAGTGCATCTAGCTGCTTTTGTCAAAGGAATTCTTATCTAAGTGCTTTTGTGCTGTGTGTGTTCTGCATGCAGTGTTTCTAATGCATGTCATGAATTCCAGGGGTGGGCTACTGTCAGCACAGGTCAAGAGAGGTCAGCACAAATGGCCTTAATTTAACCACCTAGATTCTAGACAGTTTAAAAAAGGGGTGTCACGCTTACTGTCAGCTCAAACTGACGCCAACAGCGTGGCGGCTGAGCTTGTGTGTCGTGCACAGGACAAGAGAGCCTGATGGTCTACTGTTTGTGAGATGGAAAGGTTAAAAGCCTGCCCTCCCAGAGAGAGAGAGCTTTTAAAGCACATAGAATATGCTGCCGCCCGATGAGCTGATAGGAGCACAGACAGAGAGAGTGTGTGAGTGACAACCAGATGGTGTGTGTGTGTGTGTACTGGGGGGCCAAACACTTAATCTAAGTGCTCGGCAATCAAGCATTACTGCGGGTCAGTCACCTGTGTGAATGCAACTCACTGTGGACACACTAAACACTAGACTTGAAACAGATCACATTACTAAAGACAGAGATACAACACAAACCAATTAAAGAAATGATAAAGCCATTGGCTCTGCATTAAGGAGCCTTGTTAACTGTGGTAAAATCACTCTAATGCACAGCTTTTAAGGGATTTCTGGTAGGGCTGCATGATGAATCGAAATTAAACTGATTCGTGTGATTTATCAAATCACAAAGGCTGTGATTTGATTAAAGGGGTCATATGATGCGATTTCAAGTTTTCCTTTCTCTTTGGAGTGTTACAAGCTGATTGTGCATGGATAAGATCCCTAAAGTTGCAAAGACTAAAGTCTCAAAACCAAAGAGATATTCTTTATCAAAGTTAAGACTCTGCCACGCCCCCCTAAAACGGCTCATTCTAACACGCCCCCACATATCTACCCCACTATGTGGAAATATTTGCATAATGCACCCAA
>NW_015656581.1:40277-47293 GCF_001515625.1 Sinocyclocheilus rhinocerous
TTTATTTTTATGTACAGTGGGTACGGAAAGTATTCAGACCCCCTTACATTTTTCACTCTTTGTTATATTGCAGCCATTTGCTAAAATCATTTAAGTAAATTTTTTTTTTCTCATTAATGTACACACAGCACCCCATATTGACAGAAAAACACAGAATTGTTGACATTTTTGCAGATTTATTAAAAAATAAAAACTGAAATATCACATGGTCCTAAGTATTCAGACCCTTTGCTCAGTATTTAGTAGAAGCATCCTTTTGATCTAATACAGCCATGAGTCTTTTTGGGAAAGATGCAACAAGTTTTTCACACCTGGATTTGGGGATCCTCTGCCATTCCTCCTTGCAGATCCTCTCCAGTTCTGTCAGGTTGGATGGTAAACGTTGGTGGACAGCCATTTTTAGGTCTCTCCAGAGATGCTCAATTGGGTTTAAGTCAGGGCTCTGGCTGGGCCATTCAAGAACAGTCACAGAGTTGTTGTGAAGCCACTCCTTCGTTATTTTAGCTGTGTGCTTAGGGTCATTGTCTTGTTGGAAGGTAAACCTTCGGCCCAGTCTGAGGTCTTGAGCACTCTGGAGAAGGTTTTCGTCCAGGATATCCCTGTACTTGGCTGCATTCATCTTTCCCTCGATTGCAACCAGTCGTCCTGTCCCTGCAGCTGAAAAACACCCCCACAGCATGATGCTGCCACCACCATGCTTCACTGTTGGGACTGTATTGGACAGGTGATGAGCAGTGCCTGGTTTTCTCCACACATACCGCTTAGAATTAAGGCCAAAAAGTTCTATCTTGGTCTCATCAGACCAGAGGATCTTATTTCTCACCATCTTGGAGTCCTTCGGGTGTTTTTTAGCAAACTCCATGCGGGTTTTCATGTGTCTTGCACTGAGGAGAGGCTTCCGTTGGGCCACTCTGCCATAAAGCCCCGACTGGTGGAGGGCTGCAGTGATGGTTGACTTTCTACAACTTTCTCCCATCTCCCGACTGCATCTCTGGAGCTCAGCCACAGTGATCTTTGGGTTCTTCTTTACCTCTCTCACCAAGGCTCTTCTCCCCCGATAGCTCAGTTTGGCCGGATGGCCAGCTCTAGGAAGGGTTCTGGTCGTCCCAAACGTCTTCCATTTAAGTATTATGGAGGCCACTGTGCTCTTAGGAACCTTAAGTGCAGCAGAAATTTTTTTGTAACCTTGGCCAGATCTGTGTCTTGCCACAATTCTGTCTCTGAGCTCTTCAGGCAGTTCCTTTGACCTCATGATTCTCATTTGCTCTGACATGCACTGTGAGCTGTAAGGTCTTATATAGACAGGTGTGTGGCTTTCCTAATCAGGTCCAATCAGTATAATCAAACACAGCTTGACTCAAATGAAGGTGTAGAACCATCTCAAGGATGATCAGAAGGAATGGACAGCACCTGAGTTAAATATATGAGTGTCACAGCAGAGGGTCTGAATACTTAGGACCATGTTATATTTCAGTTTTTCTTTTTTAATATATCTGCAAAAATGTCAACAATTCTGTGTTTTTCTGTCAATATGGGGTGCTGTGTGTACATTAATGAGGAAAAAAAATTAACTTAAATGATTTTAGCAAATGGCTGCAATATAACAAAGAGTGAAAAATTTAAGGGGGTCTGAATACTTTCCGTACCCACTGTATGCTGCAGGTTTCAGAGTGAAGTGCGGAACTGTGATTATTTACACATGAATTACTCCTGATCTGGTGTTTTCAGTTTCTCAGAGCGGCTCGGTTCACAGTAAATTGCTGGTGCACACAATCTGCTCTGAGTTTGGGTCGCTTATAATGTGCATTTGGAAAGGCAACATGTGCCAACCATCTTCCACTTCAACTTATAATGAGAAGCGCTTATAAACCAGCTGTTGTCAACAAAAGAAAGCTTTAAGGTTTCCCTGCAGTTTTCCACTAATGTAAACAATTTAAAGGTTTTGAAATTAAGGAATTAAAACGGCCATAAATATTTGTTTACTATAAAAAAAGTGTTCTATAAAATGCAAAATAAATAGTAATTATTATTAATCTTAAATACTAATTTATATTATTTTATAGTGAATATTACAGTAGTAATATTTCTTTTCTTTTTTTTCAGAAAAATCATAGTTACATTTTTCCTTAAAACATGTAGCCATAATTCTTACTTATCAAAAACTGCAGCCGGAGCAATAATGATGATATGAATGTTCAATAAATTAAAGATCTAAGCTCCTAAAGTGATTCTACCACAGCCAATGAGTGTTCTTTTCAAGTGTTGTAGTTCATTTGTGTTAAGTGTATATTAGTTACAAGTTGCAATGTAGGAAGGTGTTGCATTAAAGGGTTAGTTCACCCAAAAATGAAAATTAGCCCACAAACAATATAATTCATTAACAGTCGGCTGTTTACAGTTGTTGTAATGGTTGGTAGCAACTTGCCACATTAATATAAAATGTCATATCTCACAGAACACACCTATCGGCATGCCTTAATACCAAATGATATGTTATTTGTCTTGTTGTTTGTTTGGCAGGCAGTGGCTGTGAGTTAGTGGTGAGATTCTCAGCGTTTCTGAACGGCCACTATCCTCCAGCGGATTTGTGTGGAGATATCGCCGTGTCCTACAGCTCAGCTACAGGTATGAGCTCCTCATGAGCACTCCCACGCTCTGTTTGTCTGACTCCATCTCTCAGCTCTGGAACACATTACCCTTTTTCCTCACTTCTTTAAGCCCTTTTACTCATTTCAAGATGTCTGGATGTTTGCCAAAGCAGAAAAAGCATCAGAAAGGCTGCGTTTGTCCTGGCGTTTCTCTTGGATGGTGTCTGTGTTGGCAGAGACTGCTGGAAAACTTCCTGAAAATATCCGGGAGTTTCCCTTTTCTCTGGCTCTCTTTTTCTTTCTGTCCTTCTGAAAATAGTGAGTCTGTTTTACACATTAGCTCGGCTAATTTTCATTTTTGGGTGAACTAACCCTTTAATGCGTTAATAGAATGTGTAGCATTTTATAACAACTTTCAATATGGCTCCTCGGATAAGAAGAGTCACAACTATCTTCTATAAAAAGTATAATTGGAAATAAGAAAATTCTCGTCAGTAAGGTGCACGTATTTCTGTTTAAAGGGGTCATATGATGCTGCTAAAAAGAACAGTATTTTGTGTATTTGGTGTAATGAAATGTGTTTATGCGGTTTAAGGTTCAAAAAACACATTATTTTCCACATACAGTACATTATTGCTTCTCCTCTATGCCCCTCCTTTCTGAAACGCGTCGATTTTTACAAACCTCATTGGTCTGAAAAGCGAGGTATGCTCTGATTGGCCAGCTATCCAGAGCGTTGTGATTGGCCGAATACTATTGGCATGCCTTAATACCAAATTACACGTTATGTTTCTTGTTGTTTGTTTGACAGGCAGTGGCTGCGAGTTAGTGGTGAGATTCTCAGCATTTCTGAACGGCCACTATCCTCCAGCGGATTTGTGTGGAGATATCGCCGTGTCCTACAGCTCAGCTACAGGTATGAGCTCCTCATGAACACTCCCACGCTCTGTTTGTCTGGCTCCATCTCTAAGCTCTGGAACACATTACCCTCTTTCCTCACTTCTTTAAGCCCTTTTACTCATTTCAAGATGTCTGGATGTTTGCCAAAGCAGAAAAAGCATCAGAAAGGCTGCGTTTGTCCTGGCGTTTCTCTTGGATGGTGTCTGTGTTGGCAGAGACTGCTGGAAAACTTCCTGAAAATATCCGGGAGTTTCCCTTTTCTCTGGCTCTCTTTTTCTTTCTGTCCTTCTGAAAATAGTGAGTCTGTTTTACACATTAGCTCGCAGGTACATGGGACTGCACACGCACACATGCTTGTCTAGCTTTTTTAAATAGGGACATACCATAGACTTCTATTGTTTTTAGATGAAGCTAATTAGAATGACTAAAGACTAAACCAAACCCTAACGCTATGAGGTTTTGTCATGTTTAGCCAACTTATTGGGGAAACTTTGTGTCCAAACTTTAGCAACTAAGTCAATTTACTGTAAAATATAAAATAGTGCTATACTAAACAGTGTTTAATATTCCCTATAATATTCAGCATAGTATAAAGCTAATTATACACAGACCAGGGGGAAACCCCACTCACTGTGTTGGCTGTAATGGCACTCGGTTTCTTTTACTCTTTCTGTTCACCTCTTTCTTTCTCTCTCTCTCTCACTCACACACACACACAACCTTGTTTTTGTGAATTTTGGGGACATTCCATAGGCGTAATGGTTTTTATACTGTACAAACTGTATGTGCTATTGCCCTACACCTAAACCTACCCCTTACAGGAAACTTTGTGCATTTTTACTTTCTCAAAAAAACTCACTCTGTATGATTTATAAGCCTTTTGAAAAATGGGGACATGGGGTAAAGTCCTCATAAGTCACCTTCTTCTTGTAATACCTGTGTCATACCCATGTCATTATACAAATTTGTGTCCTCATATGCCACAAAAACGCACGCACACACACACACAGAGCACTCTCTATGATGGGAATTTGTATATGCAATAACAGGAACTAAGGATCTGGGTCCTGATTCATGAAAATCTTGTTAAAAAGTTAATTTCTTCAGATAAATTCTGAGAAGTTTGTAAGAATGTTTATAAGCAATTCTTTATGAGCAATCCTTGCAATTCTTAAAAAAAAAAAGTTATCATATATTTTATTATTATTATTTTTTTCTGTAACACTTTTGTATTGGGACCAAATCTCACTGTTAACTAATTGCTTATTAGCATGCATTTTATTAACATATTGACTGTTTATTAGTACTGATAAAGCACATGTTCTGCATGAAAATATTCTACATCCATAATTCTACCCAATACCTAAACTTAACAACTACCTTACTAACTATTAATAAGCTGTAATTAGGAGTTTATTGAGGCAAAAGTCGTAGTTAATAATTTGTTAATAGTGAGAATTGAACCTTAAAATAAAGTGTGACCTTTTTTTCTTAAGAAAGAAAATGACAGGCTTGATCAACTCAATCAACTCAACTCCTTAAAGGCTTTAGAGTACTTGTGCGGTGCACATACTAGTATACTAGTAGTATTAGTATGTATTATATGTAGCTCGTGTTATGTTGTAAGGCTTAATATTTGAAACCTAGCAAGTTCATTAAATGTCTTACCTTTGGGGATTTAAGACAAGTTGTGGGATATTCTAACTTTAAGAGGTTATGATGATTTTTAAGAACATTCTTTTCAGAAATTCAAATTCATAGAATTCAGGAATTCCGTTTTAGAATGTTCTTCTTGCTTTTGGGAATACAAAATATTCTTAACTTTATTCTTAGGTTAGAAAAAAATAAGAAAATAGGAGGTAAGAATATTTTGTGAATCTGGTTTTATATGATATTTGTGATATAAGTTAAACATTTTATGCATGTAAGCGTGTGTGTACTGAGCACTGGAGTAATTCTGCATTGGAGATGCTTGTGCGGAATGGGAAGAATTTGTGTGTGTGTGTCGCCCGTGCAAGCCTGTAATTACTGTCCTAATCACTTGCTTCTTCCACACCTAAAAACACACTCACACACACATAACACACAAAGGTTAATTGTGGCGCTTTGAAGGTTTTAATCCAGCCTTCATTGCTTTCATGTTCAGACCCTTACTGACAATAAACGCATCTCCCCAAAATAGTCTAAATGCATTTAAAGCACTCAAATCTGGATCAAGACATAGTGAGGATGTTTTCAGAGCAGTATACTACTGTTGCCGTCCACCAGAAGTAATATCATCCACAACACCTTGTTTGCTTGTATATTTGGACTGCCAACATAAAAGTTTTAAACATAGAATATTACATTTCTGAGATAAATGGATGTTACTCACTGAATTGGACATGCAACATCTTGAGGCCATGTGACAACAATGTAGCAAACTAAACTAAACTTTACTGTGCAGTACTATAGGCAATGCGCACTGTGAAAAACGGTGTGCCGATTTGTGTTTGCATCGTTTATACAATTTTAAGATTTTTAGAACAATGGCAGCTTGTTTAGTGCTTTCTATTCATAGTGATGAGAGTAAATACTCTTAAAATAGTGCATTTTTACAGTTTATAAAATTGTATTCTGCTAACTAACACTGGGAGATGTGGATATGAAGGTGGGTTTTCATAAAGTGTTACAATGTTGGTCACATTGTCTCATTTGCCATTTACTATTCAATTACATTCTTGTTAAACTAAAGTATATGAGGTATGACCTGCTCGGAACTGCAGAAACCTCCAGTAAGCATACTGCAGAATCATTCAATTGTTTTCCATTCTGAAGATTTCTCACACAGAAAATGTGCTAAAAGTGCACAGACTGTCTATGTGGCGTAGATGGAGCAGTATTTGTGTAGTAACAGCAGGAATTGCTCTTGAGAACATGTGGAATGCAGAGCGTGTTTTTGGGAGTGTGGTTTAGATGACTGATGCAGCCACCACTTGAAGTGCCTTTTCTGGGCAGTAATGGCTATTCCTCTCTTTAAGTAAACAGAGCATTCGCTACTGACATGGAAGATGAGGTTAGCTGGTTATGGTGAGTTTTTGTCAGAGGGTCATTGGTGTTTACACAGAGACAACTTGAGCTTTACGCAAATGGAGCGGGAACTCTTGAGGGGAGACTAATGCTACATTTAGACCTGGAAGCAGAGGTGTATCTCAAACACTTCCAGCTTATAGGTCATATTTCATAAAGTGTGCTGCTGGTCAGAAGCATTCAGTTCAACAGCTATCATTGATTTCAGTAAAAGCTTTTTGGTTGAATCTCACGAAAACAGGCCCAGGTCAGATTTCACTCTAAAACGAGAGAATTAAAAAAAAAAAAAATTTTTAAAATACAGTAAAACATTGTGAAATATTATTACAATTTAAAAGAAATGTTTTCTCTTTAAATAAAATGTAGGTTGTAATTTCTTCCTAGGAGGGCAAAGCTACATTTTCAGCCATTAAAGGGTTAGTTCACCCAAAAATTTAAATTCTGTCATTAATTACTCAC
>NW_015656581.1:47340-50909 GCF_001515625.1 Sinocyclocheilus rhinocerous
GTATATATATATATATATATATATATTAGTGCTGTCAAAATTAGCACGTTAACGCAGGTGATGAATTTTTTCAGTTTAACGCGTAAAAAATATTTAACGCAATTAACGCAAGGGCGGGGCTAGTGTTGGCCACCCCACTCACTACTGCTGCTTCTGTCACTTTTTCTCTTGACAAGAAGTACATTTATTCAGTCACAGAACGACTGAGAACGGGAGACGTTTCAGACACGTGCTCCACTTCACTTCAGCGCCAGGCGTGAGTCAAGCGAGCACGAAAACGGTACTGTGCTCACAGCACGTGCTCTTCAGTTGCACGCACAAAGGTGTCGGCGCACGCTGTACACTGTAAAAAAAAAATCTGTAGTTTTTACAAAATAATTTTGGCAGTTGTGGTTGCCAGAATAATTTTGTAAAAAATACAGAAAAACTGTAAAAACATTTACAGAACAAACTGTAAATTGTACAGTATAAAACTGTAATTTACGAACAAGAAAATTTGAGTGTAAACTAGTAAATTCAACAATGCACACTGCTACAAAAATCGGTTTCGTATCTTTAACATAAATTGACAACCACCATAATAATGCAGCTGGTAAAAGAGACAGCAATGTGAAGAATCAGTTCATCACAAGTAGCTTTTCCACAAGCTGAAGTATATACTAATATATAGAAGGCACACAGAGTCATTCACGCAAACACTAAACACCAGCATGATAACACACACATGACACTTAAATAATGCAATAAACATTCATTAAACAACAGAAGATGAAACATAAACCCACATCTACATAACCGATAACAAACATGACAAAACTATTAAAAAACATGATTATTTAAACAAAATACTTTCAAATGTGGAGTGTCATGCAGGGAATTCTGGGAATATCAGTTTACAGTTTTTTTTTACTGTAAATTATACGTTGATTTGTTATTTTTTTACTTCTAAAAATTGTATAATTAACAGCATTTTATTGTAAAATTACATGGAATGGCCGGTTAGATCTTTTACAGTTTTTCCCTGATACTGGCCTTCAGTCATAAAAAAAGATGCCATTAAACGAATATAAAAAAAATATACTGCCTTTATGTTGTTTGTACATTCATTTGAAGATTGAATGTGAAATTATTGCAAAAAAGTATATTTAAAAACGTTAATGTTAGGTAGGATTAATCGCGATTAATTTCAGAAAAATGTGCAATTAATTAGTTAATTTTTTTAAATCGATTGACAGCACTAATTTATAATATAAAATATATATATATATATATATTGAAGGGATATTTTAAAATGCAGTAAAACAGTTACATTGTGAAATATTATTACAATTAAAAATAAATGTTTTCTCTTTGAATAAAATGTAAGTTGTAATTTCTTCCTATGAGGGCAAAGCTGAATTTTTAGCCATGACTGATGAATAGTAATTCATCAAAGAATCTAGAACAGCATTTATTTAATATAATATTGTAATATTATAAATGTCTTTACTTCCACTTTAGATTAATTTTATGCATCCTTGCTAAATAAATGTATTATTATTATTATTATTATTATTTTTTTTTTTTTTTTTTTATGTCTTGCCCCATTTTTTAAAATTGTAATATTTCTCACTAGTACTGTTTTATCTGTATTTTTATTTGTGGATGTTTGTCTTCTGTTTCTTTCAATTTTAATGTTTATATACTATGGAACTGTATGATACTATATTACTGTATCAGTTTTTTTTTCTGTACTACAGTCACCCCTGACTGCTCCTCTGTAGTATGATTCGTGTGTCAGTGTGAATGTGTAATTCAGATATTCTGCTCTTCTTTCTTGCTGCCACCCATGTCAGAGCTCAACCCTGCAGGTGAGTGACAGAAAGGACCTCAGAACAGGATATATGTTTCCTATCATCAGATGTGACTGCATATGTTCAGCTGTAGGCAAACACTTTAATATGCAAACATGTTCATAAATATACACACAAAGCACAGGGCATTTCTAATACACATTCACTGCAGTAGTTGATGTGTCCAGTAAGGGGTAGGGGGTGACAGCATCATGCAGGTGATTTTATTTCCCATCTGACAGACAAGAAAGTGAGTATGTCATGTCCTTCTTTGCTCTAAAGTAGTGGTTCCAAAACTTTTTTGTCATCCAAATCCCTTAGACATAAACTTTGAGATTTTAAGTTAATATTTCAATAATTTAACAACACATTCGCATGTTCACAGTTTTCTGATGTCGGTTAATGGTCAAAACATGCAAGTATACCAATAAAATATTAAAAAAAATTTTTTTTTACTAAGTGTTTATTTATTAAGTTGTTTTTATGTACTGCGTAGGGCTGTGTGATTTGCCCCAAACAAAAAATCATATAACTGTAATTATAAATGAAGACAGAAAAAATAAATGTGATATATTATAAAAAAAAATAAAATTACATCAAGTTGGGATTCTTAAATTATTCACATTCAAAACCTCAAGATTTTAGCATTTCAAATTCAAGCTTTTATTTTGGCGGAATATTGAAATGCTGTCAACCTCTGCCCACAATAATGTTGGAAATTATGTGAATATATAAATTAAAGTGTACCTAGCCCACATTGGCTTCCCAAATGCAAGGTTAGACTCAAAGCACATTCAGAAATGATGTTCAGAACCAAGCTGAAATGAAACCCTGCTCTCAAGTATGACATTAGATCAGTGGCGCATGCCCCTACAGTACAGGTTTAGATTACCTTAACAAAAATAACAGGAAAGCATTACTGAAACTCCTGATGCACTCATCTACTCAACATATTATTATCCCATGTGTTTGTGAACAGTACATAGGTACTTATATTCTTTTCTTCAAACTCTCAGAGAGTCTCCTCTGCCTCATCCTTATTTCCAATAAGACTTGTTCAGTCAATTTTGGCTGAAATTTTTGAAGACTAGTCTGAAGATGAAACTTTTTACAGTTCGCTGTGTGTTTGAGTGGTTCTTGTCTTTTGTGTAATGACTTGTCTTTGTGTTTGCGCTCACTCTGTCAGGAATCCCTCGAGTATCTCAGTGTAAATTCAACCTGCCTCTTCGGTTAGTGTGCTACCCCTCCTCAGCTATCAAAAATGCCAAGTACAAGATCACTGTGGACACCAACAAACCTCCTGTCAACCTCAGTGAAGTCTTCCCAGGTACCACAACCAAACATATTTTTTCTAATTCTATTTCAGTCCAGCCATCTCTGGAAATTATGGATGAATCATACAAAAACACATTGCATCACATGTCACCTCAAGCTTCCTTGCCAAAAAGTCAACCATCAACCATAATCTCTATGTCTATTACCAACACTACTATTATAAGAGTCATGGGTTGAACTACTAATTTTACAGATTCATTAGTTAGCCACTGGGGGTGCTACAACAGCAACATCTGTAAAAGTTTGCATACCTTGGGTCTCACTTCAGCAAACATAAATGTATATTTTTTTATATATTGTTAAACATTGTACATTTCTACACGTGTGGCAGATATTTAGTGGGTGTAGTGTAAGGCTGTCAGTTGTAAGAGCCTTTACTGTGAAAAAAAAAAAAAAAAAAAA
>NW_015656581.1:50930-54545 GCF_001515625.1 Sinocyclocheilus rhinocerous
TCTGTACAGGACATCCAGACTTAAAACTGTGACATGTAACGTCTCAGAGAAATCGTTAAAACATAATGTCCTCTACAGTGGACAAAACTCCATAGCTGGTAGTCAGGATGATATATATATATATAGAGAGAGAGAGAGAGATCAAAATTAGAGAGAAACCTACAATTTCCTAAATTTCAAGGTCACTGCTTAGTCCTATTTGAACGTATGCTAACAGGAGTAGAAGGGCAGTTTTTTTAAGCATATTTCACAAATTAATTGTATTCCGAAGCACAGTATAAACAACTTAAATGGGATATTTGAAAAAGAACTCAGATCAAAATTAGAGAACAGTTACAGATACCTCCACGTTATTGGTGTTAATCTGGCAACTGTTGCTAATTTCCTTCATTATATGACAAACCCTATTTAACTGGCAGCAATTCCTCTAATTTTCACTATGATTGCAAGATGGCGGGCTTCTCTAAGGTGACTGAAACTCTGCAACAGGAGGTGGTCCAGATGAAGGCCAAAGAGATTTCAGTCACTGTAAGAGAAGTTGGTCATTCCAAATCTGTGATTTCTGCAATATTGCAGCTTTACAATAACACTAATTCATTCAAGTCCCCCAAAAAGGCTGTTTTTTCAAAAAACAATTGCACGAGAAGACAGGATAATGTGGAGACTTTCAGTAGGGAATGGGTTCAACACTGCAGCTGGAATTGCTCGCCAGTTCAGTTCTGAACAGGATAAGGATCTGTCTCTGCATGTTTAAGAGAAGTCGGACTGAAAGCACACTCTGCAGTGACCAAGCCTCTCATCAGCAAAAAGAATCAATAGGCTAGACTCACATTTGCTAAGGAGCATGTTGTGTAGAGAGAGTAGGACTGGCCCAAAGTTCACTTTAGTGAGTTTAATTTATTTGGGTCTGATGGGAAGAAGTCAGTAAATGGTGGAAGAGGAAGTGCTATGCTTTGGGGGATGTTTTCTGACTCTTTTACAGCTACATGGCAGGTGAATGCAAATGTTTATCAGAACCTCCTTCAGCAACATGCAGTTCCTTCCCTGCAAGCATCTCCCAATCAGTCTGCAATTTTCATGCAAGACAATGTCCCCGTCACACTGCAAAACGAGTAAATCAGTTCCTTGAAGCTAATGGCCGGCCCAGAGTCCTGATCTAAATCCAGTTAAAAATCTCTGGAAAATCCTTGGCAACAAAGTTATGGCTAAGTTGTAGTCTTCTTTCGTGTTACAGTGGTTACTGTTCTCTAATTTTTATCACTGTGTTTTCCACAAAATAAAGGTTTTTTATTGAAATGCCTTGGTTATTTGGTAAAACATGTTAGCATAACAGTGGTATACCCACAGCTAATATTCCTTCAAATTTTGAGCGATGAAGATTAACAATATTTCAGAAAAAAAAATCAAGTATTTATAGATTGTTCTCTAATTTTGATCTCCACTGTATAATACATAATAATACATTTATACAGTAAATTACTAATTGCATTTAAAGAGCATTTGCCCATTGAATACTTGCACAACTGTTTCCGAATTTTAGTTATTACAGCTTAGGGGCCAGATTAGCAAAACATTCTTAAGAATAATATTCTTTTTTACTGCTTTTTCCTAACTTAAAAAAATGTAAGGAAAATATTAGGTATGTCGATTTAAGGCATTAATGGCTCTTGTGGCATTTTGATGTCATATACCGATCAATCTGCGCAGCGCTGCTTCAAGTCGAACACACCTATACATTGGATTCATGACAAACATGATGCAGGGCAACAAGTCACTGCATGAAGTAGCCGAAAGAATGCAGTTATATGCCCCTAAAATTCAAGAGATTGGGGCAAAAATACCCCTGTTTGAGTTTTCATATTTATTCATATTTAGTCTCATATTTATATAATATGATATAGTTAAGCAATATCACACAAGCAACGAGTGCAGTTTTAGTCCCAAATAGCATGAGTGCAAATGTGATATAGATTTTATATAGCATTTCATTAAATAAGAACTTTATTTAACGAAATAAGAACTCCAAAAACTTGTTTTTGCTCAATTTTGCCAATGCAAATATTACCTACTGTATAAAGCCAAACCGGAACTGTTGTGTGTCTCCGAGCATCACACAGTGGTGATTTGTTTCTGAATTAATCCGTGTTTTGAACGAACGGGTGAACCAATGATTCAATGGCCCATTCATAAAGAGCGCCATTTACTTAATTCATAAATGAATCAGCAGTTTGAATGAATCGAATGAATGAATGACTCAATGACTTATACATTAAGTCATTTATCGCCACATAGTGGCAGTTTTAGTTTCTTATTTAGAGTATAATTTTATTTAAAAAAAATTCCATATTCTCATATTAATAAAAATTCTGAAAAAAAAAAAACCATATTAATAAAAAAATTATTAAAGGGATAGTTCACCCAAAAATAAAAAATTTAAATAGAAAAAAAAAAATTCTTTCTAAATCTACTTTTTGTAATATCTATTTCATGCTTTTCTCATGTCTTTAGATTATCTTTTAGAGGATTTCTCAGCCAAATTTGATGTGCAATTAACTTTATTAAGTAATTGCCACAAAGTGTAATTAATTAGATTGAAAATTTTTATCAGTTGACAGCCCTAGAAAATATGTATTTATAGGAACAGAAATTAACAGAAATTTGGTTAACACCGAAAAACATAAATAGTATAAGTATAATTACATTATTATATGTAGTATAATTATACAGTATAATTACATTAGTGCAATTCCCAAATTTTCATGTTTTTGGTGAGCAGTGGAGTCAGTGTTCTGTTATCTGGGTAAGTGCTGTAGACAAGGCTTGGAAAAGCATTTTTTCTGAGATAATGTGAGGCCTGAGCTTTGGTCAGATAAGGAACAATCCGCTGTGCTCCGGCGTCCTGCGTGCTGATAAGAGACTATCTCTGTCTGACATCCGTTCAGCCACTCTGCATGAGAATCAGAAGCCATCAGAAGGGACAGACAGACAGAGACAAAGACAGAGGTGGCAACATGCGCCTGTGTTCTTGGGGGAAAGGACACTAAAAACAGTTGTCTTTTATGGATATGTACTACCACTAGCATTGTAGTATTATGAATATCGTTCAGCAACCCCAAAGGGCATTTGGACACTTAAAGGGTTAGTTCACCCAAAAATGAAAATTCTGTCATTAATTACTCACCCTTGTGTTGTTCCAAACCCGTAAGACCTTCGTTCATCTTCGAAACAGAATTTAAGATATTTTTGATGAAATATGAGGACTCTCTGACCCTCCCATAAAAATATCTTAAATTGTGTTCCGAAGATGAACGAAGGTCTTACGGGTTTCGAACAACACGAGGGTGAGTAATTAATTACAGAATTTTCATTTTTGGGTGAACTAACCCTTTAAGCTAAACTTTTTGGTCACATAAATCAAAATTTCCCAAAATTTCAGTCATCCACATTCCACTTAGTACAGCTCAGGTGTTTCTGGTAGCAATATACAGCACACCTGTACATACAGAGAGTTACTCATGAGAACACAGATTATTATTAGGTTTTAAGGCTATCAGTTGATTAAAACCTTTATGTTCCTATAAGTATATATATATATATATATATATATATATATAT
>NW_015656581.1:55677-57526 GCF_001515625.1 Sinocyclocheilus rhinocerous
GCTGGTATGGATCCATTTTACTGGTGCTTTTGACTACACTATGCTTCTGGGTTTCAGATTTCTCTGAGAAGTCAGAAAAAAATGACAGCAGTGCTTTGGGCTTCCAACTCATCACAGGCTCAAGGGTCATTGTCCTTGCCTCCAAAACGTCCCGTGAGTTCTCACACACCAGCACACACATGCCTAACCTATGTCAATGACGCTCTGCAATTTTAAGGTTTCTGAAAAATATACATTTTCAGACTCCTCCTACAGTGCTCATTTAATCTTCATCAAATTTGATCTTCCTGGATTATTTTATGCAAAACCTGATGTTCTCATATATTCAATAAAAAAAAAAATTCTACTTTGACAGTGTCAAACAGGAAGTGAGATTTTATCTTTTAAATGCTCTATTGAGACAAAACTTGGTGTATGTCATTAAAACCATGCCCTGAAGATGCCAGTTTTGGCACAGGTTCTACTGATCAAGAACTGTGAAAAATATGTTTTGAGATTTCTGAATACTTTAAAAACTCAACTGTTCTCTTTGTGTCCTAGTCCTACTCAATGATTTGTGTGTGTGTGTGTGTTTTGGTCTTTTTTTTGTGTCTTTTGTATTAGTTTTTTAGTAATCTTGGAGTATTTGAATTATTATTATTATTATTATTCAGTTAAGTGCCACTCTTTAAAATTGCTTTAGAAAATTAGTACTTCAGATTTTAGATAAAATATTCTGACTTTATTTCTAAACACTTTTCTAGTTATATTTTATCTAGTTATATAAATCACCTTTCTAGTTATATTTTAATTAGTGCTGGGCAACGACAAAAATTTTTTAATCGCGATTAATTGCATGATTTTCTGTGATTAATCACAATTAATTAAGCAGTATTCCATTTACATAGTAGCAGTTAAAATATTTCTTGTAAATCTCAGTTTATAACATTAATGTAATCAAATTAAATATAAAACAAACTATTTACCACTGCCAGGGCATTAACGTTTTTATAGAAAATATTTTATAGTTTGTTCACAAGTTATGCTCAGAGTCCAGAGCCTCCATCATAACATTATAACAGGCACCTTCCGAGTAGAGACCTGCACTATCGCGGGCGGGACGCAGCAGATTGCGGCGCGGGACAACACTTGATGGGTGAGTGCGGGCGGATAGATAGCTTCTGACCTTTAAATCAAAACATACTAATAATTATATGGCATCAATTACTGCTTTATTTAATCAGAAACACAATTTGTGTATCTTGCTTTTATTTTATTAGAAGTAGGCAACAGCGCCCCCTACGGAATTAAAACTCCTTACTGAGCGGGCATTAAGACCCGGGGGAGGCTGCCGCTGCTGCTGCTGCATGTGCTATTACTGTTTACTCTATCATACACCAAACGCGTCATTCTGTATGTGCATTCTCAGTTTAAATGCAGCGATCAAAACAGTGAATCCAATCACCATTCAGTCAAAACTTTGCTTCAAGAATGAGCCACAATGCTGACGTGATCTAAATCGCATTGTTGACGTGATCTAATCGCTAGCACACCCTGAGCACATGTGAGTTAATATATTCCTCTTATCGGCAAGACATATCGGCATCATTTTTCATATCGGGCCGATGCCGATATTTTTATTTTAAGCTTTTATCGGCTGATTCTGATAACGTTCCGATAATAGCGTGCATCCCTAATATATATATATATATATATATACACAGTATATATGTAATATGCGTAATAAAATACATATAAATAATAAATATATACATGAGATATAACTAACACTGCCAGCATAAGTCACAAGGTTCAGTGTTTCAGAGCACATGTATTAACAGCTAAAATGTGGGTTTAAACATTATACAAT
>NW_015656581.1:58067-62465 GCF_001515625.1 Sinocyclocheilus rhinocerous
CTCCTTACTGAGCGGGCATTAGGACCCGGGGGAGGCTGCCGCTGCTGTCACTGCACGTGCTATTACTGTTTACTCTATCATACACCAAACGCGTCATTCTGTATGTGCATTCTCAGTTTAAATGCAGCGATCAAAACAGTGAATCCAATCACCATTCAGTCAAAACTTTGCTTCAAGAATGAGCCACAATGCTGACGTGATCTAAATCGCATTGTTGACGTGATCTAATCGCTAGCACACCCTGAGCACATGTGAGTTAATATATTCCTCTTATCGGCAAGACATATCGGCATAATTTTTCATATCGGGCCGATGCCGATATTTATTTAAAGCCATTATCGGCTGATTCCGATATTGGTCTGATAATATCATGCATCCCTAGTTATAATATTTCTCGATATTACCATTCTTACTGTATTTTTGCTCACATAAATGCAGCCTGGGTGAGCATACGACTTCTATCAAAAACATACAAAATCGTATTGACCCCAAACTTTTGAACAATAGTGTACATTCTTAGCAATTAGATTTGTTTATGATTGGCATTAGAACAAGGCACTGAATGTCTGTTACCAAATTCTCTTTTCCGTTTGTGTATCAGCATTGCACGGTTGCTTTAAAAACTTTCAGGATTCAGAGATGAATACACTGTTGAGTTGTTGACATGCTTTTCCAATGACATGGTTTTTGTTACACATCATGTTCATGTCACTCCTAGAACGTAGATGCGTCTCCATCATTATACATTAACAGTATGTGGGTTGTCATCTACCATGTGTTTGATGCTCTGGATGCTTGTGGGCAGATAAGATTTCACTTGCTCATTCCTTCTTAACCCCAGTCTCATTCCTCTGATCATTTATTTGTGTGGATAAATCCCTTTACTTCTAAATTCGGGATCAACAAGAATTCTTGAGGAAAAGAGAGATGTGTTGAGGTCTAGAGAGCACGTCTATGTTTCCCACAACTATTTTTCCTCGTAAGAGAGCTTTAAAATGGCTTCTGTATGCGTGTGTGTTTCACTGTGAGCTGTGTGGCTCCCTGTAATTAGCAGTTGAAAGGTGAAGGTGGCTGGCCAGTGAATGACAGCTCACTGCGGGGCCCCTGCACTCATAATGGAGGCCTCTCTCCAACAGCCTTGATTTATTTGAGCCCAAATGGAGTGCTAAACAGGGCTAAATGCTGCTCAACACACTGATCCTCCTCTCTACATGAGCTCTGCCATTAATGGCCAATGGTCTGAGATCTGGAGGCATGAGCTTCCGTGTACATGTGTCTGTTTGATGCCAGGTTCAAAAGGGACTCTCAGGTACTGCTTCTGTTTGTGTAACCTATGAAAGGCCTTAGGGTGTTCCTGTTTTTCTTCTCCTGCTCTTTTCCTTTTTTCCCCTCTTCATCAGCACATATACGCCTCATTCATAGTCATGAAGGGCACAGGCACAAAGAAACATTGATGTAGGCAGCTTAGATTAGATCTGATTTCCAAGGCTTTATACCCCAATTCTTTGGGCCTTAAAACAGTGACTCATAGAACATATCATAATCATGCAATTAAAATGTCTTGATTTATTGTTTTGTTTGTTTTATCAAATTCAGTACAATAATGTGTTCCAAGTCTAACGGCCCACTAAGAAGGATAACTATATATTAGTGTCCAAAACAACACAAGATAACGTTCTGTTTATTATAAGCATGCATTGCAGTTATGTCATCTGGTGCTTTAAATGCTCCTTAAAATAGGATTGATTCTGATTGACTGTCAAATGTTTTTATAGCTCAACAACTGGGAAAAAAAAAATTCTGAAAGTGAATCAACCGATATTGTTACACTGTGACATTATTATTATAGTTGTGGTGTGGACATCCCTATTGTATTAGAATTAGTCCTTGGTGTGAACAGGTGTTCATTTGTGGATGGAAGTCTGTATACACAGCCACAAATGCAGTGGTCCCATAGGGGGCGATAGAGTTACCGTCAAATGTCTGTACGTTTACACCATATTTGTTGTTATTCAGGTTGCTAGCTATAACTGGCTGAGCAGTGTGACGATATATATCACATCAACAATAGAAAGTGCCTATTAATAGAGAGTTTGCATTAGTTTGTGTAAAACATGGTATGTAAATATAGTCGCAATGCCTGAATAAGAAAATAAAGTGCGGGACGTAACATAGTTCTTAAACCGGGGGAAAAAATGATGCGGTACTCGCACTTTCTAATGCACACCTGAAGTGCACGTACATAAGCTGCCTTTATACAATTTTGGCCATATCACACACCCCTATTTAACTTTAAATGACTAAGCAAGAAACTGCTCTGATATTACAGTAATTGACTAGACTGAATAAGCTGATAATAGAAGAAGACAGTTGTGCTAATAATTGTAATAGCACCCCTTGTGGCAAGGCTGAGAATGTAGAGCACACTTTTGAATTGTGTTCTGACAAATTTACAAATGCAACAATGTGTGAAATCAAGTTTACATAGCTACATGTGATTGCACTCTGACAAAGAATATTCTAGCCATGCATAATGTGTGTAAAATGTTTATTAAGAATTTAGCAGTCTACAAAAAGTCAGGCCTAGTTCAGGCTGTCTTCAGAATACTGTGCTTTCCTTTAAAGGTTCCACACCACACACACACAGATGCTTTGCATCTCAGGTGTTTGCCTAAAGGCAGGCAGTCTCAGCAGGGGAGATACTGATAATACATACAGGTGCATTCTCATTTGTGTTTCATTCTGCAAGTAAGCGTTTGTTTGTTAGCTATTAATTGCATTGATTCAGAGGTGGACAGGACTTTTACTCCATATTTTTCTAGTATTTATACTCTTTTCATGTTGGGGAGCTTTTACATCATTACATTTTATAGCATACTTTTTACTGCACTGCAAGCTACAAAATAAACAATAATGATATATGACCAATTCCTAAAATGGACTTATTATTATTTGTTTTTGAATCAGACTGATCTTGTCCCAGCAGTTCTCGAGTAAACAACTCACTGCTGTTGATGCCTTTGGCGCAGATTTTAGCCATGAGTAAATCTGAATTTCAGACTCGTCTCAAATGAGCCAGAAACTAAATGAACAGCATTACATGAGCAGGAGCATGATATGGCTCTATATCAGCATATATTCCATGTGTTCATGTGTGAAAATGTGTGGTATTTATATTATTATTATTTTTAGGGCTAAAGCGTTGTGTAAAAATGCATAAAATAGACATAATGGATAACAAAACAACATGTTTGTGTGGATTTTTTTTTTAATGCAAATGTCTGTCAGGGTGAGTGAAAAAAGAAGGCTCAGCAGCAGATATATAGTAATACTGTGACAGCATATGCCATTGAATACCTCCTTAGGTCTGTGTTCTATATACTTAATTTACTTAAACCTTAATTTTATTTTTAGATTGTTATGCTTTATTTTGATATTCCACTTTAGACATTCTACTAACTATAAGTAACTTTGCAACTACGTCAACTAACTCTCATTGGAGTAGAATAATAAGTCTAACATAGTAGAATAAGTTGGCATGTACTTGCAAAGTTACTTAGATGTAAGTAAGTAAGTAGAATGTCTGTTGGGGGACCATCAAAATAAAGTATTAGCAGATATTCAGCAGACAATCTACTCTAATGACTGGTTTCAGAGTTACTTATAGGTAGTAGAATATCTACAGTGGACTAGCAAAATAAAGTGTTACCTAGATTGCTTTGTTTACATATCCTATATGCTTGTGCTGTTTGTGATTGTGCTGCACTGTCTTTGATTATGTGACACAAGCATTTCTATGTGTATGTAAGGACAAATAAATGACTGGACCTGACTTCGTTTGATAAGGGCTTTATTGACACCAACAAGTTAACTCAGGAAGAAAATCCAAAATTAGAAGTGAAAACATTCCAGGAGAGTTCAGCAGGCAGATGCAGACATAACCAGACAGGGTCAAGGTAGGATTGTGGTCAGGCAGAGCGGAGATCGGAGGCACACAAATGATGATCTGAGTAGGTGGGAAAGGCAGGAAGCAGAGTCAGGGCAGGTAAAGGTCAGGGACCAGTATAGCTGGCAGACAAGGCAACCAAACCCAGGCGAGGACAGGCTATATCGTGGTCAGTGGTGGACAGTGTTTGGTAGCTGGTAGGGATGGAGGACCAGGCGGACTGAATCAGAAAGGAGCTGACTTGAAGCCCAGTTGAGTCGGCAAAGTAAAAGGAATTGGCAGAAACCAGAAAACCGACAAGAACCAGAATACTGATTGTCAGGAATCAACAGGGGAATAGGGTGAAAAGGTGTAAGCACAAAGGCAAACAGCAATCTGGCACAAGACAGAAGGGCAATAAGTAGAGAGCAAACCAATCAAGTGAGAGGAAGAGCAGGTGTTGCAGATTGTGC
>NW_015656581.1:62649-65822 GCF_001515625.1 Sinocyclocheilus rhinocerous
TAATGGCCAATGGTCTGAGATCTGGAGGCATGAGCTTCCGTGTACATGTGTCTGTTTGATGCCAGGTTCAAAAGGGACTCTCAGGTACTGCTTCTGTTTGTGTAACCTATGAAAGGCCTTAGGGAGTTCCTGTTTTTCTTCTCCTGCTCTTTTCCTTTTTTCCCCTCTTCATCAGCACATATACGCCTCATTCATAGTCATGAAGGGCACAGGCACAAAGAAACATTGATGTAGGCAGCTTAGATTAGATCTGATTTCCAAGGCTTTATACCCCAATTCTTTGGGCCTTAAAACAGTGACTCATAGAACATATCATAATCATGCAATTAAAATGTCTTGATTTATTGTTTTGTTTGTTTTATCAAATTCAGTACAATAATGTGTTCCAAGTCTAACGGCCCACTAAGAAGGATAACTATATATTAGTGTCCAAAACAACACAAGATAACGTTCTGTTTATTATAAGCATGCACTGTAGTTATGTCATCTGGTGCTTTAAATGCTTGTTAAAATAGGATTGATTCTGATTGACTGTCAAATGTTTTTATAGTTCAACAACTGGAAAAAAAAAAATTCTGAAAGTGAATCAACCGATATTGTTACACTGTGACATTATTATTATAGTTGTGGTGTGGACATCCCTATTGTATTAGAATTAGTCCTTGGTGTGAACAGGTGTTCATTTGTGGATGGAAGTCTGTATACACAGCCACAAATGCAGTGGTCCCATAGGGGGCGATAGAGTTACCGTCAAATGTCTGTACGTTTACACCATATTTGTTGTTATTCAGGTTGCTAGCTATAACTGGCTGAGCAGTGTGACGATATATATCACATCAACAATAGAAAGTGCCTATTAATAGAGAGTTTGCATTAGTTTGTGTAAAACATGGTATGTAAATATAGTCGCAATGCCTGAATAAGAAAATAAAGTGCGGGACGTAACATAGTTCTTAAACCGGGGGAAAAAATGATGCGGTACTCGCACTTTCTAATGCACACCTGAAGTGCACGTACATAAGCTGCCTTTATACAATTTTGGCCATATCACACACCCCTATTTAACTTTAAATGACTAAGCAAGAAACTGCTCTGATATTACAGTAATTGACTAGACTGAATAAGCTGATAATAGAAGAAGACAGTTGTGCTAATAATTGTAATAGCACCCCTTGTGGCAAGGCTGAGAATGTAGAGCACACTTTTGAATTGTGTTCTGACAAATTTACAAATGCAACAATGTGTGAAATCAAGTTTACATAGCTACATGTGATTGCACTCTGACAAAGAATATTCTAGCCATGCATAATGTGTGTAAAATGTTTATTAAGAATTTAGCAGTCTACAAAAAGTCAGGCCTAGTTCAGGCTGTCTTCAGAATACTGTGCTTTCCTTTAAAGGTTCCACACCACACACACACAGATGCTTTGCATCTCAGGTGTTTGCCTAAAGGCAGGCAGTCTCAGCAGGGGAGATACTGATAATACATACAGGTGCATTCTCATTTGTGTTTCATTCTGCAAGTAAGCGTTTGTTTGTTAGCTATTAATTGCATTGATTCAGAGGTGGACAGGACTTTTACTCCATATTTTTCTAGTATTTATACTCTTTTCATGTTGGGGAGCTTTTACATCATTACATTTTATAGCATACTTTTTACTGCACTGCAAGCTACAAAATAAACAATAATGATATATGACCAATTCCTAAAATGGACTTATTATTATTTGTTTTTGAATCAGACTGATCTTGTCCCAGCAGTTCTCGAGTAAACAACTCACTGCTGTTGATGCCTTTGGCGCAGATTTTAGCCATGAGTAAATCTGAATTTCAGACTCGTCTCAAATGAGCCAGAAACTAAATGAACAGCATTACATGAGCAGGAGCATGATATGGCTCTATATCAGCATATATTCCATGTGTTCATGTGTGAAAATGTGTGGTATTTATATTATTATTATTTTTAGGGCTAAAGCGTTGTGTAAAAATGCATAAAATAGACATAATGGATAACAAAACAACATGTTTGTGTGGATTTTTTTTTTAATGCAAATGTCTGTCAGGGTGAGTGAAAAAAGAAGGCTCAGCAGCAGATATATAGTAATACTGTGACAGCATATGCCATTGAATACCTCCTTAGGTCTGTGTTCTATATACTTAATTTACTTAAACCTTAATTTTATTTTTAGATTGTTATGCTTTATTTTGATATTCCACTTTAGACATTCTACTAACTATAAGTAACTTTGCAACTACGTCAACTAACTCTCATTGGAGTAGAATAATAAGTCTAACATAGTAGAATAAGTTGGCATGTACTTGCAAAGTTACTTAGATGTAAGTAAGTAAGTAGAATGTCTGTTGGGGGACCATCAAAATAAAGTATTAGCAGATATTCAGCAGACAATCTACTCTAATGACTGGTTTCAGAGTTACTTATAGGTAGTAGAATATCTACAGTGGACTAGCAAAATAAAGTGTTACCTAGATTGCTTTGTTTACATATCCTATATGCTTGTGCTGTTTGTGATTGTGCTGCACTGTCTTTGATTATGTGACACAAGCATTTCTATGTGTATGTAAGGACAAATAAATGACTGGACCTGACTTCGTTTGATAAGGGCTTTATTGACACCAACAAGTTAACTCAGGAAGAAAATCCAAAATTAGAAGTGAAAACATTCCAGGAGAGTTCAGCAGGCAGATGCAGACATAACCAGACAGGGTCAAGGTAGGATTGTGGTCAGGCAGAGCGGAGATCGGAGGCACACAAATGATGATCTGAGTAGGTGGGAAAGGCAGGAAGCAGAGTCAGGGCAGGTAAAGGTCAGGGACCAGTATAGCTGGCAGACAAGGCAACCAAACCCAGGCGAGGACAGGCTATATCGTGGTCAGTGGTGGACAGTGTTTGGTAGCTGGTAGGGATGGAGGACCAGGCGGACTGAATCAGAAAGGAGCTGACTTGAAGCCCAGTTGAGTCGGCAAAGTAAAAGGAATTGGCAGAAACCAGAAAACCGACAAGAACCAGAATACTGATTGTCAGGAATCAACAGGGGAATAGGGTGAAAAGGTGTAAGCACAAAGGCAAACAGCAATCTGGCACAAGACAGAAGGGCAATAAGTAGAGAGCAAACCAATCAAGTGAGAGGAAGAGCAGGTGTTGCAGATTGTGC
>NW_015656581.1:66481-70495 GCF_001515625.1 Sinocyclocheilus rhinocerous
AAAAAAAAAATTCTGAAAGTGAATCAACCGATATTGTTACACTGTGACATTATTATTATAGTTGTGGTGTGGACATCCCTATTGTATTAGAATTAGTCCTTGGTGTGAACAGGTGTTAATTTGTGGATGGAAGTCTGTATACACAGCCACAAATGCAGTGGTCCCATAGGGGGCGATAGAGTTACCGTCAAATGTCTGTACGTTTACACCATATTTGTTGTTATTCAGGTTGCTAGCTATAACTGGCTGAGCAGTGTGACGATATATATCACATCAACAATAGAAAGTGCCTATTAATAGAGAGTTTGCATTAGTTTGTGTAAAACATGGTATGTAAATATAGTCGCAATGCCTGAATAAGAAAATAAAGTGCGGGACGTAACATAGTTCTTAAACCGGGGGAAAAAATGATGCGGTACTCGCACTTTCTAATGCACACCTGAAGTGCACGTACATAAGCTGCCTTTATACAATTTTGGCCATATCACACACCCCTATTTAACTTTAAATGACTAAGCAAGAAACTGCTCTGATATTACAGTAATTGACTAGACTGAATAAGCTGATAATAGAAGAAGACAGTTGTGCTAATAATTGTAATAGCACCCCTTGTGGCAAGGCTGAGAATGTAGAGCACACTTTTGAATTGTGTTCTGACAAATTTACAAATGCAACAATGTGTGAAATCAAGTTTACATAGCTACATGTGATTGCACTCTGACAAAGAATATTCTAGCCATGCATAATGTGTGTAAAATGTTTATTAAGAATTTAGCAGTCTACAAAAAGTCAGGCCTAGTTCAGGCTGTCTTCAGAATACTGTGCTTTCCTTTAAAGGTTCCACACCACACACACACAGATGCTTTGCATCTCAGGTGTTTGCCTAAAGGCAGGCAGTCTCAGCAGGGGAGATACTGATAATACATACAGGTGCATTCTCATTTGTGTTTCATTCTGCAAGTAAGCGTTTGTTTGTTAGCTATTAATTGCATTGATTCAGAGGTGGACAGGACTTTTACTCCATATTTTTCTAGTATTTATACTCTTTTCATGTTGGGGAGCTTTTACATCATTACATTTTATAGCATACTTTTTACTGCACTGCAAGCTACAAAATAAACAATAATGATATATGACCAATTCCTAAAATGGACTTATTATTATTTGTTTTTGAATCAGACTGATCTTGTCCCAGCAGTTCTCGAGTAAACAACTCACTGCTGTTGATGCCTTTGGCGCAGATTTTAGCCATGAGTAAATCTGAATTTCAGACTCGTCTCAAATGAGCCAGAAACTAAATGAACAGCATTACATGAGCAGGAGCATGATATGGCTCTATATCAGCATATATTCCATGTGTTCATGTGTGAAAATGTGTGGTATTTATATTATTATTATTTTTAGGGCTAAAGCGTTGTGTAAAAATGCATAAAATAGACATAATGGATAACAAAACAACATGTTTGTGTGGATTTTTTTTTTAATGCAAATGTCTGTCAGGGTGAGTGAAAAAAGAAGGCTCAGCAGCAGATATATAGTAATACTGTGACAGCATATGCCATTGAATACCTCCTTAGGTCTGTGTTCTATATACTTAATTTACTTAAACCTTAATTTTATTTTTAGATTGTTATGCTTTATTTTGATATTCCACTTTAGACATTCTACTAACTATAAGTAACTTTGCAACTACGTCAACTAACTCTCATTGGAGTAGAATAATAAGTCTAACATAGTAGAATAAGTTGGCATGTACTTGCAAAGTTACTTAGATGTAAGTAAGTAAGTAGAATGTCTGTTGGGGGACCATCAAAATAAAGTATTAGCAGATATTCAGCAGACAATCTACTCTAATGACTGGTTTCAGAGTTACTTATAGGTAGTAGAATATCTACAGTGGACTAGCAAAATAAAGTGTTACCTAGATTGCTTTGTTTACATATCCTATATGCTTGTGCTGTTTGTGATTGTGCTGCACTGTCTTTGATTATGTGACACAAGCATTTCTATGTGTATGTAAGGACAAATAAATGACTGGACCTGACTTCGTTTGATAAGGGCTTTATTGACACCAACAAGTTAACTCAGGAAGAAAATCCAAAATTAGAAGTGAAAACATTCCAGGAGAGTTCAGCAGGCAGATGCAGACATAACCAGACAGGGTCAAGGTAGGATTGTGGTCAGGCAGAGCGGAGATCGGAGGCACACAAATGATGATCTGAGTAGGTGGGAAAGGCAGGAAGCAGAGTCAGGGCAGGTAAAGGTCAGGGACCAGTATAGCTGGCAGACAAGGCAACCAAACCCAGGCGAGGACAGGCTATATCGTGGTCAGTGGTGGACAGTGTTTGGTAGCTGGTAGGGATGGAGGACCAGGCGGACTGAATCAGAAAGGAGCTGACTTGAAGCCCAGTTGAGTCGGCAAAGTAAAAGGAATTGGCAGAAACCAGAAAACCGACAAGAACCAGAATACTGATTGTCAGGAATCAACAGGGGAATAGGGTGAAAAGGTGTAAGCACAAAGGCAAACAGCAATCTGGCACAAGACAGAAGGGCAATAAGTAGAGAGCAAACCAATCAAGTGAGAGGAAGAGCAGGTGTTGCAGATTGTGCTGATAAGCTGCTGCCTTTAAAGTCGGCACGAAATGAAAATTCAGTGCATTTTTATTAAGTTTATTTTACTCTCACATATTAGCTCAGTGTAAAATGCATACTCTTGACTTAGCGTTCAGTAGGACCACCTGTAGCCTTTGGCACACAGTCGGTCATGACAGCTGCTTGGGATTTTGGTTTTATTCACCATTAAGCAAGACTCTGGTTTGGGTCGAAGCAGTTAGCAGAACGCTTGAGTGCCTGCCAGATTTTCAGTCCTCTTACAGGAGGTGCTGGGAAAGCAGAGCTGGCATTTATTCACCTCAATTTCTTCAGTGGAGTCTGTATACGGTCACTTTCACATTTTGTCTCTGGAAGTGCACTTACATCTGGCAACGTGCCAGTAACAATTTATTACTATGTTGTCAGGGTGACTGGGAAAATGACTTTTTACATGCATTGTTTGTGGGAGTTACTGTGGATAATAGTGAACAACATCTAGTGCACTGTGAGACAGGTGGATGCTTCCATTTCTGTATTTCAGTTGATAACATTGGTAATTGTCAATTTTCCAGCCTGCACAATTTATTTTACCTTCTGTATACACCTAAGCCAGTAAAAACCAGTGAATCTGGCCTGAGCGGCTGATGTTCAGCCTGTCAGATCTTTAAATGTTGCTGTTTCTCAAGTTCTCCAAGTGTCTGAAGTGGACATTAGTCAATGAGAAAACGCCAGGAAATGAAAACACACGCTTTATTATTCAGAGAGCTAATGTTGGCTTTTGCATGTGCACTTAAAGAGGTGAAGCTTGTGCTTCTCAAACATTTCATTATGACGTTGCTCCAAGAGTGTTATTTAAAATGTGTGGTATACGACCTTGAGACTAATACAGTTTATTTAGGAGTCATTGAACTAAGAATAAAACTTAAAGGGGTCATATGATGCGATTTCAAGTTTTCCTTTCTCTTTGGAGTGTTACAAGCTGATTGTGCATAGATAAGATCCCTGAAGTTGCAAAGACTAAAGTCTCAAAACCAAAGAGATATACTTTATCAAAGTTAAGACTCTGCCACGCCCCCCTAAAACGGCTCATTCTAACACGCCCCCACATATCTACCTCACCATGTGGAAATATTTGCATAATGCGCCCAAATGATCACGCAAAGAAAGAAGGCGTGGTTTCACTAACCACAATTAGTGTTGAAGCAGCATGTCAGGGAGACGCTGTGTGTTTCAGTGCGAAAGCAAAAGCACTTTATTTGGATCACTTACAACAGAACAGCAATGCATTTTATGGACGACCGTTTCGTGAACCTAGGAGAGGAGGTAATTCTGACTTTGCTATAACAATCTGGCACTTCTGAATCAGCTACTGTAAGTATGTTTTGCTATTAGTTTAAGTATTTGCTATTGACAGTTCAAATG
>NW_015656581.1:71289-85126 GCF_001515625.1 Sinocyclocheilus rhinocerous
ATTATGGTAAGGGGCGTTTCATTTCCGACGTGTGCTTGTGGTGTTCGGCCAATCACAGTGCACTGGGTCAGCTGGCCAATCAGAGCGGACTGCGCTTGTCAAAGGAGGGGGCTTTGTAGAAAACGAAGCGTTTGAGAGAGGCGGGGCATAGAGGACCTACAATAATGTACAGTATTTGAAAAATAATGTGTTTTTTGAACATTAAAGCATGTCAACATATTCTGTTACACCAAATACACAAAATAATGATCTTTAAAAAAGCATCATATGACCCCTTTAAATTTTCTATTTTTGTTTCTTATACATATAACATAGCATCTGAAAGTTGAATAAATAAGCTTTCTATTGATGTATGGTTTGTTAGGATAGGACAATATTTGACCGAGATACAACTATTTGAAAATCTGGAATCTGAGGGTGCAAAAAAAATCAAAATATTGAGAAAATTGCCTTTAAATTTGTCCAAATGAAGTTCTTAGCAATGCATATTATTTATCAAAAATGAAGTTTTGATATATTTACGGTAGGAAATTTACATGGCTTACAACAGCATATACAGTACACTCGCTGTGTAGCTTTATCTCTACTGAGTGGCGGATTGCTCCGTATCCATGTCAGCACAGCAGTGCAGTTGAGGAGGCAGTCCCACGGATGCTATAGCGATGTCGTTCCCAGGCCGTGAAGACCGAAGATACTGCTCGGCCTCCAGCGGCGAACGGAAGAGGTTTTGTCTCCCTGCATGAATTACCTTGAGTGTAGCCGGGAAGAGAAGAAACGACTGAATTCCGAATGTATCCATCTTCTTCCGCACCTCAGTGAAAGCCTTCCTTTTCTTAGTGGTGTCTGCGCTGTAATGTGAGACACTTTTTTTTAAGGATGGGCGATTTTTATTTAAGTTTTGGACTGAAGCAATGCAACACCCGCTGAGTGGCATTGAACAGCTTGAAAGATCAAAGACAATTTTTAATATAACTCCGACTGGATTCGTCTGAAAGAAGAAAGTCATATACACCTAGGATGCCTCGGGGGTGAGTAAAACACAGCCTAATTTTCATTTTTGGGTGAACTAACCCTTTAATGTCCAGTTATCAGCCTGGAAGAGGATGTGTGTGTTATTCTGGCCCAAAAAACAGTGAAGAGGACATTCAAGTGGTCAAACAATCTCCAAGTATCACAGTTGTGAAATTAATTGGGTGTTGGGGTCAGAAAGCTTCCAAAACATATGATCAGATGTCACTGACATAACCACAACTTGTTTGGGAGGTTTGGCACTAAGAAACCTTTGTTGTATTTTAAAGAACAAGCTCGTGCACAATAGGTTTGCCAAATAATACTGGAGCTTTAAATGGGAATGGGTTCTATGCTCACATTAGCTTTTTGGAAAAGAAAACACCAGAGGTAGGTTTTGCGTAGGCAAAAAAAAAAAAAGCTATGCAACATGCCCATTGTGTAACACACCCATTGTGTAACATACGACATGCCCATTGTGAAGTGTAGTGGTGGACCTTTGATACTGTGGGGCTGTAATTTTACTGTAATTAAACTTGCAATTAAATAGATGTAGCAACAGGTTTTTTTCTTCCTGTGGTGACATACATCCAAGTCTATAGGTTTATCAAAAAAGAAAAAAATGTAGGACGGGACTTGTAGGGGTGGGGATTAACCAGACAAAATAATTGGAGAATTCCTGCTCACATGACTCTAGAGAAGTCTGTCGTTTTCACTGGAAGATCCATTTATAACAATGTTAAAAAAAAAAATAATAAATTAAAAAAGCACAGATGAAACGCTCACAATAATTTTCTCATATAATATATATTTAAATTAGGGTGGATTTTCAAATTGTACAGTATGTTAAAGGGGTCATATGATGCTTTTTTAAAGATCACTATTTTGTGTTGTATTATGACATTTCTACTGGATACCAATAGTGGCTACAGATCTAATGCATGGAGTCTACTAGTCGATACAAATTACCAGCGTGAAATTTGTGAAGAAAACAGAGGGGGGGATGCTTTTAAAAAACTTTTTTTTCTCCATAGGCGGAGGGTGACCCAACTCCAGGTAGCTAATATGGCTGTAGCCTAAGTATAATGTTAGTGTAGCCTAATCTGTTAACACTGCACATCATAAACCCTTCTTTTTACGCAAGTACCAGATAATGTGTGTCATGTCATAAAATATATTTTTTAATATGACCGAATTTGTTACAATGAATAAATTATAGCGAAAGCGAGCAAAGAACATTTAGGCTACATTATCAAAGAATATTCTCACTGACTTCATTCTAGCGCGAGTTTAAGAATTCTCAAAAACTCCCGCGTTAAACACTGAAGCTGTATATACACTGTATGAGGATGAATCTCTTACTTACATCGTATGCACATCTGCACTTTGTTGTTTATGATGAGAAAATTCGCTAGAGTGCAGAATTCAGTCAGTCAGCGAGCACGCGCCCTGAAATAAACTCCGGTGTTTCAGCGATGACTCATCTGAACGCTTCTGATTGGTCATTGCATTCATAAAGTCTACGGAATCGTGTGTGATTGGTTAAAATGCGCAACACTGTAAAAACACTTACAAAGAAATGTGATGCAACGTCTAAATTTAATGCTGCAATCGATACTTTTAATTTCATTTTCACTTTATTCGCGACAGCCGAATATTATCACTGACTTCATTCTAGCGCGAGTTTAAGAATTCTCAAAAACTCCCGCGTTAAACACTGAAGCTGTATATACACTGTATGAGGATGAATCTCTTACTTACATCGTATGCACATCTGCACTTTGTTGTTTATGATGAGAAAATTCGCTAGAGTGCAGAATTCAGTCAGTCAGCGAGCACGCGCCCTGAAATAAACTCCGGTGTTTCAGCGATGACTCATCTGAACGCTTCTGATTGGTCATTGCATTCATAAAGTCTACGGAATCGTGTGTGATTGGTTAAAATGCGCAACACTGTAAAAACACTTACAAAGAAATGTGATGCAACGTCTAAATTTAATGCTGCAATCGATACTTTTAATTTCATTTTCACTTTATTCGCGACAGCCGTAATAGATTTAGTTTAACTGTACAGCAGCATTTGTTCTTACTTACATCGTATGCACATCTGCACTTTGTTGTTTATGATGAGAAAATTCGCTAGAGTGCAGAATTCAGTCAGTCAGCGAGCACGCGCCCTGAAATAAACTCCGGTGTTTCAGCGATGACTCATCTGAACGCTTCTGATTGGTCATTGCATTCATAAAGTCTACGGAATCGTGTGTGATTGGTTAAAATGCGCAACACTGTAAAAACACTTACAAAGAAATGTGATGCAACGTCTAAATTTAATGCTGCAATCGATACTTTTAATTTCATTTTCACTTTATTCGCGACAGCCGTAATAGATTTAGTTTAATTGTGCAGGGGCATTTTTGTCCAATTTGATAGCATTTTTGCCCCAAGTCCCCATTAATTTCCAATCTGTGGCCAGAGGAACACAAAGGCTCATCCAGCCTTACATACGCTCCAGCTGTTACAGTCAGAATTATAGAATAATTATGAATTATTATTTGATCTTGAGAAACTTTGAATAAATAGATTAGATATCTTAATTCTCAATCGGTAGTTACTTATATTTGAATAAATTAACGAGACATATAACTGTACATATTCAGTCACGTTTGCTCCCATTTATTTTTTAACAAAGGGCTCCGCTACTCAACATCCTTTATTGAATGGCTTTATTGCTATTCACACGTTTATTTATGTTATTTTGATAGAAACATAATTTCTATTAATTTCCATTAATTGTGCAATCTGATGAGAAAAAAGTTCAACCACTGTCTGCCTCGCCTTTTTACGGAATTGATGACTCGTAGACAGATGATTTTGACAGAGAGAGACAGAGAGTTTTGAGGAGAAACATAGTATTAATCTCATACCGTCATGCTGCTGTTATTGTAAAAAGCCCTCTTGGATTAAAGGTGCCTTTACACAAAGCGGGAGCGCTGACAGGAAAAGTCAATTTCTGATTTTGTTGTTTTCATTGTCGTTGCAGCGTTTTACTTGGCAATGTTTTAAAAATACTTTTATTTTTGCTGTTTTATATGGCCTGTTGATTTAGCAGCATCACCCGGGGTTTTTTTTTTTTTATATCCCCACCGGAGATAAAAATAATTCAGCAGAAGCAGGGATGCATAGACCAGAGGGGGGAAATCCCCCCCCACAAATCGCACCCTGCAAATTACCATCAAATTACCTTCATAAAATCCAAAAATATTAATTTCATGTGCTCTTGATCTTTAACTTGAAAGTAGAAGATAGCAGAATTCTTCAGGCTGAATCTAAACCCAAAATCAAAAGGTTTCTACACCGTACGTGACCCCATTGTCTACTGTTGATTCTGACTTAAAAGCTTGTGTTATCTCCCCTCCAGGCTGTTGTCTGACTCCTGTGAGCCAAAAAAAAAAGTAAATACACACTGAGCAGAGGATGCAACTCCACAAACAAACAATATATCTTCATCTCTGCATAATGCCAAACCTTTAGGGGAACAGTTTATTTATCTTTCACTTTCTATTTGCTGCTTGTATGTGAGAGAGGGTTAAGACAGAGAGGAAGTATTTTTGTGTATTCTTTGTTGCATTGAATCTGGATAAAATGTCATTTGTATGTAGAGTGTGTAGGTAACATTTCTTCTCTTTTTGCCTATTTTAGGCTGTATATTAATTGATTTTACATTGAGAAGGAGGGTAGGTTTAAGGTGTGGTGCTGGTTAAATAAAATATACTTGTGGTTAAATGTCTCTGTAGATGCAATGCATGCATATCTTGCTCAGGAACAGTGGTCTGCAAGGGACATGAGCTGCACTGGGGTATAAGTGAATTACGATGATTGCACTGGAGAAATAAACATAGAATAAGAAAGAACTACTTTCCAGTAACTTTTTGTGTTTTGTAATGAATTTATGTTTGTTAATGCCAACATAAAATTGTGTTACATAAACATAAAAATGTGGCCACTTTTATCCATGGGCAACTGGATGGTGAAAAGTGGTCTCTGTGACAGGTGGTTGGAAGGAAGAGGCAGAAAAGTGGAATTTTTGTCATGGGAATGAAGGGGAAAAAAATAAACACGCTTGGTTGTTTTGACCCAGCTTGGTTTTAATGTTGGAGCTAACATTGATAAATGTTGATACATAAATATCCAAAAATTGAAGCAACAACGTGTTCATGTGTGAGTGATAACTGCAGAAAAGAATGGGAAATCAACAGTTGTACAGCTTAATAAATATTGAATAACTTGCTTTTAAGACCAAATTTGAACAGTTATTTGTATTTTTTTCTTCCACCAACAAAAATAGTCCCTCTATGGACAAATCATCAGACTTTGAGGAATCCACAGCCTTTAATAATCACTGAAAGTCATGAATAAACTATGTATTATAGCAAATCAACAGGATTTTTACCATTTTCAAGTGCCATTCCTGCTTTTTCAGGTCCCGCTCACCAGTCATTGCTCAAGTGATTTTGGTATGAGAGAAAAAAACTAAGACAAAACCATCCAGATTTCAAAGAACATGTTCCTCACAACAGGCAATTTCAAAGTTCTCTTTCTCTTCTGCTTCAGTTACATCAAGAGCACTGCAAACATGCATGACAACGTGGTATCTGCATCCTAACCCATTACCTTTGGGTTAAAGTTAGGTCAAATCAACCCAGCTTCCTTACCTAATGGTCTCATTCCATTTTATTTTCATCCATCCAATTTTTTATCATCCAATTTTTTTGATGAGTGATTGACGCCTGTTCTGGGGAATGTAGAAATCATGATATTTTAAGAAAAATTATTCCTTTATCTGGCAAATGTAAACCTGTGCAGATGCAGCAACTAATGTAGAGACTTGTTACTTTTTCTGGATTGACTGGCTGTAATTCCAGACACATTAACTAGTCTTGAGGTTTATGCGACTGATGTACTAGCATTATAGTCTCTAGCTATTTGATAACTTGAGAACTCATTGCCTTAAGTTGCATTGAAAACTCAAACATAACAGTCTTAACAGTCATAATTATTTTAGTGCTGATGAAAGCAGATAATTAACAATAAATTTTATGCAACTAATCTTTGCGGCTGCATTTGCAGTTGTTAAGTATTCCAATAACAGTAACTTTTTCATGAACTCTTTCATGATTCAGCTCCCATGTTTCTATTATTTTGTCCACAGCCTGCATATAGTTCCTGTCTTTCTCCTGGTTTTATTTTCGTGAGTATAAATGACAGGTTGTCGTTACTTCAGGGGGGTCAGTGTATGGAGGTGGGCTGGTTTCTGCCTGGGAGGTGAGGTTTAACTGTTGATTACAGACTGTTGGATTGTGTCTGCTGAAATGACTAGAGAAAGCTCACAGTAATGAAAGGGCTGTTTGTAGACTCATGGCTTCTATATATGGAACCGTGAGTAACCTAGCCATGAATACACAAACAACTGTACCATCTATTCCAGAAATCTTACCCAAATGTTGGTCCTCTTTCTTCAATTGCTTGATAGAAGTTGAATGATTTGAAGTACTTCATTCCAAATTTTATTAAGCCTTTCATGCCACTTGCTTTACATATATACTCCATTATGTGGCAGCAGGGTTTTCATGGCATTGAGACCAGTTAAGATCTCTATTATTTGTTTTGATATGAAGCGTGAATGAGAAAAGGGTCATATCCATAGTAATGCCACCAAAACATTCAGAATCATCTAGAATGTCATTGTGTGGTTTAAAGCCATGGTTTCCCTATACTAAATTGTGACTGAACACATGAGAACCACAGAGCAGGTAGTGTTGCAGTTGTGTTTGTCAAACTGAGATACACTTGTAAGACATATTATGAAGTGTGATTCTTCATTCGGTTCGAGCAGTGGCGTCCAATCCTGTTCTTGGAGGGCTCTAACCCCAATTAAACACACCTAAACCAACTTATTAAAGTCTTTAGGCTTACTAGAAACTTCCATGCAGTTGTATTGGGGCAAGTTGGAGCTAAACTCTGTAGGATGTTGGTCCTCCAAGAGCAGTTTTGTACAGAGAATGTGTTTTCACAGCTCCAAAATCCAGTGGCATTGAGCAGATGTCCAGTTTGACACATGGTTATGTTTGGTTTTGAGGAAGCTAGTAATAAAAATCTCTTGAGCTGAAATTCTTTTCAGAGAGAAGAAGTTAGTATTGCGTGTTAGAGTGCAATATACTGGGGACAGATGTACTGTGAGATTTTTTGGAGAAGTTGCTGTTGCTCTATGGTGAAGTTCAACTCCACAATAGCAATACTTTCAGCTATCTCTAACAGGGCAGAAACATCATGAACTTTTGCAAGATCCTGTGACAATTCAGTAGCAATAGCCATCGAGCTCTAGTAAGACCCTGCTGCAGATGTTGCATGGCTGTTTGTGTATGAAACTATCTGTCTAAAATGAGTGAATAAAACAACTACAAAAGGCATTGAATTTTAGTATAAATAGGGTGAAATATCACACTGCAAGCCTGTCGTGTTATGGTGGAATGGGAAGGGTCCCAGGACAGATCCCTGGGGTACTCCAGAACTCATTAATGCAAACCAGGTGACTGTGGGGTTTTCCACTCACATAGCAAATGTTTGACAATGCAGTGTATTGTTTTTCTCGACCTAAGCTCATTGGAAAAATTTGCCTCTACCTACACTTTGCTATTGAATTGAACAATAGAGGCAGTAAAGCAACTTTTATTCTTTTTTACACATTCTAATTACTGAGGAAAATTATTGATTAATAAAAAAATATTAATTTTTTTGTGGTTCCTTGCACAATACTGTGTTATAACCTCAAAACTGTTTTGTCATAGTGCATAATTTGTAAACATACATATTGACATTTGCATCATGTTACCAGCTTCATATGTAAGCATGTCTTTGCTGATGTGGTAAACTTGCTTGGCAGCTCACCTGGTACAGCGTTGCACTTGAGCACCTGAGTCCTGTGAAACACGAGTCAAGCTAAAATAGTTCAAAGACTCGTAGAAGCAGGCTAAAATGCGGAAAATGTGTTTTTATCTCACATTTGCTTTTGTTAACACTATTGGTTAGGTTTAGGGTAGGGTTCAGTGTAGGTGGTACGTTATTTCCTTTTTTCAATTTTTTTCAGTTTCCAAAATGCCATGATACGTACATCAACAATAATAAAACATTGCCAGATTTATCTGTTTCACACAAAACTGAACACGTTTTTAGCACCACTTGACCATTTCACTTTGAAGGTGTTGCGAAACGTGCAAGAAGCAATGTTTGTCTGTTGCTCATTCGTTGAAATGCATTGTTGTGTTTAAAAGTGAATATACAACTCATAAAGGGTTTTTAGCTGCTTGGTTGACAATAAACAATTTCCAGGTGCTCTGAGTTTGAATTGCTTATTAAGCATTTCAAACATTTTTGTGGACAGAAAGTTATAGCAGTTCTGCAGCTTTGCAATGAGAAATGTATTAAAAAACTGTTCTCATCAGCCAGGCAGAAGCTTTCTTCAGTTTTCTGGAGTGGAATGGAAGTGTGCAGCATCCTACAGGAAGTCTCTCACTGTAATGGTTTCACCCATGGAGAAGTGAAGGAAAAGTTCGATAATGAACAATTTTCCCAGGAAGACAGAACAAAAGAGACACGGAGTGGCATATTTATCAGATCTGAGCCAGCTGATAAGGCATCTTAGTTGTCTCTATGGGTTGCCAGATTCTATCATATCCTTGGTCTTACTCAACTCTCTTCAGTGGATGAGTTTATAAACAAGAATTGTCTTTGCCAGCATTTCTTTATCCATCTCAATGTAATTTCTGCGCCATGACTAAAAACAACAATGGTAACTGTCTAGGATCGCTTGCTGGTACAGATGCATATCTCTGTGCCATCAACCTCCCAGCTTTCCCTCCACACAGGAGCCATTCTTACACACATTCAGTAACCAACTATAGCATTTGTGACCCGTGCTGGCAAAATGAGTCAGAATACGCACAGGCTATTTTTGAGCCACACGCAATAAAAGTAAAAATGTAGATTTTAGTCGAATTTGAGGTTTTCAAAAATTATTTATTTAATTATTTATTAAGCCATCGTCTAGCGGTCCCAATGCTCCAAATAGTAATTAAACATCTAAAATGATCTTTATTTGTACATTTTCTGAGAGGAGTACCTTTTCTCTGCTCGCTTCTTGGCTGACTGTCATCCGAAGCACCCGCATAAAGGCACTTCCGACTGCGAGCAATCCCGATAAATATACACATATACAGTATTTAATTACAGTATTTAAGTATTCACACAAACATAATCTGTTATGTCTTAAAGGAACACTCCACTATTTTTGAAAATAGGCTCATTTTCCAACTTCCCTAGAGTTAAACAGTTGAGTTTTACCATTTTCGAATCCATTCAGCCGATCTCCGGGTCTGGCGGTAGCAATTTTAGCTGCAGCTTAGCATAGATCATTGAATCTGATTAGACCGTTAGCATCTCGCTCAAAAATGACCAAAGAGTTTCTATATTTTTCCTATTTAAAACTTGACTCTTCTGTAGTTACATTGTATACTAAGACCGACGAAAAATGCAAAGTTGCGATTTTCTAGGCCGATATGGCTAGGAACTATACTCTCATTCCGGCGTAATAATCAAGGAACTTTGCTGCCGTACCATGGGTGCAGCAGGCGCTATGATATTACGCAGCGCCTGAAAATAGGCTTATTGGAAGTTACCTAGCTGGGGACTATAACGAATTCTACACCCGCTGAATTGTTGCTGTTTTTGAATTATCTCAACTCTAGAACTGAACACTTGAAGTTTACTATGGAGTGTGATACAGAGAATATCAGTTTTCTTGATGTAAAGGTACACATTTCTGAGGGTAAACTTCAAACTGAATTGTATCGTAAACCAACGGATCGTAATACGATTTTAAGAGGTGATAGTTTCCATCCAAAACCTCTTATTAAAAGCCTGCCTATTAGCCAGTTTAAGCGTGTGCGCAGAGTGTGTAGCACTGAAGAGTCTTACTCTCGATGGTCTGCTGATTTGACTTCAAGATTTCTACATCGTGGTTATCGTAGGGAATGGATAGAAGAAGCTAAGAGTAAATTTGATGATATATCTCAAACACATGTGCTACGAGCAATAAAACACAACTAGGCAATAGCCCTATTTGTTCGGTTAGGTATTCAGCATTAGGTGCAGAATTTCGTAAGGTTATTTACAGGCATTGGCATATTATTTCTAGTGATTCTAAATTGTCTCATGTTTTCAAGGATGGCCCCCTTTTGTTTTTTAAACGTCAAAGTAACCTGCAAAAAGGGAATGTTTTTGGATTTATACTCTAAATAAGTTGTCACCTTTTGGGTTGAATGAAGATTTTGATATTAAGCCTTTTCTATAGGATTGTGTGTATTCAGTATTGTTTGAATATTTTGAGTGATTATTGATCTGTATTGATTTGTTAGTTTTTTCGAGTTTAAGATTTGTATTTGACCTGTATTGATTTGTGTATTTATTCGAGTTTACTGCAGGGTTTTCTCTCTCTCTCTCTCTCTCTCTCTCTCTCTGTGTTTTCTTGTGGAAGTGTACCTGCACAGTGATTGAATGTGTCTAATTAGAATGATCACCTGTTACTTATAAAGAGTTGTACCAGTTCACGTAATTTGTGCCTGACGAAGACCTGATGGTCGAAACGTTGCCGCAATAAATTATTTTTATGGAGCAGTTACATCAGTGTGCGGACAATACGTTTGTATTTTTGCTATAAATGTGTTTTAATACATATTGTCTTCATAGTGAAAATTGTAGATATGGCAGGTTAAACTCTTAAACCCTTTATTCAAGCACTAAGATTGGGTCTCCATAATTGTCTTCCATATACTGTACACTACTGTTCAAGATGTGTGTTTATTTTTTAAAGAAATTAATAGTTTTATTCAGCAAGGATGTTTAAAATTTATCTAAAATAATAGTGAAGACATTTACAGTGCATTGTTATAAAAGATTTCTATTTCCAATAGTTTTTTCTATTCTTCAAAGAATCGTGAAAAAATTGCTTCATGGTTCAACTGTTTTCAACACTGATATTACGAAAAAATTTTCTTGAGAAGCAAATCAGTATATTAGAATGATTTCTGAAGGACCATGTGACACTGAAGATTGGAGTAATGGCTGCTGAAAATTCAGCTTTACATCACAGAAATAAAATACATTTGAAAATATATCAAATTAGAAAACACAGTTATTTAAAATTGCAATAATATTTCACTAGTATTTCATTGTGGCCAGACTTTTCTTTTAAGATATTTTTGGGGTCAAATCAACATAATAGTATTTATGTTTTATTAATAATGTAAATATTGATCACATGCAAAATTTGACTGTAACGTTCTTCAGATTTTGTGAGATTCACCCATGGAAACTTATGCTCTTCACCAAAAGTGCCACGTCCGTTCAAACAGAGGGGCACATGCCCTCTGAGATTTTGGAAAAAAAAAAAAAATACTTTCTTTGAAAATTAATTTTGCATAATAGTAGTTTTTCATTTTAGTGGCAGTAATCTTAAATCTAAATTTGGTAGCTTCAGTTGATTTACACCCAACTGAAAAGTCACTGTGTTGTTTTTAAAAAGAGTGCCCAGGACACCAAAGGGGCTTCCACTTGTGGCCCCTCAAATGTGCATGATGCCCCTGCTCTTCACCACTATCAGGCAGATGGGCTCTATGGCTCCAGACCATGTTGCTGATGCTTTTTCAAGAGTTTGATGTTATTTTGGTACTCAAGTCTGATGATGAGAGCTTCAGCAGTGAAGTGCTGTATTTCGACAGTTCTCTTTCTCCTGAGGGTATGAGCAAGACCACTGACTAATGACATCCCACGAAGAACTATAAAAAAAAAAAAAAATCTGTTTATCCTGACTGCACACATTTTTCTGTCTCTCCGTATTTGGCACAAGACCACTGACTAATGACATCCCACGAAGAACTATAAAAATAAAAAAAAATCTGTTTATCCTGACTGCACACATATTTCTGTCTCTCCGTATTTGGCTACATCCCTCAGGGAATAAAGCATTTTCTTGCCTGTCTTTTGCATTGGCTGGGGTTTGTTTTGGGCTTAAAATGTTACATTTCAAAATGGTTTGGGGTAATTTTAGAGTATATAATTTTTGTAGAATGTGCCCATGGGTAAGTGGTGACCACACTGATGGGTCTAACGGTCTTCCAGCTGTTTCATGTCTGTTCTTTTCTAACCAACAGCAAATTTTAGCTCTTCAAGATAGTGGTTTCTAATCTAACTCATCTTAAGTGATACTCAACATTGTACATAATGAAAACTCACTTCCTGTTTCTCCATTTTTTTATTTTATTTTCTACTTTGAATAAGGCACTTAAATAGATAAAGAAAAAAGTTTGTATTATTCTCTTCTTGAGCTAAAATTCAGCATTTGAATATACTGTTCTTCACTGAGAAAGTTCAAGAACTGCCATCTTTTCTCAAGGGTGTTTACCTATGACTTCCTCTTCTTCGTGTAGTAGTTCTTTCTCTCTCCTGTGTGATTTTGTTTTTGCCCAGCTGGCATCAATCAACTCTTGTACTCTCACTCACAAAAGCTCCTTCACTGAAGGTCTATTTAGATTGGCTGTTCAGACCTTTTTATCAATACACACTGATCTTTAATAGCAGTTGTCTCTCTCAGACACTGTTTCAGTGTGTTTTTTGTGCTCTGTGCCTTGTGGTTTCAGGCAAAATATGATTGACTGTACAGGTGAGGTCTGCTCTCCAAGAGCATAACTTTATCAGGCCTGAAAGATGGGCTAATTTTTAGCAAACGTTAGTCAGTAAGTACTATGCTTGGACTTTTTTTGCTGTCTTTTGATGTTGTGGAGCACTGTTTCTTATGTTTTTCCCCTTTTGCCTTGTTCTGTTTATCTTTACTCATTTCTCTCTTTCAACAGCCTCTCATATCCCACTTTTCATTGAACTGTATTAAAAAAAAGAAAGGAAAAAAATCATTACGCAAAACACTAATGGTTCACTCTACCCCACACCAAGACCCGCTTAATTTTTCAGTTTGCTTATGACAAGAGACGTCTTAGGGTGTTAGGGTGAATTTTACAGACTATATCCAGGACATATTTAACTCCAAAATCTCCAAACTCCAAAAGACAATAAAGTCTTTGCATTATGACATTATTTTTTAGGAAATCATTTTCGTGACTTCTAAGTAGTGCTAAATACTGCTACAGTAATGATAATCTCATGGGAATTACCTCTGAGAATAAAGGTGATTTCAAAGAAACTCTTGCAAACTCTTCTTTATTAAAGATACGAGGTGGAGCATAATGTGCATACTCTAATTGTCATCAAAATAATATTGCAATGCATCTTAAAAGTCCTAAAAATAAGCTTAATTTTTTTTGCTAAAAATAATTTTTGTTTATTTTACATAGAAATTTTTTTTATATAAGACGTTAATCATGAAGCCCGTAAAGTCAGGACATCAATTCATTTAGTTGTACCCTTAACTTGAAACTCTCTCTCTCTGTCTGTCTCTGTGTCAGGTTATAGCATTAGCAGATGCAGCAGAAGACAACCGGGAGCGTTTGATCCAAGCTTTTACACGTTTGCGGAGTGCCACTCACCTCCTCATCCTACTGTTGTCTCTGTGGCAGGGGCTCAGCTCAGAGCAGACTGCCATCCTGGAGGCCACACTTCTACCACTGCTGCAGGACACACCACAACTTGTGAGAGAACACACACACACACACACACACACACACACACACACACACACACACACACACACACACACACCCACCGAC
>NW_015656581.1:85361-100597 GCF_001515625.1 Sinocyclocheilus rhinocerous
ACACACACACACACCCACCGACCGACCGACCGAGCCTTTGACATTAGACACCCTCTTGAATGAGCAACCTGTGTCTGGCTGATCTGGAGAATCTGTTTCCAGGTGTTGGGTGACATGGGTGCTGAAGCACAAAAAGCTATAATACAAATGTGACACATAAACACACAGTGAGCATTACTGACCCCATTACACATTTTACTCCACACAATTTTCTCCAACTTCGTTCCCTTCAGTGTTTTTTAGCTATTAAAATTAAAATAAATTTAATTGAATTTGTTAATTGAAATAGAATTAAATAACCTTTTGAAATTGAATAAAATATAAATATTAGAATAAAAACTTTTCAAAACACTGCAAATAAAAAACAGAAATATAGGGAAAACCATACATGAATGTGCACAAATACATGAGTGGCATCCTTCTCTAGGTTGACTCACCCTTCCTTACAGCTTGTTTCTTTAAAACAAAATTGTCCCACTCAGCCAGTAGAATTCCTGCAATGCTTTATCTCAATTTCAAAGGCTCCAGTAATGTAGGATGTGTCTTCTAATATGGTGAAACCAGACTCCAATAGCATTGTGTTGTTCCTGATATCAGAATATATGTAACACACATGATAGAAAAGATGTGCTATTACTGTTTTATGTTTGAACTTGTTGGACGGAAAAATCCTATAGACTTCAATTGAAGAAGGCACCCGAGCCATATCAACCGAGACCATAATATCGTCAAAACTTGCCGGTGTGATCTTTTGACTTTGACTTTGAAGTCGATTCAGTCCTCACCACTTTTTGAAAGCCATTGATAGCTTGCAATAGCATGTAAAACAGATAAATATCTCTAATCTGTCATGCTTCATAATTTTGTTTATACAGTATATGTAACACACACACACACACACACACAAAAAAAACATTTACACCATCCAGATTATGAGGGACCTGATATATAAACTTTGCCACACACATAATGGGAAGTTTAAAAAAAGTTAAACTGTGTTATTATGTGCACACAGTCCACACACCGCAGTGCATACACACTCTTTTATCAAAGTGATGAAATAAACAGTGCTTTCAATTTACAAACAAATCAAATATGCCACTAGGGCTGCACAATTAATCGAATTAATCGAGGCCGTGATTTATTTAAAAAAATGTATATATATATATATTAGAGGTGTAACGGTGCACAAACATGACTGGTCAGTATGTACCTCGGTTTTGACATCACGGTTCGGTGCGGTTTCGGTACAGCAGGGGGAAGACTAAATATAAAATTGCATTTTTTAAATATTAAACAGTTGTTTACTGAACAAATTGCTCTTTCTTTAAATAAATTTAATTATAATAAAAATTTTCTTAGGGATAAAAATCTACCTTAGATTCTGCTCTAAACTATAGGGAGCCCTTTTACATTACTATAAGGTTACAATTAACAACAGAGCCCAAACTTAAATGTAATTACTATTTATTTTTAAATATAATAATCAACACTCAACTTAAAAAAAATGTGTGCAAAACATGTAAATTGCACATAATGCAGTTTTTAAATTAACTGCTAGATTATACAATTTTAATTTGTTGTTGAAATATGATAATTTACACAGTGGCTGAAACTTGTTTCATAACAGATTTATTTAAACATTAAGACATCACTAACAGGTGAAGTAAAATGTAATGATTATATAGTCTAATAGTTTGCAAAATGCTCTTCTCTAGACTTCATTAATAGCGCACTAACGAGCTGTAGACACTGATGACCTGCCTGAGGTAAATGAAATGCTACGTGACATTTTGTTTAGAAGCTGTTTTATTGCCATCTTTCCGCGGTCTAAACACTGATTGAGCGATTATATGAGGCATGAGATGTTTATTTTGCGTTAAAACTAGTAGTAAAGAGGAAGAGATGATCGCGCTGCCTTTTGAACGGAGGCGTTTATACAGCGATGACACGACACATCAAAACAGCATTTATTGTGTGAATTTTCTGGGAAAAAAAGACATAATTTGAAAGATGAGACTTTATTTCTTATCAAAAGTAACAATATATGAAACTGGAAGTTTTCAATGAAGATCCACTCATGCAGTGCTTAAAAACAACGCTGTATTTGTTCAGTACACATGTGTACCAAACCGAAAGACCCGTACCAAAAATTTTCGATACTAATATATGTACCGTTACACCCCTAATGTGTATATATATGTATGTATATGTGTGTATATGTGTGTGTGCTTCATGTTTCAGAGTGAAACATTTTCTTTACAGTTGTAAAGTATTTTTTCTTAAACATTTAAGAAACATTTAATAATTAGAGGTTCAAACGTGTAGTGCTGAAACCCTATTGTAATAGTTAAGATTTTCAAAGATCACTATTCTGACCTAAAAGTGATCGGGCAGACCAAACTGTAAGGCGTCGAGACCTGAAGCTTGGAGGGATAGTAGTACCTACCCCATCTACAACGTCACCAAGGCTCGCCCAGATCAGCCTGATAGGGGCACTACAGCGACCAAAAGTATGAAATCGCTCATAACTCCTAAACCACTTGTTGCAGACTTAAGTGTCTCATATCATGGGAATGGCCTTCGCTCAAGATGAAAACAAAACACATGTGGATTTCGGCTATTTTTAATTTTTTTGAAAAACCTACTTTTTCAAACTAGGTTTTTCACCCAATCAGTGCAGAAAAAATCTCTGGAGAGTGAATATTGATAATTATCCAAAAAAACAAAAACAAATTTGAGTTTGACTCACTGTCGCAAAGGGATGCCAAAATGTTCGAAACAGGTGGGGCCACTTTTCCTAAAATAGCTATAACTTTTTAACAGAATGAGATATTTACACTAAACTCGATGTGCGTATGTAAGACCTCAATCTGAGGTCACATGACAATAATCGTGGAGTTTGACCACTGTGTGGTGCTTTAATAGGCCAAACATAAAAATAGCTATAACTATGCATCTGTTAGTCTGTAAAAAAAACAGACTAACGCTAAGCAAGCCCGTAACCAGCTATGAGGCCACCGAGGTCTGGACCTCTGTACATTTTTCATGTTCAAAAATAACATTTGTTCTTTGAATTACTAATTTGCTGTTAAACTCATCATATGAATGCCTGCATGACATGTATAATTCAGTTTAGACAGTTTGCAAGAATGTTTAGCGTCCCTGTATGAAAATGATCGCTGGATTCGATGCGATACGCTGGTGGAGTGAACGAGGCTTGAGAGAGTTGTGAGTGAGGGCGCAGGAGCAGCCTGATCCAGCTATTATAAGCGTTTTTGGAAATGTCTTTTCCTCTTAATTTAACACTGTAGAAAGTTAATAAAGTAGGAAGTTGCAGTTTAGAGTCAGCGATATCTTTATCTTACCATATTTTCAAGAAGAGATTGGAAATAATTTCGGTTTATTTATTTTTTATGTATCTTTTATTTATTTTTATGTATTTTTTATGTTTGTTTTAGTATCAATATCTGGCAACACTGCACCGGCACTTAAATTGAAAGCAATCAAAAAAGCCCATGGACAGGTTTTTGCTGACAGGATACGACATTCGGTAAGGGAAACGCAAAAATTATCATGATATTATCTGTCATAAACGTTATCAACGCTGTCAAAAACAGTAGCATTTAACACCAGTACACACAGATCTGTAGAACAAGAAGGTTACAGAATGAATTGAAATACGCAAAAACTAGCCACGAAGAAGTCTATGCCATGTCATTCAGTATAGTTACATTTTCACAAATCATGCTATAAACTTTCATAAGAGCACTAGACAAAGTTATTGTAGTTATGTATTGTCGTGCCGTGCCGTGCCGTACTGAGCCGTGCCGAACCGAGTCGTACCACGCAGTGGAAAAGCACCATAAGTAGTATGTAATGTCTTTTTTTGTATGTGCTTAAAGGCCTTGAAGCATTTGAATACCGGTAATCGCAATTTAACAATAACAATTTTAATGAAAGTATTAGGGTTTTCCCCCAAATTGTGCAGCCCTATATGCTACTCTCATGAATTTAGTTTAGCACACAAATAACATGAAATCATTATCCTGAAGGTAAAAAAAATTACATGAATTTAAGCTGTAAATTCAGTTATAAGTAGTTAATGTACTGCTTTTGGTATATTTGTTCCATGATGTGCTGCATTTTAATGTAATGACAGTAATGATTGCTTGTGAAATTGCTTTGAATTGTGTTCTAAATTGCAGAAATCACATTCTGCCTGCAAATAATATATTTTCATCTAAATAATTATCAACAATGCACACTTAACTTAGAAGACACACTAACAATCTCATTCGGACATCAAACAGTATATTGGAGTTCCATCCAATTTAAGACCTGGTTGCCTTAGTCTGGTCACCCTACATGCAAAACATTGCTTGAATCAGCCCAAGCAACCAATGCACCACTGTCCCCACCACTTTTTATGACAAAGCTACGCCACTGCACATAGCAACCACCTACCAATGCCTTAGCAACCACCCAGAACATTTTAGCAACCACATAGCAATGCCCTGACATCCACGGCATCCCTGTATACTGTACCGTCAAGCAACACTCAGAAAATGTAATAATTTAGTCTTTGTCTGTTGGATCCTCCTCAGCCATACATTCACACATGGTAATTTTCTTTTATCTAGAGAGGGTTTGTTACTCAGGACTGTTAACAATATTCGGATCTCTGAACTCTCTGTAGATAATTCATAGAGAGTGTGATTCAGTATGCCAAAACACACAGCAGTCATGTGTCTTGAGCGTCTTTTATTACTCAGGCTTGTGTAATCTGCTAATTTGCTCCATTGGAGATTTTATCTGATTTATCAATGTCTTCCTCTTCCTGTCCCTCTGATTCTCCTTTATCTTCTGTAGTCGATAAAGGGCTCGTCCCTGTCATCAGCGTAACAAGGCTGATTACCTGCTATTAGATCTCATTAAGGGCTGTCTGTATGGTGACACAGTCTTCCCACATTCCACCTGCCTGTCAACACCCCGGCCAATCTCTCAGAGCCTCTCTAGCCTGCCTGACGGCAAAAGGGTGGGCTGGAGATGCTGCAGGCCAGACTTAAAGATGCACACACATAAAAAAAAAATCTCCGTTCACAGGGAGTAACTTTCTATTCATGAGGCATGTGGCAAAACCTACTTCACAACCCATGCTAAAAAAACATGTACTCACACAGAAATTCCACTTAAAAGTTTATGGCTTGTTTGTATGTAGATCAAGTTTTAGATGTGGCTAGAAAAATTAAGTGGAGTGTTTGTGGCTCATTGAATAAAAACATCAGATGATTGCAAACAAAGGATGAGAAAGTATTTAAAAAAAAGACAATAGACTTAGGTAAATATAAATGAATAAAAATGAATTAAGAGGCATTTAAGATCTACTCATAAAGTTTGAGAGATTTTTTAAACATTTCTTGTTGCTTTGTACTAGTGTGAAAGTGTGAAAATCATAAACTTCACATCAACCACAACACAAAACTCTCCAACAGGACCTTGTTTATTCATTTTCAATTGATGAATTCTTTTATTTGAAAGGCTCATGTTGTATATGTTTTTTAGGGCTGGGAGGAGAGTGTTGATGCAGCCGTCTCCCACCTCTTAAAAACGTGTCTGTCACGCAGCCCCAAAGATCAGGCCATCAGCTTGAGCACCGGGCCGCTAACCATCCCAAAAGACACGTCACGCCTGAAGAAACACATCACGCTGCTCTGTGACCGCTTGGGCAAGGGTGGCCGTCTCTCTCTCTCCTCAGAAGCCAATGTCCCTACAACCATCATGATGCCAGGTCAGAAATATCTTAGTTTGGAAGCTTTCATGCATAGAGGAGTCATTTTTGGCTTGAAGGGTCTTCATTGTAAAACTTAAGCCAATATGTTTAAAACGAGTAGGGCAGGAGCTAATGGCATTATTTGGAGCCCAATATAGAACCTTGGGGTACTCCATATGCGATGCACGCAGAGATAAAAGACTAGTTCCCACTATGTAACAGCCATAGTTCTATATTTAAGACCCCTTTAAAGCTTTGCTACTCATGCCATACCAAGGTATTAATAATAGGCCTACTTCCTATGTTGCAGCAGTACAGATTGTAATGAGGCTACAGCTCCAGATAGGAACATCTGTTTTCATCTTGTAGGATGAATTACATTTGTATTATCAACTGAGCTGTCAGAATGAGCTTTTAACATGCTAGATTTATTTAAAATGTTCAACGTGTTGTTTTAATTTTTTTTATGGTGATTAACGCGTTTACCAATTTTGATGTGTTTTTGACAGTTCATTAAAAAATCTGCTGCATGTTTGAAATAGCCTACTTTTTTAATGCAAGTGCTCACATTTTTTATGTGCACACTAGCATTCAAAACTGCCAGATTGTGTGAATGCACTTGTGTATGTTTGTGCAGCTAAAAGACTCTGCATTCACATTATCTAATTAAAAATGTCCAAAACAGAAATCTGAAGATTGGATAAAGCCAGGTCCTGAAGTAGAGATTTCTGTTTTAGTGCATGAGAAAAAACTCATTTTGAGGAAGCTGCCTTTAAAGATGTGTATTGTAATTGAAATCTACAGACACAAATATAGATAGTGTATTAAAATAATCATTTAATGTGTATTCTGGATGTTCTCTTTCCATTAGCCTGAAAGAACACATTCTATGCAATCAATCAATCAATCAATCTATCATTCAATCACTCAATCAGTCTCAAACTTGACCAGTGCAATGAAAAACAGCCTTTCACCAAAGTGTCAAATTGTAAAAGTCTTGTTTTGTCTTTCATTTTACATTCACATGTTACACTAATGCTATTGTAGTAACGTGCATGGGCAACTAGGATAGAAAGAATAGAGCTTTACTTTATAGGACACATAAAACGGCAGAGATCCCTGAGGAATGTGTGAATGATTAACTCGATGGGTTCTGTTATCAGACGCCTGTCCTCCCTGAAGTCTCGGACTGTCTCTCTCTCTCTCTCTGGTGTTTGGACACTGGGTGTGTAGATATTATCCTCCCTTCAGATGGCAGGATGTCTGAGCACACAGTGTTTGGTCAGTTGCCAGTCGTGTGGAGGAGAATGAGTGACTAATCTCAGAGAATCCTGCTTAAATTGCTTTTGTCTGATGAAATATGTCTGCAGGACGTGTTGTTCCATTGCTTCAAGTTTAAATTCAATCTCTTGACACTCTCTCATACACACACTTGTGACCTGGCTGTTTTATCTGTCTGATTTGTGTCTTCCTGTCTGCCTTCCCCTCTCTGAGTCCAGTTTTCCCTCACCTGACCTTGCGTTGAAGTGATGACATCACATAGGAGGACTGCTACACTCCCTGAGCACCTGCCTCTGAGATAATGCTTCAGCATTCGTAATTTTTGTATCAGAGGGACCTTGTGTTTTCGTTTCATTTTCTTTAAGATCTTCTTTTGAATGAACCACTGGAGGTCATGGTTCGTTCATGGAGGAGTCAGTGTTTGGCTCACTTGTTAAAGGCAAGCCATATTTAGAGATTCAGAGACAGCAAAGCGATATTCTGATGATTACTGTGTACAGAATTTTCCAAATTCGATGGAACGTGAAGTTTTAATCCAACAAAAGCTGGTCTGAGAAAGCAGTGGCTGGTAAACATATGTGATTATTTCACCACAGGGTGTCAGTGCTCTAAACTAGTAATCGCAAAGCTGCAGTGTGTGATGAATAAGATCAGAATGAACCTTTATTTATCTGTATTAAATATGTTAGTCACTATTCTCTGTCATTTTTTATTCACAATCATTTCACTGTATGTAATGCCAAAATATGAATATTCAAAGTAGTCGCACTGTCAACGCCTTGCTGTTTAAAATGAAATGTTTAACATCGTTAAATTTCTTTAAGGCAGTTACCGCACATTAATTCAGTCATTTTAAACCCTGGAATAAGAGCACCAACGCACACACAACGCAGCAATACTGAAAATTAGCCATGGTTTTATTACAAATAAAATTTTAAAAAATTGCAATGGTAGTTAAACCATAGTAACCACAAATTAACCCAGGTTTTGCTACACTAACCATAGTTTAACTATGGTATTTGTAGTAAAATTGTGGTTATTCAAATGGTAATCCGCAACATGGTTACTACACTTTTACAACAGTAAAACCATGGTTAATTTTCAGAAGGGTGTTTATCAGTCAAATTCATTTAAAACTGTAAATTCAACAGATATGAAATATGATCAGTAAGAGAAAAATACTGTTAATGAGAAGACAATCGCTGGACCAATATATTGGGGAAATATATTTATTATTCATAAAGCATATTTATAGGAACATTTCAACAGGTTGAGGGTAATTCATGTTAATGCAGAGAATATGATAAATTATTATTATTATTATAATTTTTTTAAATGCCAGCCCTAAAACTTGGTAATAATCTGCATTCTCATGAGAAACTGTCTGTATGTAGGTGTGCTAAACGCTGACTGGAAACTCCCGAGCTGTACTAGAACGCGGAAGTAGTTGTGCAAGTAGTCCATGGAGTAATAATCATCATATGTAAGCTAAATGAATGCATTTTAAAAAGTGTTGTAATAAACCTATTCATTGTAATGCTTAAAATACTATATTCAGTATTAAATGGGCATCTCCTCTAATTAGTTGATTAAAATATTCCAGACACATCATCCATCGCTAAACTTTCTGTAAATAAAAACCTTGGCAGTAGGACTAAAAACTCATATTGACTTATATTTACTGCAATTCATCTGATGATTTCAGCAGATTTCTGTGCTTCTACAGCAGTGACCAACTGTGAAGTGGAAACATCTAGAAGAAACAACAACTTAGTTGTTGATAGGAGCCTCAAATTTATGGTGCAGAACTGCTGAGTGGTGTGGAACGTAGCACATTAACATGGTTTTGCCTGCTTTCAACACTCACTACAATTTCCTGATTGAACAATTTTTCTGGAGGAAATGTCATCACAAGAACTATTCAGTGCGTTTCTTTGCCATTTGACTAATTAACTTCTAATTGTCCTTTTCCTTAAACAGGACTTCATTATCAAATATAAAACCCAGTGACACACATGAGAGGAGATACTAAGGCAGGTCTAGGCTAAAGTAAATCTTTTAGATAAAACAAGTCACATTTTTTTTGTGTCTTGCTTCTCTCATGAATTGAAACCATAAATAGAGCCAAGAGTTCGTTCCAGGCTGAGACCAGAAACTATTAAGTTGCTTGTTAGCAGATATCAGGTTTTGTTTTTGTAACATTTGAAAGCATTCTTCTTGTTCAGTTGTAGGTGTAGTTAAGTGTCGATCACAGACAAACCCTCCTGCTGTAAGGCTGCCGTACATCTACACAAATACCTGTGTTATGAGACCTGCGTCTCTGATCTGAAATAGTGCTCCTAAATGAACAGCCTGTTGAGGTCTGTGTAAATATTAGAGGAGGATTATGATAAGCTTTTCTCAGGAAAGTAAGCAGTCTCACCCGATTTGTCTATTTGGGGTATGTGGTGTAAAAAAGAGGAAACAAACTCCAAAAGGATTGTGGGTAAGAGGCTGGCCCGAGAGACGTAAGAGGCTGATTCATCAGTCCCCTTCAAAACTCCTAATTCTGGCTGATCCTCAGCACTGAGTGTCAAATCCATCTGATAGAGTCTAGCAGGTGCACGCTGATCTGCCAGCAGTTTGGAGAAATTTTAAATATGTCAACAGTGTGTCAATATGGCTTTTCTATTACACAAAGCACAAAGTATAATTCACATTACTGCTCAATGAGTAGAATGTAACCCTGTAAAGCCTGACTTATGAAATAATACTCCAAAAAAATCTTCTTTTTCCCCCCTTTTTTTTTAAAATAAACCATTTATTGAAACAACAAAATATTTTTTTAAAAGTGCATATGTGTTTTATGTTTTTTTATCATATTTGATAAATAAGGTGTTTATGGTATAGTGATATAGTGAGAATATGGAGCTCATACTTTATTCATACTTTATTCAGAAGTCCAAACTGAGCAAAATGTGTAAATATTGTAAATCAATATTGTAAATCAATGAAATTTTTATAACAGTATAGTAGACTATTTGCATTAAATGCATATAAATATCAGTTGTTACTCTATATCTCTTAGTAAAATGTCTTAGAAAGATGATATTTTTATGATCAGAGCTCTGTAGTTTTTATTGTTGGGGCAATGTTTATAATGCAATGCAATATCATGATGATTGAGAGATGTACATTAAACGTTCCTCAAAAGCTTGATGTATAATATTTTATTCTCAGATTTCAAAAAGCCTATTCTAAAAAATCTTTTAGATTTTAGAGCAAAAACACACATGTACCACAACCTAAAGGTGGACAGTTTTAGAATTATACTAAACTTTTACTTACTAAAAAGTCTGAACTATCAATCAAAGGGCATGTGTACAAGTTTGTCAGCAAAGTTTTGTTTATGCTGATATTTTAAAATGCATGCATGCAACAGGATACTGAAGACTTTACAGTGTTAAGTGGAGTACAGAGTTATGCTAACCAGTAATTTATAATTAATGATGAATATTTTTATGTTGTTCTGCAGTTGGTTGTGAGTCCATCCCTGAACCGATAGTTGAGCAGGAGGAGGAACCACCACTGCAGCAGGACTCCGCCAAGTACATTAAAAAGAAACAGCCATCCAAGAGAATCAAGAGCAAGTCAGGTAAGACATGTGGCTGTCCCAACACCTCAGGAAGCCTCACTGTTGCACTGATTTAACAAAGTTGGAAAAGTAATTGTGACATTGTATACTGCAGATTGATAGAAAATCTCTACCAAGAAGATAACCAAGTAGTTGTGAAGAGAATGTGAACAAGTAAATCAGAGTCAAGTTCTGTGATATGTAAGTTTTTGTTCATATATAGATGTTTAAGCAGGTCTGCAGCACCTGCTTTAATTTGTTTAATCCAGTGATGAAACTCCAATTTATGTAAAAATGAAAGAAAGAAAAGAAACATCATTCAAAACATATAGGCACATACATATCCTCTGGTAAGCTTAAAAAAAATCTCATTAGTGTTGGAATGTCTGAAATGGGTAGTAATTATTGACTAGTTCTGTGTAATTGCTTTGAACTGTTTAAATTGCTGATGAGCTTTACTAAGATGTTTAACCCCATCAGGGTCCCAAAGAACCTGTGTTCAACATGTCCGACAGGAAATGAATGAATATGAGAAAAAATTTTGGAATTGTGTGGATTTCTGTATGAATAGATTTTTAGTGTAACATCACCTTCATTAACCCCCTGAGGTCAACGGTCGCGCCGGCGCGACCAGCTCGCTTTTTTTCTGATCAGTGCGAAAGACACTAAAAATACTTCGATTTTGGTCACACATATAAGTGTTATACATCATTCGAAACTGTTAAGTGTCTACTTTTATTTGTGTACACTCACAATAACAACAAAACTTTGTGCTTTTGTAAAATAAAGAAAACAAACAGGATGCGCTTTCTGTCTTAGTCTCCGCGAAAATCTTTCTGAAACGCATCACAAAAATGAACTGAAACTCAGCAAATATTTGACACAGACATGAAAGATATCTATAGAAAGCTTGAAGTGTCTACTTTTAAATGAAGTAAGTCATGTCGAAAACAAATATTCTGTGATAAAGGAATCTGTATGAAACCAACGCGAGGTCCAGTTTTTCCCGTCTGAGCTCATTATCTGTAATGTGATCATGCGCAGCGCACGCTATTCATACGGTAATCATTCACGTGAGACGCGCAAACCTGTAAACGCCCATATCACCTCCGTAAACAAAGTCTGAAGATTCATCAAGTTCATCTCGGATACTTTTCGTTTCTGGAAGAGACGTGCTGAGAGGAATGAGCCAGAATTTACCTCAGAAGAAGAACGCGACAACGCGCAGCTTGAGCAGCGGAGGAGATCATTTCTGACGAGTAAGTCATGTTTTATTATTTGCATTAGTTGTTATTGTGACATAAACTTGAACCCATTTTGCCAGCAGTTTGGAGAAATTTTAAATATGTCAACAGTGTGTCAATATGGCTTTTCTATTACACAAAGCACAAAGTATAATTCACATTACTGCTCAATGAGTAGAATGTAACCCTGTAAAGCCTGACTTATGAAATAATACTCCAAAAAAATCTTCTTTTTCCCCCCTTTTTTTTTTAAATAAACCATTTATTGAAACAACAAAATATTTTTTTTAAAGTACATATGTGTTTATATAAGTTATCATATTTGATAAATAAGGTGTTTATGGTATAGTGATATAGTGAGAATATGGAGCTCATACTTTATTCATACTTTATTCAGAAGTCCAAACTGAGCAAAATGTGTAAATATTGTAAATCAATATTGTAAATCAATGAAATTTTTATAACAGTATAGTAGACTATTTGCATTAAATGCATATAAATATCAGTTGTTACTCTATATCTCTTAGTAAAATGTCTTAGAAAGATGATATTTTTATGATCAGAGCTCTGTAGTTTTTATTGTTGGGGCAATGTTTATAATGCAATGCAATATCATGATGATTGAGAGATGTACATTAAACGTTCCTCAAAAGCTTGATGTATAATATTTTATTCTCAGATTTCAAAAAGCCTATTCTAAAAAATCTTTTAGATTTTAGAGCAAAAACACACATGTACCACAACCTAAAGGTGGACAGTTTTAGAATTATACTAAACTTTTACTTACTAAAAAGTCTGAACTATCAATCAAAGGGCATGTGTACAAGTTTGTCAGCAAAGTTTTGTTTATGCTGATATTTTAAAATGCATGCATGCAACAGGATACTGAAGACTTTACAGTGTTAAGTGGAGTACAGAGTTATGCTAACCAGTAATTTATAATTAATGATGAATATTTTTATGTTGTTCTGCAGTTGGTTGTGAGTCCATCCCTGAACCGATAGTTGAGCAGGAGGAGGAACCACCACTGCAGCAGGACTCCGCCAAGTACATTAAAAAGAAACAGCCATCCAAGAGAATCAAGAGCAAGTCAGGTAAGACATGTGGCTGTCCCAACACCTCAGGAAGCCTCACTGTTGCACTGATTTAACAAAGTTGGAAAAGTAATTGTGACATTGTATACTGCAGATTGATAGAAAATCTCTACCAAGAAGATAACCAAGTAGTTGTGAAGAGAATGTGAACAAGTAAATCAGAGTCAAGTTCTGTGATATGTAAGTTTTTGTTCATATATAGATGTTTAAGCAGGTCTGCAGCACCTGCTTTAATTTGTTTAATCCAGTGATGAAACTCCAATTTATGTAAAAATGAAAGAAAGAAAAGAAACATCATTCAAAACATATAGGCACATACATATCCTCTGGTAAGCTTAAAAAAAATCTCATTAGTGTTGGAATGTCTGAAATGGGTAGTAATTATTGACTAGTTCTGTGTAATTGCTTTGAACTGTTTAAATTGCTGATGAGCTTTACTAAGATGTTTAACCCCATCAGGGTCCCAAAGAACCTGTGTTCAACATGTCCGACAGGAAATGAATGAATATGAGAAAAAATTTTGGAATTGTGTGGATTTCTGTATGAATAGATTTTTAGTGTAACATCACCTTCATTAACCCCCTGAGGTCAACGGTCGCGCCGGCGCGACCAGCTCGCTTTTTTTCTGATCAGTGCGAAAGACACTAAAAATACTTCGATTTTGGTCACACATATAAGTGTTATACATCATTCGAAACTGTTAAGTGTCTACTTTTATTTGTGTACACTCACAATAACAACAAAACTTTGTGCTTTTGTAAAATAAAGAAAACAAACAGGATGCGCTTTCTGTCTTAGTCTCCGCGAAAATCTTTCTGAAACGCATCACAAAAATGAACTGAAACTCAGCAAATATTTGACACAGACATGAAAGATATCTATAGAAAGCTTGAAGTGTCTACTTTTAAATGAAGTAAGTCATGTCGAAAACAAATATTCTGTGATAAAGGAATCTGTATGAAACCAACGCGAGGTCCAGTTTTTCCCGTCTGAGCTCATTATCTGTAATGTGATCATGCGCAGCGCACGCTATTCATACGGTAATCATTCACGTGAGACGCGCAAACCTGTAAACGCCCATATCACCTCCGTAAACAAAGTCTGAAGATTCATCAAGTTCATCTCGGATACTTTTCGTTTCTGGAAGAGACGTGCTGAGAGGAATGAGCCAGAATTTACCTCAGAAGAAGAACGCGACAACGCGCAGCTTGAGCAGCGGAGGAGATCATTTCTGACGAGTAAGTCATGTTTTATTATTTGCATTAGTTGTTATTGTGACATAAACTTGAACCCATTTACTAGTTGGGTTTTTTCCCAAACTATAATTCCAGACTAAAATGTTTGAAATCGAGTGAAACATTTTTAAATATGATAGGCAATTTTCATTGTATCTAAATTTCGTACAATGCGAGGGATGTTTTTATGCTCTATATAATACAACAATACAATATATATATATATATATATATATATAATACAGATGCTCCTGATATCAACATGCTCACAGATGTTTTTTTGTTTTGTTTTAGTTGTTTGTTCTTTAGTGATCTGATTCCTGCACCACAGATGAATCCTGCTGACTTTCAAACTGTTTTCCTCTGAGAGCGCTGTACCAATATCAGATGTTCAACTACACTGAAATTCTACACAAATATGGTAAAACAAGCTCCTTGACTACTGATGATGGTTTTTGTTTCTCTTGAATCCATGAAAAGACGCAGCAAACACTGGAAATATCAGGTATGGTTTACTTGTTTCACGTGTTGAACAGAATCTGTTTTCAGGAATGACACAAAGTCTGTTCACGTCTCTGTGTTTAGATCAGTGTGATCAATAATGTGTCTTTGACCTTTATTATGTATATTTTTATTTTACTGTGTTGTAAATAAAATACAAATAATCAAACCCCCCATTATTTTAGTCTCCTCACAATCTTTCTTACCTGCCTCGCAGTCACAGTCACACTGATGGGCCATTAGGGGAGGGTCCTTTGTGTCTCAGGTGTGAATCACTAAATATTCATGGTCATTGTCACTCCCTCGCATATGGCCTTTCTGACACAAAACATGTCTTACCAAATGTAAAGGTGACCTATTATGCAAAAATCACTTTTATAAGGTGCTGAACACAGTTGTGTGGCCGCAGTGTGTGAAAACAACCAGCCTATAATGGTAAAAATCCACCCAGTCATTTTTTTATAATCCCAATAAATCATAAACAGTCTCTCCAAA
>NW_015656581.1:101309-107322 GCF_001515625.1 Sinocyclocheilus rhinocerous
TTGTAAGTCGCTTTGGATAAAAGCGTCTGCTAAATGACTAAATGTAAATGTAAATGAATCCTGCTGACTTTCACGAGTCTCTTCAAACTGTTTTCCTCTGAGAGCGCTGTACCAATATCAGATGTTCAACTACACTGAAATTCTACACAAATATGGTAAAACAAGCTCCTTGACTACTGATGATGGTTTTTGTTTCTCTTGAATCCATGAAAAGACGCAGCAAACACTGGAAATATCAGGTATGGTTTACTTGTTTCACGTGTTGAACAGAATCTGTTTTCAGGAATGACACAAAGTCTGTTCACGTCTCTGTGTTTAGATCAGTGTGATCAATAATGTGTCTTTGACCTTTATTATGTATATTTTTATTTTACTGTGTTGTAAATAAAATACAAATAATCAAACCCCCCATTATTTTAGTCTCCTCACAATCTTTCTTACCTGCCTCGCAGTCACAGTCACACTGATGGGCCATTAGGGGAGGGTCCTTTGTGTCTCAGGTGTGAATCACTAAATATTCATGGCCATTGTCACTCCCTGCCTTTCTAACACAAAACATGTCTTACAAAAGTTAAATCAATATATTGTTTTCTGTGAATGAGTAAGCAGGATGTTTTTCACATCATTTCGAAGTAAATATTCTAGACAAGACTGATTACTCAAAAGTCTTATTCAGAACTATTCAGTATGGGTTTTATGGCCTTATTTCAGCTACATTTTTTTCTCAAAACTTATTAACCACGCATAATCTTTTTTTTTTTTTTCTAAAAAATGCAAACATGTACATCCATTTTGATCACATATTATTGTAGCACAGTTTGTGTTAAATAAAAAAAAATACATATCGGCCAATAGTATGTTATAAGTAGCTGAAATAGGAAAAATTGCCTCAACCTCATTTTTGCAGAACTCCAAAAAACAGATCTATATGAACACTAGCGGCAGTAAAACTCTTATTAACTTTTACAGTGACAGTAAAGCAGAATTAACTTACATTCCTTTTCCAACAAATTATGATTATCGATTAATAATATTTTTGTGCTGTTCCTTGCACGATACTGTGTTATGACCACAAAACACTTTCACCATAGTGCATGATTTATAAACTAATACATTTGGACTTTTGCAAAACCAGCATAACCTGCTCCAAATGTGTGGCTTTTCTGAAGAAGTAAACTTGCTCAGTAGCTCACCTGGTATAGCGTTGGACTTGCAATATGGACTGCTCAGGTGTACTGCCTGTGAAACACTAGTAAGGAATCAAGAATAGAAGAGATCAAAGACTAGCATGGTGTGGTTTCCTTAGCAAATTAGTTTTTATCCCACACATTTCACTTTGAAAGTGTCACATACTGCAATAAGCATGGTAATAACATTTTGTAGAAATGACATCACAGGCGCATTTTTCTGATGAGCCTGTGTTGTTAATTTTAGTTACTACAGTTGCTGTTACCTATTTCCCAGATATTTAATATGTCTAATATGTTAATATGGCACTGATAACAGTAGATCCTCAGTAGTGCACCTCAAATATTGGAGAAACTCTGAATGTTCATTAGTTGGTGGTTGCTTTTGTCTTTGAAGAGGCAGATCTGCTCAGACATGTACCTCTGTCGCCAGCTCTCCTCTGTCTGAGGTATTCAACATGTACCATTCCCCCTAACAACATAGAAATATTTAGACAGAGGAAGCCATTAAACAGGAACAGTGAGGAAGGATATCTGATACAGTTGAAAGGATTCAAACATCGTCTCTGATGTTAATTGAAACAGAAGCCACTCTTTCATGTGTCTTTTATCTCTTTTAATAGAAATTCAAAGTCACATGTCATCTGTGTATCGCATTGTTGGCTATTAAACACCCTAAATTCGGATCCATGTAATTCTAGGAGTGGCTTAACTGCCGGCAATACAGGCAAGGAAACCGCACTGGGGCCCTCCAATATTTTTTAAGTTTTATGATTGCAATAACAGATAATACAGCATACCTCGCTGTTTTTTGCACAAACTTAACAAAATGTATTGTTATTATTGTAATTCTTACACACTATGCATCCAATTGACTCAATTGTTTATCCTAAATGTAGCTTCATTAAATAAAATGCAGCCTACCAACTATAAATAAACACTGTCAGTTTTATTATTTCAGGGGATGAAAATGAACCTTTAAGACCGTATTTGTTGCATTTTGCAATGTAGCCATTTTTTTATGATTTCTTTTGCTTTGTATATTTTTTTTCACTGAAAAGGCAACAAACAAAAATAAAAATAGCTTGCTGGTTAAATAGTGTCTGAAGTTGAAATGTTATAATAATTCTTAGCCAGCAATGTAAATTATTTTTTAAAATGTTATCAGGAACAATATATTATGGAGGAAAAAATAATAAAATATGGAGAAATCAAAAGAAAAAAAAAAAGTCACGGTCACACTGTATTCATATTTTAGTCAGACATTTTTTCTCTGTCAAAGTGTGCAGTTTTTGTCCATTGCAAACTCCAGAGTGAAAGGACTTCTTGCCAGCAGTCAACAGTCTGAGTGAGCCTAGGTAAATCTTAACCACCCTACTGACAGAACTCCCCGCTGAGTTAATGGCTCTTTTCATAGCCTCTGGCAGTTGTCTAATTCAAGGATGTCAAACCATACTACTGAACAGCCACCATCCTGCAGATTTTTTGTTCCAACCCTATCCAACATAGGTGGCTGTAATTTTCAAATAATCCTAAACACCTTGAGTCCCATGTGTAATTGAAGAATGCTCTTCCATCCTTAATCAGTGAGAGTGACAGACCACCAACAGAGGATGGCGAGATTTCAATCTAACAGTTATGATAGGTATAACATCTCTGACCAATGTTTAGTTGTTTCGCGTTTGTAAGTGCACAGCTAACTGTATGATTTTGTTTTTAATTCTTTAAGATAATACCTTGAAAGATTATACGATGTGACCTCAAGAAGATAGACAAAGCATAATGTGCGACATGTAAATTTGCACTTATATATTGTTGCTCTTTTGTTAGTTTTGACTGCTTTTATTGTCCTCATTTGTAAGTCGCTTTGGATAAAAGCGTCTGCTAAATGACTAAATGTAAATGTAATGTAAATGTAAATTTTTCATGCCTGACTCTATGATAATTCTTTGCCAAGACATCTACCTACCCATTCAGCATTGACACGTCATTCTGTACTCTTGTTCTCAAATATTAGGTGGAAAATGTTATCAGGAACAATATATTATGGAGGAAAAAATAATAAAATATGGAGAAATCAAAAGAAAAAAAAAAAGTCACGGTCACACTGTATTCATATTTTAGTCAGACATTTTTTCTCTGTCAAAGTGTGCAGTTTTTGTCCATTGCAAACTCCAGAGTGAAAGGACTTCTTGCCAGCAGTCAACAGTCTGAGTGAGCCTAGGTAAATCTTAACCACCCTACTGACAGAACTCCCCGCTGAGTTAATGGCTCTTTTCATAGCCTCTGGCAGTTGTCTAATTCAAGGATGTCAAACCATACTACTGAACAGCCACCATCCTGCAGATTTTTTGTTCCAACCCTATCCAACATAGGTGGCTGTAATTTTCAAATAATCCTAAACACCTTGAGTCCCATGTGTAATTGAAGAATGCTCTTCCATCCTTAATCAGTGAGAGTGACAGACCACCAACAGAGGATGGCGAGATTTCAATCTAACAGTTATGATAGGTGTAACATCTCTGACCAATGTTTAATTGTTTTGCGTTTGTAAGGGCACAGCTGACTGTATGATTTTGTTTTTAATTCTTTAAGATAATACCTTGAAAGATTATACGATGTGACCTCAAGAAGATAGACAAAAAATCAACGCGTTTCAGAAAGGCGGGGCATAGAGGAGAAACAATAATGTACAGTATGTGGAAAATAATGTTTTTTGAACCTTAAACCGCATAAACACATTTCATTACACCAAATACACAAAATAATGTTATTTTTAGCAACATATGACCCCTTTAAGAACAATTTGGGACAGTTTGTAATTTAATAGAAAACTAGGAGAAGCACGGGCAGGATTTTGAACTGTCTCCAAAGTCTAAAGCTTCTCGTCCAGTATAAAGACCCCTTCACAAGATTCATCACAAAGGCCATTAATTCTCCATCTGTGAACATGTCCGCACTAGGCAGTCAAAGCCTCACAGTTTTGCTCTACAACAACAAAAATCCTTTAGGATCCCAGAAATTAGTCTCAGATGACAAAACCATGGCCAAAATTGTACATTGTGCACCCGGATTTAATAGCAGACACTCAGATTACTCTGTGTATGGAGAGTTTATGATGAGAGCCAGTAATAAATGGCCTTTACATGCTGATGTGTGTAATGATTAAGGCTTGATTGGCTCTATATTTAGCATATTGTCATACGGTTTCCATTATATTGCTGGTGCTATATCAGATAGAGCTGAAACCCTTAGATAGCAGAGATGAGAGGGAAGCTGATGCCCATATATACGAGTTCCCACTAAACAGGCCTCATTAATCTCTCATTATGTTAATGTTCTCAGAGCAGCAGGGTAAATCTGCACAAAATACTCAAGACAAAGTAGAGCTACTCATGTGAATCATACAAGAGATAAGACTCTATGTTAATTCCAATAGAGTTCTAAATTAAAATATTGCTAAGCTAACAAAAACATAATAAAAAAAATGCAAGACACACACAAATCTTGGGTAAAATAGTCTGTTTTTCAATATTTTAGTCAGTGTCAGACAGAAAAAAATTGTCTACATATCGCTCAACTTGTACAATCTTGGTTGGAATTTTCAGCTTGCTGCAGTGCATTCTAGGATTTGTAAAGAATAGACTGCAATCAATGCCCATCCACTTTTTCAGTGGCCTTCCCAAATGGATTTTTAAAAAGTCTTTGTTAAAGTGTTGAAGCCATGAACCAAACCAACCAGCAACAATGTGAATCACAACATTAACTTTGATTTGAAGCAAAAAAAAAAAAGATTTAAAAATCTGACAAGACTGTGTACTTGTCGAGGGAATGTTTTTATGCAAATATTTATGTTGTTAGAGAGTGTAGGGACAATAACTATAGTATGTCAGTGGTTCTTAAACTTTTTACAGCGATGAACCCCTGGGGCATTTAACATTCTTCTGCGTACCCCTTCTCTTCCACTCTTAGACCGCAGTCACACCTTTTCTATTAAAGGACAATATTTGCCCCCTTAAATTGATTTACAGGTGCATTTTTTACCCCTTTATAGAGGCAAATATTTTCTATCCTTATTAATTGTATGTCATGTTTTATGTCATATTCTTAACATTCCATTAAAGGGGTCATATGATGCTATTTTAAAGATCATTATTTTGTGTATTTGGTGTAACAGAATATGTTGACATGCTTTAATGTTCAAAAAACATTATTTTTCAAATACTGTACATTATGCATTCTAGGATTTGTAAAGAATAGACTGCAATCAATGCCCATCCACTTTTTCAGTGGCCTTCCCAAATGGATTTTTAAAAAGTCTTTGTTAAAGTGTTGAAGCCATGAACCAAACCAACCAGCAACAATGTGAATCACAACATTAACTTTGATTTGAAGCAAAAAAAAAAAAGATTTAAAAATCTGACAAGACTGTGTACTTGTCGAGGGAATGTTTTTATGCAAATATTTATGTTGTTAGAGAGTGTAGGGACAATAACTATATTATGTCAGTGGTTCTCAAACTTTTTACAGCGATGAACCCCTGGGGCATTTAACATTCTTCTGCGTACCCCTTCTCTTCCACTTTTAGACCGCAGTCACACCTTTTCTATTAAAGGACAATATTTGCCCCCTTAAATTGATTTACAGGTGCATTTTTTTTACCTTTATAGAGGCAAATATTTTCTATCCTTATTAATTGTATGTCATGTTTTATGTCATATTCTTAACATTCCATTAAAGGGGTCATATGATGCTATTTTAAAGATCATTATTTTGTGTATTTGGTGTAACAGAATATGTTGACATGCTTTAATGTTCAAAAAACA
>NW_015656581.1:111231-111810 GCF_001515625.1 Sinocyclocheilus rhinocerous
TTTTAGGTAGGCGTGGTTGACTCTTAACTTTTATAAAGAATATCTCTTTGGATTTGAGACTTTAGTCTTTGCAACTTTACAGATCTTCTTTATGCACCAAGAGCTTGTAACACTCCAAAGAGAAAGGAAAACTTGAAATCGCATCATATGACCCCTTTAAGTGTATTATTAATATAATAAATAAAGCAATAAATTATGGCAAATTGAAGTGATACTTGTAGATTTAAAAATAAAACCGCCAATAGGTGGTGGCAAGTCGCTGTATTAATGAGCCAGGCGTTGCGTCATTAATTCATTCATTCAGTAACGAAGCAAAATTGCTGTAGTTATGAATGGGTTATTAATCACTGACTCTCCAAATCTCCAAATTCACTAATGAAACACCGCTGTATTTCGTTGGATCTATTATTATTTCGTTGTCATTATTATGACAATATTCTGTTTAAAATGTAGGCTACATTTAAAATGTAAAATGTTCACTTAATATTACCTTTTTTTGTTGAACTGTTGTAAAAATGTATGGCACATTTGCCATCGTTTGGATATTCAGTGAAATTTGCATTCTTGCTCGTATCTTAA
>NW_015656581.1:112811-136318 GCF_001515625.1 Sinocyclocheilus rhinocerous
TATTCTGTTTAAAATGTAGGCTACATTTAAAATGTAAAATGTTCATTTAATATTACCTTGTTTTGTTGAACTGTTGTAAAAAATTAATGATCACTTTTGCCATTGTTTGGATATTCAGGGAAATTTGCATTCTTGCTCGTATCTTAATAAACAGGAAAACAATAACACGCACAGAGTGTGTCTGTATCGAAGAGAGTTTAAATCGATCTCAGTGCGTGTCAATATTTGCTCTTCATGCTATTAAGTGAAGATCTACTTTAAAGATACATTGAACAGCAGCGCAGTTTGCTAAAGCAGCAAATTCAGCGGGCATCCTATCACGTGCACGCTGCTTGTGTGGATGCAGTCAGTTTTGACCGCAAAAGATAAGGGTAAGCTGATTGGATATCATGTATTTGACCGTTTACGGCACTCCCATTTTCCTGTTTTTACATCAGAAGCGGCATTTTGCTTGTCAGAAATACATGTTCGGTTTTAATGTTACTTTAAGTTGGGGTAGAATTAAATGAATGCCAAAACTCAGAATTTTGTTCGCGTACCCCCTCGGTCACCTCCCGTACCCCAGTTTGAGAACCACTGTATTATGTCATTCACAGTGCTTTATTTCTTTTCAGAATCATGGGTATTGTCATATTCACCAGTAATTATGTTGTTAAAGAAGGCAGCTTAATGTTGTTAATCTTTGTTTTATGTTGTTGTTGTTTTTTAGATTTTAGATAAATAATACATAATAAAATAAAATAAAATAAAAACAACTTTAAATTGCATCTGTCAGGTTATGCATCATGTTTCCATTAGGGATGGGTTATACCGAACATGTTTAATTTGATGCTATGCAGATACTTTTTCATACAATTTTAATGATGCTGATACTTATTATTTCTTAAATGGGTATGTGATTTTTCAAAAGTAAGTTCATTTTTAGAAAAAAAAAGAATAAAAATTAATTCCGCTTAAAACCATTACACATCCACATGACACATACTGGCTATTAATAAAAATAAATAAATAAATAAAAGCAAATATGAGCACAATAAACAAAAAAATGTACTAGTAGGTATAAAAATAATCTCCTATTTTAGAGTGTAACAAATTCCACTGAAGGGTGCGTCAAGTTGCGAAAACGTGCAGTTTTATTTAATAAACAGATACAAAATAAACTGAACTAAACCATGACATAAGCATGAGAACTTAACTTGAACAGACTTGACAAACTCACCAACAGAGGGTTATAATAACAAAGCTAGACAACCGACTGAAGAAATATGAGAGCTATATATACACACATGGACCAATGATTAAACAAGACACACCTGAAACTAATCATGACAATAAACCAATGAGAACATAACACATGAAGCAAAGGAAGCACATGACAAGATATACATGAGAGGCACAGGCAATCAGAAATACAAAAAAAAAAACTAAAACAAACATGAGATACTGAAATGTAGTGATCAAATAATAATAAAATAGAAGTTTGTTTCCTTTCTGCCATTCGCTTCATTTTTCTCAGTTTAATGCAGAAGTGCGCGTCTCTGTGCATGTGCAACTTTGCGTGAGTGCCACACTCGCTTCTCAAAGTCATGTGACGTGAGCCAGGTAATATGTCAGGGGTGTTTTGACAAACATTAAACAAAAGTACTAAAACCATTTGAAATTTTAAAATCAATACCAAATAAGTAGCTTGTGAGAATTGATATATCGATACTGCGATATCAATGTACCCATATCATATTTTCCCTTTTAAAACTGCAGTGTATTCTTCTTATGATTCTTATTTCAGCGATTTGCAAAACTTTGCTCTGTTTCTTTGAGCATCCTGAACAGGACTGACCAATGAAAGATGGGAGAAAATTGTTTGAGGAAACCTGTTTAAAAACAGTGATTATTTTTGTGGTTCTCTTTGATGCTGCTGACACAGAAATGATACACTTCAGCTTTAAAATATTAATCATCTCTAAATGTTTTCAAACTCTGTTTTAATTCAGTCTTGCCATTTTTGTTGGAACTTTTTATTTCAATAAGTATATTACTTTTTGCTGTAACGCAGTAATATAACGCATTATTAATACAATTTGGGTAATATTATTACTCGATACAATCTCAGTAACGCAAGTTACAACAACATATTTTAAATCAAAATTAATTGGTGAATTTACCAACACCGCAAAACAGCATAGGAGAAAAAATTCCGCGGGTAAAATAGATTCGTTTTGGCCTGTTTAGCAACTTATACATTTTCATTCTTGTTTTCTTCTGAAACCGTTCAAAATAGCCTATAGGCTAGGTAATGTGTTTATTGTTTGTACATTATAACATTTCGCTTTATTTACCGGTGTTATTATGTATGTAATAATACAGTTTGTGCTTATCTGTGTTTAACCTAAACTACAACGTAACATTAATGAAGACCTACATACCGGTATGTAAATATGCTTTTATAATTTTATGCTTTATAGACCTACCACATTACACTCCACTGGATGTAGAATGAGCAGCAATAAACAACATTTTGGCATTTTATAATACTTCTGTGGATATTTTGGTGAAAGTAACTCAAAAGTAGTGTAACGCATTACAATTCACAAACAGTAATATTGTAATGTAACTAATTACTTTCAAAAGACAGTAACTAGTAATATTTAATGTATTACATATGGGAAGCAACTTGACCAACACTGCTCACGATCACAGCCTTAGACCCAGAACTGTCACTGATGCCCCCTCAAAAAACTAGGTGCATAATGCCCCTGCTCCTAAATACTTTATAATTAATCGAGTTACCAAATGTTCAAAGTGCAAAGACCTCCACACTCCCACATGCTCATGCATTCTCTGCATTACTGTTGGCAGTGTGGTTTTACTGCAGTAAAAAAAAAAAAGCACACTGAGAGGTACGCTTCAGATGAGGTTGTGAGTTTGGCCTTGAACAAAAGTGGCTTTTGTGTCGTTTTTAACAAGATACCTTTAAGTTTGTTAAAAGGAAGCAATGAACAGTAAAATATACTTTTCCAGATCCCAGCTGTGCAATGGGCTGTAAACCGCACTGCATGTGCTATCAGAGCATCAATGACTAACGTATGTTCCTCATCATGGTCCCCAGCAACTCATTGAAACACTCTGCTCAGGCTGTGTACAATCTGTGTATGTTGTTGAAGGTTTTTTTGCCATTGGCTAAAATTTTAATTATGTGTGTTTGAGTTATGATTTTGTTTAGGCCGTATGGTAATAGTCAGTAGTTTTCCAGAAAATAAGGATCTTGAAACAAATATCTTCTTTCTCTTTTTTTCCCAGTGTGCACTGAAAAATGCCAGCCTGCGCTTACATGTGTAGTTAGTTCCCTCCAATTACGCAGTCAAAACTGGGATTTGTTCCATCCTAAATATTGAGGGATAGAAATTAGATACATTTCCAGGTAGCTCTCGTTAAAAAAGACAAGACAAGAAAATGCAAAGCAAAAATGTGTTGATGGCAAAGCTGTCGACAGATGTGTTTAATTGCATTAATTAATTAGATCTGCTTCATGGCAACAGCACAGCAGGGAAAGTGTAAGGAGATTACACAAGCTGATCTGTTTGGAGTTAGTTGGCAGGACAGTCGGTGTGGTTTCAGTGGCGGGTGGCCAGCCATCACCGCGGACAGAGAACTCAGTAAGAAACCGCCCGCAAACACTCACACATTCCACATCTCCCGCAAGCTCTGAAATGAGAATCTCCTCGAAATCACTGTCCACTTCCTGACTCCTACAAGTGATTCATAACCTCCTAAAAAATGACTCATGCTCCTAAATATATACGTTGGAGGCAATAGACTAATTCAACAAATTTGAATTAAATAAAATTATATTTTTACATTTTAAATATATTTATCAAGAAAAACCCATTCTTCCAAAAATATTATCCCATTTATAGGCAGAAGTTGGAAATACCTTGACTGAGCGGCAGTGTATGTTTTCTAATGTTAGCATGGCCACACAAGCAAGCAACTTTGAACATTAGTCACATCATGCACTGCAGATGTGAAAATCTGGTCCAACAGACACATAAATATATAAATATTGTCTTACAAATAGATTACATTTGTACATTTGTAATTAAATGTATATTTTTATTTATTAAGAGTTAGTTCACCCAAAAATTAAAAATCTTTTACTTACCCTCTTGTCATTCAAAATCCATAAGACTTTCATTCATCTTGAGAACAGTTTTTATTACGTTTTTTAATTAAAATTAAGTTTTAATATTCTCTCATAATTGTTTGTCCGCCCAAGTCTAGGTAATCAACATTTTCAGGCTTCAAAAACTCCTGAATCCATATAAATCAAGCTGTTTAATCAAAGTATGATGAACAGAGCTTCATTTAGGCTTTTATTCAGATATAAACATTGATCAATGCTCATTCATAAAAATCAACATCAGTGCATGGTATTTGGAAGCTCAAACATGATTCTAGACTTAAAGATATGTTCATTTGTGTTCCGAAGATGAATGAAGTCTTTTGCGTAAAAGATGAAAAGAGAAAGGGTTTGCATAAAAGATGACCGATTTTTTTTTCTTTTAACTCCGTGCCACAGTTGAATATGCACTTGTTTAGATAGTAGGTAGTTCCACTGGTTGAGTCCGAATTCACTTAAACAGAGCAGTGTTTTGAGAATGTCATAGATCCATATTGTTTAACTTTTCAGGAAGTCAACATACCAGTGGCTTTCTTATAGTTGCCTCTGCATTTTACCGTGGCATTGAAGTATTTAAACATCAAAACAAGTACACATTACGTCTTTCAGTTAAGAATGAGGCTCTGGATTAAACCTGTGTTCGCCCATGAGTCTCTTCGGATCTACTGCTGCTTTGTCTGTTAAATCCACTCGCTGCTCTGTCCTGCTGACCGCTGCAGAACCGGCGTGTGAGTCAGCACATCTGATTAACCCCACTCACCCTCACTGCAGGAGTTTCAGTAGCCTCTGAGACGCGATTAATGATTGACATTTGATCTCATAGGATTGTAAGATGCTTGTTTACTCCATGTGGCTATGGATATACCTCATGCGGATTCTCGCGGATGATTTTGTGAATTGCAGCTCCTCCTCCTGCATGTCTGACAGCATTTGACAGCTCTTGGTCTGTTTTTTCAGAATCACGGAAACAACGCACTTTGTAGTCGACACTGTGGTTTTCCCACTTGATAAAATCAGAAGCACTTGACACCATTAAAAAAGGACTGAATTGACCATTCTTACTGCTTGGTTAGATCTTAATTACTTAGATTTTACTAATTAAGCATGTTTCTTGTTTAGATCAGTGAACAGATAAATACTATAAATTTGGTTGTGTGTAAAACTTCTTGCCTTGTCACAGCTACAAGTTTACAAGCTCTAAAGAACTTTACTGTTGTTAACTTTAGGGCTTTTTTTAACTTTATTTGTATACATTGAAACAAATCACAAACGATAAACTAAATATTCCTTTACAACAGGAGTGACTTCAATAAAGAAAAAAAAGGGTAGAAAGAAAACATACAACATTATCTGATAGTCAAATAATACAATAGTAAAAGTTCCTTACTGATCAGTTCATTTTCAATGCATCAAGATACATAATAACAGGTGTCCACCTTTGTATGAAAATGTCCAGTTTCAGTTGGAGTTGGGCAGTCATTTATTCCATTTTATAAATAGATTCGAGTTTTTCTATTCACTGGGCCATTTTTGGAGGGTGTGGCTTCATCCTGTTCATTGTAATGGTTTTCCATGCATAAGAGTACATGCTAGTGTTGTTTTTGGCGGCCTGTTTTTATTTTAGTTTTAGTCTAGTCTTTTATTCGTCAAAGATATTGCATTATACATTTAATTATAGTCATCGTCACATGACCAGCATTTTCGTCTCGTCTCGTCTCGTTTTCGTCACGTGATAAAGCTTCATTGACGACGATATTTAGTCATAATTTTCGTTGACGAAAGCAACACTAGTACATGCATAATATATCTCTGCTTTTTACTACACAAATCCTGGGGTATCCCTTCTAGCAAGAAAAACAAGGCAGTAAAAGGCAAGTCTGTATGCAGAATTTTCATAATCTCATCCTTTACCCAACTTTAGGGCTTTTTACCCTTTAAATAGTTAACCCCGAGTCATTCTAAATGGAATCCTGGGTTATCTTGCCTCACGTTTCACACTACACATACTTTACCCGGGGTTAACAATTAATCCTGTGTATTCATAAACTGACGTTTCACACTGTGCATTCCTAACCCCTTACCGTTCTTATTTGCATATTTGTGGTGTCAGTGTCATTGATTGGACGAACGAAGCACACATGGCATATTTACACGAAGGCTTTAGCAGTGTGAATCCACATAATATATTTTTTGTCCAAGAATGAATTGAGTAAAAAGTGGTGCTAACCCTTTTTCTGATTTACAAGTGTGAAACCTCCCCAGGGTTAAAAGCAGGGTTTAGAACGATTATAACGTTGAGTTAAGCACATATGTGTGGCTTTTCTGCCATAGTAAGCATGCTCAGTAGTAGTAGTTTTGCACTTGTGATATGAAGTACTCCGGTACGAGTCCTGTGAAACACGAGTCACGATAAATAGATCTAAGGCTTGTAGAAAAATGGCATGGTTGCCTCAGCAAATGTGTTTTTAACTTAAGTTTGATTTTGTTAACAATATTGGTTAGGTTTAAAAATATTTACTTTATTTTTAAAATGTAATTAAGCATTACTATTTAGTGTCTCTAACTAGACATTTCATTTCTAAACTAACAGATACATACAACTACCGCAATAAATCATATCCAGATTCACATTAATCTGTTCTAGATAAAACTGAGCATGCTTTTAGCGAAACTTACTGTACATTTCACATTGTTGCGAAACGTGCAAGAAGCAATGTAATATTTTGCAGAAATGTCACCACAGGCATGTTTTTTTCAGTGAGCCTGGGTTGGGTGAATTTTACATGGACAAACATCAATCAGAATTTTTTTTTTTCTACTGTCGCACTCTTTCATAAATATGCCATGTTAAACTGCATTATTTTGATGAAGCGCTTCAAGATCAGATGGGTGTTGTGTATTTTGAGCTGTTTAAAGGGGTCATATGATGCGATTTCAAGTTTTCCTTTCTCTTTGGAGTGTTACAAGCTGATTGTGCATATGTCTGAGGTCAGGTCTCATGGTGATACTTGCTGAAGCCATGACAGGAACACTGATCCAGGTTGAGCTTCCAGCCTCTATTTTTAGCCTCAGCTGTTGTAATTAACCTCACCTATTAACTTCAAACTATAAAATTGCTCTCTGATCAGCAGAAGGGCATCGTACTGAAAGAATGACCTCACTGCATCCGCCTCCAACAGTTGCTCCGGCTCTAATTCTGCTCCGATTGTACCTTCCAAGGATTAGAGAGCATTTTAATTTAGCCAATCAGTTCATCTTAAATCAACAAGGCTCTAAGTCCAGTCTGCCATGTCAAACACAAACAGCCACATGCCCTTGACCTCAAACACAAACAAACCCTCTTTGTGCAGCCACAGAGTGCAGTCATAAAGCTGGGGGGACAGCTTGTCTTTTATTTAGAACAATTGTATTTAATATATTAGCTGTCAGTTTTTTTTTTTTTTTTTTCAAAAGGCAGGGACCATTTGCACTTTTTTCATATCTCACGCTGTTTCTACTGTATTTACTTAGTGGTTTTCTCACTTCCAGCTGTGAAAGAGCATTTTATCCATGCTAGTGCTCTCTGACAGTTTGAAAGAGAGTGATTTAATCTCAGCTGGTTAAATTTCACAGCTGAGGAGAGTGTAAAATCCCAACTATAATTAGGTGTGCAAAAATTTACAGCCTGAGTAAGCCCTCATTTCATTTTTTTTATATACTTTCATCTGCATATCTCATTTCTTTTAGATCCCTGCACAGTGTTTGCATATGAAACCGCTTTTGATGATGTCTTTTCACAGCCACAAGTTTTGTAAGCTCTAAAAATAAAACCATGAATTAGAAATTAAAAAAAAGAAAAGAAAGAAAGAAATGTTTTTACATTAGACTGTGTAACTGCCCTATTTTCTATGTTCTTACTCTTTCCTAGAATCTTATTAGTTTTCTTAACTTGTTTTCTTTCTTGACTTTATTAATAATTAATTGCTTAGAGGCACAAAAATTAGAACAAAAATTTACTTTTTCATAGAGTTAACTTTAAAGGGTTAGTTCACCCAAAAATTTAAATTAGCCTGTGTTTTACTCACCCTCGAGGCATCCTAGGTGTATATGACTTTCTTCTTTCAGACGAATCATATCAGAGTTATATTAAAAATTGTCCTGGCAATTGAAAAATATCCATATTTCAAACGTAATAAACACTTCTCTCTCACTTCCGGCATCTGTCATACGCGGAAGGCGTTCCAGCGGATGACGTAAGACGCGCGGCGTTGTGTGATTAGTGACGAATGCAGAGCGAGAACAAAACAAAGCGCCGGTCACGAATTAGAAGTACAAACCGAGGATTTGTAAAGAAAAATGACGGAGGATTTCGATATAAGCCAAGAGGAGACTGGTTTTCCTTTGATAAAGTAAGGAAACTTTGCTTCCTTTGCTCCTATAAACAAACTCGCGAGACTAGCATATCTCAGAGGCGCGCGCTGCGCATACGTCCGGCATCTTCCGCCGGAACGACTTCCGCGTATGACGGATAACGGAAGTGAGAGAAAAGTGTTTATTACGTTTGAAATATGGATATTTTTCTTATGAAAACTCAAGGATTTGCTACAGGAGGCCTTTATTCACCCCCCGGAGCCGTGTGAGGTACGTTTTATTATGGATGCGCGCACTGTATTTGACGACTTGTGGACAGTTGAACAGAAACACCCGCCGACTGCAATGATAGAGCTTGGAATAGCCAGGACAATTTTTAATATAACTCCGATATGATTCGTCTGAAAGAAGAAAGTTATATACACCTAGGATGCTTCGAGGGTGAGTAAAACACTAGTTTTCATTTTTGGGTGAACTAACCCTTTAAATACAAAACCAAATCACTTAAATATTTTTTTTTTAATTCAATGTCTTTAAGTTTATTTGAGTGCTTTAATTTTTAGGAATCTAATACAGTAGCTCAAATATAGCTAAGTTCATCCATTTTAAAATTACAGGACACATACCAAACATGGTGGTTTTAGTGTCTTAAATTTAAGCTTTGTTATAGTAAATTAAAACTTAAGTTCACCCAAAATGAAAATCCTGTCATCCTGAGATGTTTAGCAGAATGTTCACACTGTTCTTTTTCATACAATGAAAATGAATAGGAACAGACACTGTTGAGTTCCAAATGTACAAAAACATACAATAAAAATACCATACAAAATCATAAAGCACCATAAAGTAATCTAGATTAATTTTATGTGACAAACAGACAAAAATTTAAGACAATATTCAATTAACAAAAAAATTTCCTTTACTGTGTTTCAATTTAATTAGGCCTGTCAGTACACCAAATTTGTTATAAATTGTATAAAACTTTAGAAATTAATAATCTGAAAAGGACTACTGTAAGTATATTCAATTTGATCCGCATACATACATTACACTCAGATAATTGCACAATATATAACACATAGCAAAACATGCTGTGTAAAGACCAGGGGTGTCCAATTCTTCTCCTGGAGTCCCACTTTCCTGCAGAGTTTAGCTCTTGTCCTAATTAAACACACACTAGTAAAGGTCTTCAAAATAACTAGCTTTTAAGCAACTGTGCTGCGGCAAGTTGAAGCTTAGAATTGATATCAGTGTTCGCAAGATGCACAACCACATTGATGTCAAACTTGGTGCAATACTTGACATGCCATCTTTGAATCTAAGGGTTCCTTTTGACAAATTATGACTTGACAACTTGAGGAATATTTAGTGAACAATTCCTTTAATAACTGACCCTGTAACACAGATGGTGAGAAGTGCCAGGACATGGTGTCTTCTCTTATGTTCAGCGCTGGTAAGGATAATGAGAGGCTCTTCCAGTGGATTTTCCCAGGATTCAGTGCTGGAATGTTTCATTAGTGTGCTGTTAGCTGCTCCATAGGCTCTCAGGACACTACAACAATGTTTAGAATAAATTATTTCCCCATGTATACCTACAGGAAGACAGTGATTTATTCATATCCTGCTCCTGGTTGCTACTAGTAACATGGGCTCAAAGTAAAACATCAAGATCTCCTGTGAGATCTCATACCTGTGGCCGCCCTACCTCAGAGCACATTAAAGCTGAAAATCCTGTAGTCTCAGTCACTGCAGGCTCATTGCTGCATGTAAAAAAAAAGAGCTCATGTGTCTGGGTGGATGTACACATCATTACTTGCACAATGTAGACAGAGGTTGTGGTTTTAGGCACTCGTCTCAGATTTGCAAAAAACTAAGGCCTTAAAATAGAGCTCTGTCAAACACACTCAAAACCAATTCCATTCACAATAGCCATACACCCTTAATTGTTCTAATTCTATGAAAATAGCGATGTCCACACCATATAATGATAATGATGATAACAATATTGGAACAGAATTGTTGGAATCACTTTCAGAACGCTGATAAACAATGAAAATTGTGACAATTACATGCATTTAAAGCTGCAAACGACATAACTGCAGTGCAGGCTTATAATAAACAAAACATTATCTGTTGTCTGTTGATGTCAACACTAACATACACTCCCTCAGAGCACATTAAAGCTGAAAATCCTGTAGTCTCAGTCACTGCAGGCTCATTGCTGCATGTAAAAAAAAAAGAGCTCATGTGTCTGGGTGGATGTACACATCATTACTTGCACAATGTAGACAGAGGTTGTGGTTTTAGGCACTCGTCTCAGATTTGCAAAAAACTAAGGCCTTAAAATAGAGCTCTGTCAAACACACTCAAAACCAATTCCATTCACAATAGCCATACACCCTTAATTGTTCTAATTCTATGAAAATAGCGATGTCCACACCATATAATGATAATGATGATAACAATATTGGAACAGAATTGTTGGAATCACTTTCAGAACGCTGATAAACAATGAAAATTGTGACAATTACATGCATTTAAAGCTGCAAACGACATAACTGCAGTGCAGGCTTATAATAAACAAAACATTATCTGTTGTCTGTTGATGTCAACACTAACATACACTGAACAAAATTATAAACGCAACACTTTTGTTTTTGCCCCCATTTTTCATGACTTTTTCTATGTACATAAAAGGCCTATTTCTCTCAAATATTGTTCACAAATCTGTCTAAATCTGTGTTAGTGAGCACTTCTCCTTTGCCGAGATAATCCATCCACCTCACAGGTGTGGCATATCAAATCCTTAAAGTTATAGTTCCAACCCAAAAATGTTATAAGAACCTACTATTCAGTTCACAAGTAAGTATCATTAAATATCATAATATAACTTATAATAATAATATAACTAGGTTTCTGGTTATATGCTTATAACCAGATAATAATCTAACTATAGATAATAATATAACTAGGTTGCTAGGTTATAATAAGGTTATCTGCCTTATTTGTGAGGCAAATAAGGCATATAACTGTACACACCAATATATATACATACATATATGTTGTTGTATTGTGAATATGAAGGCATAACATAATCAATAACTCAAGTAGAGCTCAAGAATTCTGCTACATAATTATAGAGTCAACGCTCATGTTGAATTCACAGAAAGATAATCTCACACTCTCTTTCTCCCTGTGTCGATTTTTCTTTTTCTATGCTACACTTAGCTAAGTTGTTTGTCTTCCCAGCGTTAATGTAGCTCATCTCCATCTGTTTGTGTGACAGGAAGTCCATTTTCACAAACACAGATCCAGACTGCTGTGAGGCTCTATAGGTGGCCGCTACTATGATTTAGTTCAGTTCCAATATAAACAGCTTCGCTGTTAAAAAATACAGCCTTTCCAGTTTGGAACGACGTCCTGATCCAGGGAGGGTCTGTGTTGTACCAAATACCTTCCACTTCCTAATAATTGACTTATCTGTGCTTCTAGGCATTGATAAAAGCCTTTGAATTTTTTTTGTGTCCATCTCCTGACACAATTTATCCTGCAGATCTTTTGACAGTGCCTTGCCAGCCATAGTTGATTGTTTGTTTCAGTTGCACTAACAAGGACTGAAATGCTCCAGGAAAGCTCTTTTCATGCTGAGCTGATCAAAATGACCACAGCTGATCACAGTTGAGAGTCAAATGGCTTTGTGTGCCAATGGGCCTGTTTACACGTGGTCATTTCATGCGTTTTCGCTGATCGGATATCTATCGGATTTGTTCAAACGTTTCCATTTACACAAACTGATTTAAATCCGATCTTCAATTCCCACGCTATATTTAAATTTAACGGAGTTCACGTCAACGAAATCAAAAGATAAGTGCTGCATTTTATTAATTATCAGCTCATTTCAAGATCAAAGACCGCAATAGGAGAGCGCGCGGCATCAGGACTGGAAAGATAAGTTTGCCTTACTACTTTTAATGAAGATGACTGTGTGTTGACCGTCTGTGTCTTACTTTGTTTCACTGGCTGCAGTTTGTTTCATTCGGCTTGCTGAAGAGATACTCAGCTACTAGTCCACAGCGATGCGTGTTTTCAAAGGGCATTTACACCTGTTTTTTTCACGACCGGATAGCTATCCGATCAGACAATACGCATGAAGTGACCAGGTGTAAACAGGAGGGGGGTGATTCTTTTTCCAACTCAGTGATTCGGGTTTTAAATTTTTTTCTGACATGTTGTTGTTATATCTTTCCCTTGGATGTTATTAGTAGCACTGAGTAAATACAGTTGGATAAAACAAAAACTGTGTCCGTCTTCTTTTCAGGTTTCTTTTTACCCTGTTGCACTTGTAATTATTAGGATTATTCAAGTACAACATGACTGCTGAAACCAACTTTTGAATTGAATCTTCCATACACTTAACATGAGCAGTCACTTATAAGTTTCCAGTTTGATGGCGTTTTCTTTTCACCTCTGTATTATGCTTAGTAAAGTAATGTAAAGCATTTACATTACTGCCACTTATCTCTCAAATGGACCATTGACACTCCTAATTGAGATTGTAGATGGAGTGTCAATGGTCCATTTGAGAGATAGGTGGCGGTAATGCACTTATAAGTCTGCGATCCGCCGTAAAGCAAGAAGAAGAAGAAGACACGTCATGCGCCGACTGTCGAGGACGCGCTCAGGACAGTTCAGACATTGTGTGAATCAGAGGTAAAAAACGATATAAATACTGTTCAGTTTCTTGCACAGACCGATCGTTTCGTGTCTTTACACATCAATATATCGTCACGAGTGATTCCCATTCACTTCAATTATATGACTGACAGACTGCAACGGTTTGAGTTAAAAATCTTCGTTTGTGTTCTGCTGAAGAAACAAAGTCACCTACATCTTAGATGCCCTTGGGGGTAAGCAGATAAACATAAAATTTTCATTTTTGGGTGAACTATCCCTTTAATTCCAAGTCTCTCCTTCGGACAGTTTTTAACAAAGGATATCTGCAACTTTTTTTTTAACTTTCCTAAACAATGCTTCCTACTTAACAACAATCTGGCTATCTTTCTGAGTATAAACAGCCCTTTTTAGACTTCTCATATCCATAACAGAACAAAGTCTACTGTTTCCTGTTTAATGCATAGCCAGAGCCTCTGCATATGATTGCGGAAACCAAATCCCCGATCGAGCCTCATATTCACTCATGTTTAACCTGTCTCCCATTTTCTCCTGCATTCTCGGTACCTCTCTGCAGTTAGTGTGGTCATTCATCTATGTCTTGGCAGTGGAGATGTGTTTTCCACTGTACTTGGCTCTACTGAAGTGAGTTTGTATATGTACATGTGTTTTTTGTGTTGTGGAGATAATGCTGTATGAATACAAGCATTATTCTGGATCAGTCATAGTGCCGCTTACTCAAATGCTCCAGCCTTTTTACAGGATCCAAAGCATTAACCCGCTCTAGATCCACATGTTTTCATCCCTTCATCCTCTCATTTATACTGTAATTAGTGCTGGCTATCCCCTGGACAATGCACTCTTCTCTTTGAAATATGTCTGTCACCATCCTGTCTTCATTCACTCCAGTGTGTACATTTGTTTGATCTGCGCCTTAATAGAGAGACTAAACAGGAATATTTCTCTCTGATAAATGGCGATGTCTTCAAATCCTCAAAAATTCCACCTAAGTAGGTCTGTAATAGCTGTAGAGAGTTATAGAGAGTTATTTATTAGCATCCCTATTCATCTCAATGACAGTTGCTCATCTACAACATTTGCATGTTACTATTTTTGCTCATACTTTACATTTATATTATTTGGTAATTTTATCCAGAGAAACTTTTGGTGTGAACCTAAGTCTGTTTGTCAGTTAGTTAGTTGCAGTTCATTTGGTTGGTGTGACAGCATTCTTCTTTCCTCATGGGCACACCAGCCAATTGCTTGAAGGATCTTGTGAACTTCGGTATGGTTTTTCGGTATGAACATGACCTGTTCTAAATTGTAAATCACTATTGGCATTTACTTTGCATGTTTGCATGCAAACAATTTTCTGTTCCTAAAGGCTGAAATACACTATACGTCTTTTGCCCAGATTTTTGACCCGATATACAGTCTAGATGAGTTGACGCTAGTTGCTGAAAGTCTGCCTGTCTGCAGATTTGTGTTGACAAAAAATCATATAGTGTATGATGGCAACAGACTTGGGCTGGATTTACAACCCTCTTTTGGCATAACCAGTGTAACTTGCACCAAGCGCAAACCCTCTTCTGTCAGAATTTACTAAAGACAGTGACAAATTATGATGAAAAGGCGTTGACAGTTAATTTAGCAGCTGACGTACTGCTTATGCATTTGTAGGAGGTTCCCTGTCAGGCGCAATATTTATGGGAGGAGATAATTTAAATGAATCATGCAAGGTGGTTTGCAATAGTCAGTTTACTGGTATTTGCACCATTATTAAAAAATAAATAAATAAACGTCAACCTATTGCCAACAAACACAGAAATTTGATGCAGTTTTATTTACCACCTGAGTTTCCGACTCATGATCGGGTTCTTTTATCATTAGGGCAGCTCCATCTTTCAATATCAAACGATGTGGAAATCCAGCGTCGAACTGGGCCTTGTTTATAAAGCATTCGTCACCGAAATGACGAGAACAAACAAACACACTTGAGAAACTCCGTTGCTGTCCCGGAAAAACAAACTGCATCCACTGTTCACGTAATGCTGGGTTCTTTGGGAAGCTGAACAAGGTTATCTTTCCCTCACATCCAAAAACACACTTCTTTGGAGACATTCTCTCTCGAGCAAGTCCTGTGCAGCGCTGCTGACGACTTAAATAAAGCTGAATGAAGCACGTTGATGGGCTGCTCTTGCTCTCGCTCTGTTTGCTGTGTGTGCGCGCTCTTCCGAGATAAGTGCCCATACAAGGAATTCCACCCTTCATGATGTCATGAAGGGCCATGCTCGAAAAAAACTTTCCAAAACTTATTTAAACCCAGAAGGAGTGTATTGGGCACAAAAATACTCATATGTTCAAATCGTTTTTTGAAACTTTGGCCATGTTTAGCATGAGAATCCAACTCTTTAACAGTGTAAATAACTCAGAATGCATGAAATAGCATTAGACCTTGAAAGTGGTATTCTGGCAACGCTGCCTGTCTTTTCAAGCCCAGAGTATAGGATATGCATGTGACATAAATTTTATTATCTGTATAGTATTCATGGTACTGAATGTGTGCAGCCCAATTTTTCTAACCACGCCAGGCCATTATTTACAAATTACAACAATATCAACTAATGGAGACTGCAACAACAACAGATGCCTGCACTGATGACTACTTGTTTGAGAGAGTTAAGATACCCACAACTAATTTTTATTGGTCATTACTTCTGGAGAGATATAGCATAGACGCTGCATTTAAACATCCACTGATGCACATTCAAATTCTTACCTCATAATTAGTACTAGATGGAATTTTGTGGACTGCTGGGGAAGAAAACCATTGTAAAATTGTTAAAACAGGAGCTGAGAATACTACGATTGTATTGGCACTTTAAAATATTATCAAATTAGCCACACACACATATATAAGTACAGTATGCAATGGGCAGGAAATGTGTGGAACTTTGTAAATGACTGCAGATTCCATGTGGGCCCACTTATAGCTCACTAAATTCGTCAACAAAGAAAATTCAGCGTTCTCATTCTTTTAAAGTTTCCGCACTGAAGTTATAAAAATGTCCTTAAATGCACACACACACACACACACACGTCTTAACAATCCGCAGGCCCGCCGGCCACTGAAGCATTCAAGCATTCCATCCCAGACATAGAGCATCCTTTGTTTCCATGTTAGTGAATAAATGCATGTTAAATATTTACTTTACTCCAATGAGCACTGCAATCTGATCGAGGTTTATGCCCCACACATAACCTCAAATAGGCCTTACTCAAATCAGCACATGCCAGTTGAGGCAAACTTTCGCATACTCATATTTCTTTTTCTTTTTTCCCCCTTTCTGGGATAGAGGAAGTCAAACATTCCTGTGTAATCCCAACAATCCTTCTGTTATTTATTTTTTTTATCTCCCAGAGTTTGTTTAGTACAACTTTCCCTTTCAGGTCATTTATTACTGTTATTATTATTGATGTTTTTTTAATGTAAAAAACTTACTTCTATATTTAGGTAAATATCCCCGCACACCTCACTCCATCTCCCTTTGTTTATTCAAGAATCTTTCCATCCTAGTTGTCTTCTTCATGAAATGGAGTGGTGCTCTTGAGAGGGTATTTATTGTATATGTCAAAGTTAAAATAGAGTGTGAGAGATACTGACCTTCTCTCGCACACAGTGTGTAAAGCTTTGTCACCACTGACCTCTCGCATGTTATGTATAAACACAATGTCTCTCCCACAGATGCTAAGAAGAGAGCGAGTGTGTGTGTGTGTGTGTGTGTTCCTGTCTGCTCTCAGCAGGATTAACTCATATTTGCTACGTGTGGTTTTTGGAGGGCTTCTGAAAAGGCTAAGTAAACAGTCTATGATGAATGGTTTGGCTGTTTCCCCCTGTGCTGATGCACACAATCACCTCACTATCCCTCACTGGGTGTGGCCCACACAGCTGACCACAATGAGCTCTGTACGCCAGACAACGCTCCCCATGAAACCCAATCCGGCTAAGGAAGCAACTCTTCCACCCCCACACCACCCCTCAACCCCGTCTCTAGAAATAACCAGAGAACTTTTCCTGAAATCAAATATATTTCCTAGTCTTTTACAAAGCCATAACCAAGCCGGAGAGAGGAATATTTAGCTGTGTGATGTGAGATGTGTGGCAGATATATCTTTTAAGTCTCAAAACTCATACAAACGAAAACACATACGTTATATTTCTTTGCAGAAGCTGTATCAAAGCACCTTACGATACAGTGCAAAAACATGTTATCTGAGTGTTTCCCATTAAAGGGATACTCCACCCCAAAATGAAAATTTTGTCATTAATCACTTACCCCCATGTCGTTCCATAAATACCTAGACTTTGGCGGCCCGATACAGTTTTATAATGATCTGGAAAAAATATTTTTACACTTCTCATAATAACATGAAACAAATCTAACAGTGTATTTTTGCAGAGGGTTAGGGTTAGGGCATTTCGTAACTATTTTATGTTTTGGCAAATTGGTGGATAATTCATATGAATTTGTAAGGTCTTATGTGTACGTTTTCGATTCACAGCATACAAATTCTTACGAAACTGCCACCTCATAAAATAGTTACATTTCCCCATGAGATCAGGTTAGTTTACCAAAATCACAAAAGCTGCAATTTAATGAGTATGTAGTCTATTGCACTGTGTATTTCAGAGTGAAGTGCAACACTGTTGATTTACATGCTAGTAGCTCCTGATGCTATGTTTTCAGCATCTTGGTTCACAGAAAATGCGTCCATCTCTGCAAGTGCTGCAATTAACGTATATTTGGGAATTTGGGAACTCTTGCAAGTGATTAAATTAAGACATAAGTATTGTAATTTTAATCACTATAATAAAAAATAGAATATTTAAATTTATTTTTTTTTTCAAATAATTTCCTAACATTGTTAAAACCTAGACCAGATTTCTCTGTACATATACCAAAATCTTCCTGTACTGCAAACACACCTAGAATAAGACAAGGGTGGTGTATTAATTGTGTAGTTATAAAATTAGTGAGTGTGTGTGTTCAAGGTCTAGAAGAGCTGAATCTCAAGGATTTGTTTGAATGTGTCAAATAGTTGAAACTCTTTATGTAGAGTAAAGAAGGAACTAATTAATCAGTATTGACAGGTTGTGGTTGCTGGTTGGGGTGTACTGTTTGATAGATGACGAGTTTAAGTCATTGGCAGCAGTGTAAAACAGAAACAACAGGTCTTCAGTTGAATTTTTGCAGGGACTGGTATCGGGGTTGCCACTCATCCCTAATAATTGCGATGGTCCTGTGCTTAAAGATGAAATTATGTGTCTCAATTTGTACTGTATATTTCATACATATTGTTTAATAAATGCACTAGGTTGTTACGATGGTAGAATAACATAATAGTGAACAAAACCAAATCAGTTTCACAAGAAATAGCAGAAAATCTCAAATGCGGTGGCATGGGGCAGAACATTTCTGGCAAATACTGTGTGATATTGCACGGAAATGCGTAGTAACAGAAATGCAGGCATGACTACACATATATTTAAATTCACATATTTTGTTTTTTTAAATCAAGTGAAACATAAGAGGAGAAAAAATATATTTCTGTCCTCTAACTGGTAAAAAACTATAAGGCACAGTACACATTTTGCCAAAAAGCTTTTTTTAGTCAGTCCCAGAGAATGTAATGATTTAATTGAGTATGTAAAAGTATGTGTGTTGAAGTTGTGAATGCTTATGGAAAATGTTCAATATTATTATTTTCAGGTAAAAGGCATTATAGTTCTGTTTGTCTATAGTTAATTACGTGACTCTATATTAAATTATAGTTTTTGATTTAGTGTTGCCTTTGTGTTGTTAGTGTTGCCTAATGGTGTTTCTTTGAACTATTCGTGTGAGTGCTGGAATTTAAAGTTTTGCTGTATTCACTGCAGTTGTCATGAGTGGCAAATCCTGTTGTTAATGTTTTTGCCAGTTTGATTTCTGAATAAAATGTACATAGAAATGTGTGTTATGTTGCGTGACCATTAGGGGATATGGTTGTCTTCTGGTTTCCCCTCTCTGCTTCCCGTTACTTGTCCTTGTCCTGCTCAAGAGAGTGTTAAAGAGGTTGTCGAAACAGAAACCGGATGGCTGACGGAAACCACAGGGAAGAGGCTATCAAGTGTTGAGGGATTCAGAGTGAATGCAACAGAATCTTCAGATATGTCAGATGAAGGCAGGTCAGGCAAGCATTAAAGAGGTGACGGGTGGGTGTGAAGGGGTCTGAACGTTCCTCATGTACTTATGGATGCGAGGAAGTGGAGGTACCAGTGAGAGCAGGAACAGATTGAAGAAGTTGGACACATGAAGGGAAGTGACTGAAATTGTATATGTAAGAAGCTCTTTGCGTTCCTGGCCTGTGAATTTCAGAGGAGTTGCCGTTTCTGTACACTCTGAATGTGAAAATTAGTATGTGAAATTGTTTTGTAAAAAAGTCTGTATGGTAAACTCTTGAAAGACAACTCATAATAACATTTGAATGTATCTAATGTTGTGTTTTGTGCCTGAAATTGCGATAGAGGTTAGTGCGTATAATATATTGTGGCATTATTTTGATTTACACACTTGCAGCTCAGGATCTGGTGCTTTCAGTGATTCAAAGTGGCTCAATTCACAGTAAATGTAGAAAATTCAGTCTCTGCATGTGCTGTGTGTTTAACGTGCAACTGAATAGGCAATACTTTCGCATTCACTTAATTTCCAACATTCTTGTGGACAGATGATTTACAGTATTTCACTGGTTTTGTAAAGGTCTTTGTAAAGAGGCATTTGTAAAGGTCTTCCTGCAGTTTTCCACCAAAATAAAAGCTTGAGGGTTAAACATACAAGTGAAGAAGTAATATTGTAATTTTACTACTTTAGTTTAAAGTAGAATAATTAATATAATTATATGAGTCTGTGGCCTGTTGTTTAAAGATTGATGGTGGCAGGACTTTCCTTTCCATATTCTCTCTCTACATGTTTTAAATTATATTAATAATTAATATAATTATTCTCATTAACTCTTCTTCTTTTTTTTTCTTTTTTTTTTTACAGGTGTATAACAATATATTTATCTGTCCGTGAGATAACCACAACTAAAAACAGGTTTCAGTCCACTTTAAAGTCAAGGTAAATGTCAGTACAAAGATTTTTTTTTTTTTGTTCAATTTGGTAACTAAAAAGGAGTTGGAGCTCTTAATTTCACTCTCAGAGGGCACCAGATTGATGCATTTAACTTTAAAATGTACAAAATGGAGGAACATGCCCCTGGACCCTCATAGATGTTCACCCACCTTAGTCTCTCAAAATCCTGTGGGAAACACTGTGATATTATTATTACTGAAGCTTATTGTGTCTTGGCTTTATAATAGACTCACCGTCAGCCTCTCTAATTTATCCTTCCTCAGTGGATCCCCACAGACAGACTACTTTGTCTTTGTTAGACATAAATGAGACTCTAATGCTGCTAATGCTCCCACTTTTGCAGAGATGTATATATGTACAGGTAATAGAAACAGCTCAGTAGGAACCATGCAAACAAATGAGTGTTCACTGAATAACTAAATGTGAAGACCATAGTTTAATTGGTCAATTAAGTTCAGTTAATCAAAGTTCAACTTCTAAAGCAGCTATGCAAAGAATAGTGTCTTATGACTCCCAGTGGCAACAATGGGATGAGAAAACTTAAAAAATATGGACAGCATCTGTGGCCTGTTGTTTAAAGATTGATGGTGGCAGGACTTTCCTTTCCATATTCTCTCTCTATATGTTTTAAACCTGTTTTGAGAATAAGTGTATTATTTATGAGTTTGTCTTACATAAACTTCCAAATCAGCCTCACAATCCCTGCTTTATGTCCTTGGGTAACTTGCACACACACACACACACACACACACACACACACACACACACACATTATCCACATTATCCAGCCTGTGGAGAAGAGAGGAAGGATAAATTACATCCATATATATGCTTTGCATATCTCCCATGACCAGTATGTATGTGCATATTTGATAACACGCACACACACACACACACACACACACACACACACACACACACACATTATCCACATTATCCAGCCTGTGGAGAAGAGAGGAAGGATAAATTACATCCATATATATGCTTTGCATATCTCCCATGACCAGTATGTATGTGCATATTTGAGGAAGTTTGAGCTCGAGGGATCCATCAATACATCTCAACTGTAGTGGCTCTGAGTGTGAGTGTAGAAACACTTCCAGATGTGATCCAGATAAGCACTTTTGGTAACACTTTATTTCGATAGTCCACTTTAGACATTCTATTAACAATAAAGTGTAACCGCACTTTTTTTAAGGCTGGAAGAGAGTTTGACCATTCGTCCAGAGCTCTGCTTATCGAAGTGATTTAAAAGTCAAGGAATCTGTTTAATACAGATCTTATCCTCTATTGTCTACTTCTTACTAAATGGCACTCACATATAGGGATGTCACGGAATGAACATTTCTTATCACATTATAGTGACCAAAATTATCACGGTTATCAGTATTATTACGGTATTGTTAAAATGTGCTGGAGATGTTCAAAAAGTACCGACACATAAATAACTTATAATTGATTAATAAATGATTATACAGTATGTATTTATCTGCTCCATAAATAATTCTATATAACTTATCTGAATTGTTTAAATGTGTAGAATCCACATGAGCTTGTTTTTTTTTTATCAACCGGTCAAAATTTACAGCAGGGCATGCAAATTCGGTCCATTTTTGGCCAGACAGAAACTGCACACAGACTGAATAAATATAAGTCTCTGTAAATCCACTCACTGACAGCAGGTGGCGCTTATGGAAAGGCTGTTTCTCGTAAACTCTGTGGACAAAGCAGTATTGCGATTAAGAACACTTCCTTTAGGTATTACATGGAGTGAAGATGAAAACAAAATGCCATCGAATCGTTTCTGAAGACAGTCAGAACCTTCAGAGGTACATTCATATAATTAATTCATTTGTAAACCTCCCAGCTTTTCGAGATGGTCCTCACTGCAGAACACAAGATCCAGGGGGCGAGGTTGGATCCAGATCCAACTCCTCCCACCTTACAAGGACAGTATTTATTTATCGTGAGTTGTTCAATTCGCGGTAATCTAATACGGTTTTAATGATAATTAAAATATGAAACGGTAATACTAACCGTCGGGAATTTTATCATGATTTATCGTCAAACCGGTAACCGTTACATACCTACTCACATAATCAGAGTCAGAGAAATATCCTGCAGCAGATATAGAAAAGCCATCCTACTCTATGCCAATTCCACTGTTGTTTCAAAATGTGTCTGTACTGCTTGTAGTAGTAATGAGTGTTTTGGAGATTTTCACAAAGTTAAGTAACAGTTTTGAATCCTAAACAGGTTCCCTTTCGAGGGAACTCGAACTGTGTCCTCTAGCGGTCACTATGGGGAATCCCTTCAGCGTGACTGGTGTCTGAATCACGTCCAAACACGACAATAACATTGGTCGGCGACAGCCTATAGCCCTATTCACACGGGATTAGTATTATCTGGGGACCTTGTGTTTTAGAAATTACCCCCCACATCTGAATTTCGTGTGGCGCATTCGCACTGGATAAGCGAAGCCTGTGATTTTACTTGAATTTACTGACTTATCTCCCGGATATGAATGTTCCTTACCGCATGCTGCTATACAGGTCATCCATATTCACCTAATCATTCTTTTTGTTTTCACTCTTCTGATGGTTTTCAGCTTTCTCTTTCTGCAAATTATATAGTTGTATGGTGTATAGCGACAGGGGTGGTTCTATACCCTTTTTAGGTGGGCTTCAGCCCTGCTAAAACTATCTGAACGATTGGGCCAGTGCTGCTTTCTCTAAGTTTATCATTCTCATGTGTTTTAAGTAGTGGTGTCAAAATTAGCGCGTTAACGCAGGCGATTAATTTGTTCGGTATAATGCGTTAAAAATATTTAACGCAATTAACGCAGGGGCGGGGCTAGGGTTGGCCACCCCACTCACAACTGCTGCTTCTGTCACTTTTTCTCTTAACAAGAAGTAAATTTATTCAGTCGCAGAACGACTGACAATAAGAGACGTTTCAGACTCGCGCTCCACGGCAAGCGCGAGTCAAGCGAGTGCGGAAACAGTACTGTGCTCGCAGCGTGTGATCTTCAATTGCACGCACAAAGGCGCCGGCGCGCGATGTAGCCTGTATCCTTTCATATCAAAGTGCGAAATAAACTACGTGCATGCAATGCCGTGGTCAGTTAAGTCATGAAG
>NW_015656581.1:154459-225388 GCF_001515625.1 Sinocyclocheilus rhinocerous
ATAAAATAAAATAAAATAAAATAAAAATAAAATAAAATGTACAACCTACAATATGTACAATGAAAAATCTGGGTGCTAAAGCAAAGACTGTTGAGGAACACCATATTACAATATTGGAAAACAGACCTTCAAGAAGGAAGTCAAAGTCAAAGTGATGAACCTCATGTGTGTAGAGGTCCGTCTGAGTCACTATTTCTCTATCGATTGGCTCTTATTAAATGATACCCTGCATTCTTCCTAAGTCAGAAATGTCACACCACTGGTAGGTTGCTACCATCATCAGAGCTCTGGATTTGTAACGAAGCTTATTCACCGTGCCGTCACCAACCTCCTCTATCAATTTTTGCTTCTCTTTTTCTTCTCCTTTCCACACATACACACGCAGCCACCCTCTCCCCGCAATCTAGAGGGAGCAGAACAAAGGGGATCTCCACTTTTCTCCTAGGACTATTATTAGATCTTCAACCCAGCTACAAAATAATCACACGTTCAGCTGAATCACCACGCAGGCAGCGGAAGCTTCAGTCCTGAAGTATGCGAAGCGAGCAAGCCTCCGTTTAGAACAAAAATAAACTGATGCGGCTAAATGGAAGATGATACATTACTCTGGAATATAAATGTGTGAAATAATGCATATAAACCACTCTAACTATGGTCTGACAATAAAATTATTGTGAATTCCAGCACCAAAGTGTTAAATCAATCTTTTTCACTTAAAGGTCACTGTCAGACAAATGGTAAACATCCATCCACCTCAGGCGAAATGACCATATAACACTCTCCTGGGGATCAGATATTAGTCAGGGTCAGTAGCCTAGAATAAACCTTGACATCTGAGTGTCTTCACAGAAATTGGTGTATTGAGCACTGCAAAAATCTGAATTGGGAAACAGCTCTGTGATTCCCCAGAAAGACTGTATTTGTGCGTTTGTTTGTGCCAGAGCAAAAGGGATTCTCCACCGCAGGCCGTGGCAGCCTGTTGCTGATATTTGAATGAAATTCAAACAAAGAAAACAATAACCTCTTTGTGAGGTGGTCAAAGTTTGTCAGATACAAACACAGTGTAGATCTGTATAGGCTGGTCAAAATATGAGCTGGTTGAGCAAATGCATTAAAGGATGTATCCAAATATTATCTGAGGACCTCGTGTGATTTAGAAATTACCCCCCACATCTGAATTTCGTGTGGCGCATTCGCACTGGATAAGCGAAGCCTGTGATTTTACTTGAATTTACTGACTTATCTCCCGGATATGAATGTTCCTTACCGCATGCTGCTATACAGGTCATCCATATTCACCTAATCATTCTTTTTGTTTTCACTCTTCTGATGGTTTTCAGCTTTCTCTTTCTGCAAATTATATAGTTGTATGGTGTATAGCGACAGGGGTGGTTCTATACCCTTTTTAGGTGGGCTTCAGCCCTGCTAAAACTATCTGAACGATTGGGCCAGTGCTGCTTTCTCTAAGTTTATCATTCATGTGTTTTAAGTAGTGGTGTCAAAATTAGCTCGTTAACGCAGGCGATTAATTTGTTCGGTATAATGCGTTAAAAATATTTAACGCAATTAACGCAGGGGCGGGGCTAGGGTTGGCCACCCCACTCACAACTGCTGCTTCTGTCACTTTTTCTCTTAACAAGAAGTAAATTTATTCAGTCGCAGAACGACTGACAATAAGAGACGTTTCAGACTCGCGCTCCACGGCAAGCGCGAGTCAAGCGAGTGCGGAAACAGTACTGTGCTCGCAGCGTGTGATCTTCAATTGCACGCACAAAGGCGCCGGCGCGCGATGTAGCCTGTATCCTTTCATATCAAAGCGCGAAATAAACTACGTGCATGCAATGTAGTGGTCAGTTAATTCATGAAGTTACCAAAAAGGCGATTAAAGCTGCCTTAAAATTGTGCATGCATGTAATATATTTTATATGAGTCACATTTAAGAACATGTCTCTGAAATGGTTTTCAAAACTGTCCTGGAGCAGCCCAGCACTGTCTCAATCATCTAACACATCGATTCAACTCGTCAGCTCATTAATAGAGACGTTAAGACCTGAAGTGGGTCAGAAAAGATGAAAAGAGTTGAGAGAAAATACGATGCGTGTCAGATCCACGTCACATTCAGCAGCGGCAGCTCTTAAAGAAATAACAGCCAACATAACCTAATAACCAGCTGATGTGATGTCTATTAATCAAGAATGTTGAAAGGCTATAGTCTAACTATAGTCTATAGTTAACTATAGTCAATGGTTAAATATGGGGGGGGTCAATTTTATAGAGAAATCAGTATTGGTATCATTGATACTGGCCTTCAGTCATAAAAAAAGATGCCATTAAACAAATATAAAAAAATATACTGTCTTTATGTTGTTTGTACATTAATTTGAGTATTGAATGTGAAATTATTGCAATATAAAAGTATATTTAAAAACTTTAATGTTAGGTGGGATTAATTGCGATTAATCGCAATTAATTTCAGAAAAATGTGCGATTAATTCGTTAATTTTTTTAATAGATTGACAGCACTAGTTTTAAGGCTTGTCATTTTAAACATTTAAGTGATTTTAAGCTATTCAAGCACAAGACGGCACGAAAGAGATCTCAATGCGGTACTCGCGGGCTGTCATAGATCGTCTCTCAGACAGCAAGCAAATACCAAAGTGGCACAAAAATATGTCTTGAAGAGTATCGACGTAAAAACAGTTGGTTACGTCTTAAGTGAACGTAAATAGTTACGAAAATATCGGATGTGCATTAATATAACGGACCTGTGCATTTCTTAGGCTATGTTAATAATTAGGGATGCACCGATACCACTTTTTCCAGTACTCGCCCGATACCGATACTTTTATTTTTGGTACTTGCCGATACCGAGTACCGATACAAATATTTTCATTGCATTGGTACATTTTTTAAATATTGGGTACAGAAACCAAAAGAGTATGTATAATGTTAGTTGGTTAAATTAAATCGGTGCATCCCTATTAATAATGATAATCAAACATTAAAATAAAAAGAGAGAATCACTCGCTGCTCTTAACTAAGTACCTTCTGTAGCTTTAATGGATATTTACTCCATACAGTTTAGGTAATTTGTATCTTTGTATCTAATGGTCTGTCTGAGGGCTCAGCCCCGCCTGTGGAGGAAATCCTAGAACCACCTCTGTATAGCGATATGACCCAGCACCCAAAATACTATCAAAACACTCCAATGCAGCCTCCATTCTTCACGAAAGATGGATTAAAAGGTGCACAGGAAACAAAAACCTTGAAAAAATGATATACGACCCCGCCAAATCCTGGCCAAATCACAGAGATGCCGATTCGCACGGGACTAATATTATCACAGGACCTCGGTGTTCAGCGAAATATGGTAGGCCATTTGTGGGGGAATTTTTTCTTAACAAATTACAGACGTGGCCAATTTGCACGGGATTAAGATCACAGACAACCTCCGCAATTATTACAAATGACTAGAGGTCACCAGGTAATACTAATCCCATGCAAATAGGGCTTATGACGTCACTACTGCTGCGACCATAGTATAAAAGGGCCTGGGAGAATACGTCATCATCTTCTTTGTCTTCACTGCCATTTGTTTATGTTAGCAGCTAAGCACGAATAGGAGTGCATGTTCTCTCATCAGAGGCTTTGCTCTGATGCCTGAGGTTTCACACGACCCGTGTGTTGTGTGTGCGGGTGAGAAGGAAGTGCGTTCAGCTCTCGAGGGAGTTGAATGTGCTCATTGCACTCATTGCGCTTTTTTTTATGGATAGGTGTGAATTGAACATGTTCGGATTGTGCTCATCGCGATGCATTTGCGGGACTATGCGGGGAACTGGCAAATTACAGACCCATCTCAAATCTTCCTTTTATGTCGTAGGCAGTGTTTGCATGAGTACGTTTGCCTCTTCTGTGAGTTGAACATGCAGCAGCGGTTTCTGTTCTTGCATGATTTCTGAGGGAATCTAGCACTTGAATGGTTTAGCTCCCACAGGAGTTGAATACAAGCTGCGTGTTGTGGTCGCAGTGATAATTCTCTGCCTATTCGAGTTTGAGTCCTGCTGTTGCCGAGGCAATTAGTCGGACCATTTGTGGAGTTTATAGGCAGAGCATGGAAGGGACCTAACATTATAACTGCACCCCGGGAACCTATGCTGTGCGCCTTTACTTTCATTTCAGGGTTGTATGGCTCTCTATGAGCCTCCACTGTCTTGAGAGTCGATGGGACCATGCGTTGGGACCTCCCCCCACCCTGCGGACCTCTTGGGTTGTATGGCCTCCTACAAGGCCTCCTCAATTAGGCTCCTCCTCTTTCTCAAGTGTAGGCTTGCAAGCCTCCTTGATGCTTGGCCCTGAACTGAGCTGGTGCTCCGCGAGTGGTGTAGTTGAGTACCCTGCTCTCTGTGGCTAGGAGCTTGACTGTACTCCCCTCGTGCTCCTGAGGGCCACCTGTGAGTCACTGTTGCAGAACCTGGTTCCCTAACCCTGGTATTATAAAGTGGTGCTGGCGCAGTAACATAATGTTGTCCCTTTAGCTCCATCTAGCTGGATCTAGGTGACCCCAAGTGTGGTTACCTTTATCCATGTCTCCAGAAGATATCTTCAAGCCTTGAGAGCCATGCACGGGAGCTACAGTGGGTAGGGCTGGGCGATATGGCAAAAAAATTAAACCTCGATTTTTTCAGAACGTTTGACCTCTTCTCGATTTTTATGATTTTTAAATAGTTGAAAACATGAAAATGTAACTAAAACATGATTCAAGTAACTTTTTCTTTATTAACCCTCTAGTTAAAGAAATTGCTACTTCAAGTACACCACACAAGTTGTCAACATGATGTAAATGTTAAACAAATCACTTGTTAAATATCTTTGCAAAAAAGATGCATGAACGACAACCACATCTTGTACAAATTTGTCTTATTCATTTTATATGTTCAGAAATAATACAAGGAAAATGCTTTAAAAAAAAAACTCAAAAGTCATGGTAATTCAAATTGAAAATGACTGAAGGTATAAGACCAGAAGAACTGTAAATGTTCTGTAAAAACAATGAACAGCAGCTTTCAGCCTTTCACCATGATGCAGACATGATATTTCAGTCATACAGTAGTAGTTCTTTACAGGTTTTTATTCGATTACGCTGCTTTTCCATTGTTTTTTCTATATAAACATGAACATGTTGACTGTTATTCTTGCGTCTCTTGCAGCGTCTCATGCATGAAACGGCATTCTAAAAATGCGGCGCTCAAGTTAAAAGAAGTTCATCTTCCTGCATTTTTTCCTATTCCACTGCCCGTGTGGCATCTTTGTCAACACAAAAGTGCATTCTGTGTGAATGGCACCTTATGGTCCTTCACAGAGCGCATCACACATGAGCAGTTAATCACGTGTGCCACAACATGCGGTTGGATCATTCTTTTCTCTTTACTGATAGTATTGGCATATTGTCAAAGTGCCTAATTCTAACGTTTGGTAATATTTCTATTCAAAATCGTGATTCGTCGATTTATAAAATATACAATCATGGCAAAACATTAAATTTGAATTAATCGATCAAATCAGAAAAATCGCCCAGCCTTAACGGTGGGTGAGTAAGAGCCATTTCATTTCCTAAGGATACTGTTATTGCTAGTTTTCTTACATTTCTTGCGTGTATGCTAACTAGCCTACCTTTTGCAGCGCATCTGGGACCTCCGTTCTGTACCACTGACTTTCAATAATGGGTATTATGACTCCCCATGGGCCTCCCCTGTCGAAAGTCAGGAGATGAGGACCCTATCTGGGACCTCTCTCCTTTTGCTCTGGTGATTTCTTGGGGTTTGTGGTCTAGTAGACCTCCCCAATTAGGTTCTCCTTAGCCCAGGTTGTAGGCCTGCGTAGCCTCCTTGATCCTCTCACGTCTTTAGGTTGAGTTGATGCTCCTCACCTATTAGTAGCTGTAGTTGAGCATTCTGCTCCCTGGGGACAGGAGCCTAACTGTACCTCCCTCGCGCTCCTGAAGGCTGCTCGTGGGTACGTCTCTGGTTCAGATTCCTGGTTCCCTTGATAGCGGGTTGCTAGACCTGTCTTACTGGGCCTCCCTCTCCATACTATCACTGGAGAACCTTGACACAGTGTCGCTAGGCTTCTTTAGGAGCCTCCTTGGTCATCAAGGTCCCAGAATAGCACTGCAACCTGGTAGATTCCAGGTTGAGCATGGCAGTACTCCTCTCACTCCCGAGTGATATTGCGTACCCTGCTCCCTGATGACCTTGCTGGGTGTTTTGGCTTCGAGAAGTCACCCTGGCCAGGCTGCTCATAAGGTGAGCTAATTCATATCTTGCCCTGAGGGGCTCCTGAGATCTAAGCTCCCTGTGACCATTCTGCTCATGTACTGAGCTTGAGTTCTCCTCTTGTTGAGTTGTTGAGTAATTCTGCTCTAGGAATCCCACTTTGCATTCATGATAGGTTGTCAGGCCCAGTGTGGACCTCCCTGTTATACTGCCCTTATGGTTGAACCAGTGAATCTCTCCTCTCTTTGTGAGTGGCTTGAGTACACTGTTTCCCCTGTGGTATGAGTGTGATACTTCCTTAATTCTGAAGGCCTATTATTGAGTACTCACTCTGATGAGCCCTAATCATGTGCATGAATGGCTTTGGGTCCTGTCCTGTTTTCGTGGTTGAGCTGGCATTGCTCCCTTTAGTTATAAGGATGGTGCAAGAGCCTGCTGCTCCCACAAGCCTCTTCAGCAGGCTCCTTTCAAGCCTAGCTGTAAAGGACCCTCACTCTTCCTTTATACTGAGGTATGAGATTAAGAGTGTAATGGAGCCCTGTGTGCAGTTGTATCAGGTTGAAAGGCCACCTTTCTGCTACCCTTTTAGATTGCCCTGCCTGGTTGAGTTTGGCAGCGCTCCCCTCACTATGGGATGTTGCCTATGAGCCTGCTGCTCCCAGGTTGAGCATGTGAGTTCCCTTGTCGATTTGAAAATTGAGTACTTTGCTATCAGGGCTCTGTATACAGCCACTGCTTATGGTCGAGCTTGGCAGTGCCCCACTCTCTACTGGATGGTTATCTATGAGCCTGCTGCTCCCAGAGTAAGCATGTGAGTTCTCTTCTCAATCTAAGAGCCAAGGACTCTCGGAGCTCCGTAGGCAGCATACCAGGTTGTTAGGCCATCTTTTGCCTCCCTGTTAGGCTGCTCTTATGGTTGAGATTAGTAGTGCTTCCCTCACTCTAATGGGTCGCCTATGAGCATGTCGCTCCCAGAATGAGTGTCTGAGTCCCCATGTCATTTCTGAGAGTTGAATCATCCGCTCCGTGAGGCAGCCATACCAGGTTGTTAGGCCATCTTTTGCCTCCCTGTTAGGCTGCTCTTATGGTTGAGCTTAGCAGTGTTCCTCTCACTGTAGAAGGTCACCTATGAGTGCGCTGCTCCCAAGGTCAGCGTCTGAGTTCCGCACTCATTTCTGAGAGCCGTGTCCTCCGCTTCCTGGAGCTCTGTTAGGCGGCCATACTAGGTTGTTAGGCCACCTTTGCCTCCCTGTTAGGTTGCTCTTATGGTTGAGCTTGGTATTGCTCCCCTCATACTGGGCGGTTGTCCATGAGCCCCTTACTACAGGGTCACATTGAGCATGCTGCTCCCCGCAGCTCCCATCATGTGACTGCCCTTATGGTTGAGTTGGCGGTACTCCCCTCAATTAGAGGGTCTCCTATGAGTATGTCACTTCCGGAGCCCCATCATGCGCCCTTCTGAGCATGCGAGTTCTCCTCTCACTCTGAGAGTTGAGTGCTCTGCTCCTTTAGGCTTTCTTTGCACTTTTGCATTGAGAAATTTATTTTTTTATTTGTTTGACACTTATCTTATGAAATTTGGCACAAAGTAGCCAGTTCACCTGCTTATTGTGGACTGTTTCAAAACAGTTTAACTTGGATATTCTATAACCTTTTCACTTTTATTTTGCCTCTGTCCCAACATTTTTGGAGTGTGTTGCAGCCATCAACATCAAAATGTGTTTATATATATATATATATAAAAAAAATAAATTTAAGCTGGTCAGTGAAAACATTGGAAGTCTTTTCTTTGTACTTTTGTCAATTAAATAAAAGTTAAAGGGAATTAACAAATCACAGATTCTTGATTTTATCGCATTTTACAAAACGTCCCCACTTCTCTGGAATTGGGGATGTAGTTTAAAATAATACAATTGTGATAATCATTGCAATTATTCCCATTTTTTTGCACTGCATTGAGATATTGAGAGATTTTAGTTTTATTGGTAGAAATATTTGTACCAATATATATTTATATAAATATAAAAAACTATAAAAGTTTTATTTACAAAAAATATTTATAGAAATATAGAAATATTAAAAAATTAAACTATACAATATGGTTTTATTTGTACAAATATTTTAAAGTAAAATAATATTATTTTTCCTTATAAATAATTTTTCCCAATTCAAAATCTAAGAGCCAAGGACTCTCGGAGCTCCGTAGGCAGCATACCAGGTTGTTAGGCCATCTTTTGCCTCCCTGTTAGGCTGCTCTTATGGTTGAGATTAGTAGTGCTTCCCTCACTCTAATGGGTCGCCTATGAGCATGTCGCTCCCAGAATGAGTGTCTGAGTCCCCATGTCATTTCTGAGAGTTGAATCATCCGCTCCGTGAGGCAGCCATACCAGGTTGTTAGGCCATCTTTTGCCTCCCTGTTAGGCTGCTCTTATGGTTGAGCTTAGCAGTGTTCCTCTCACTGTAGAAGGTCACCTATGAGTGCGCTGCTCCCAAGGTCAGCGTCTGAGTTCCGCACTCATTTCTGAGAGCCGTGTCCTCCGCTTCCTGGAGCTCTGTTAGGCGGCCATACTAGGTTGTTAGGCCACCTTTGCCTCCCTGTTAGGTTGCTCTTATGGTTGAGCTTGGTATTGCTCCCCTCATACTGGGCGGTTGTCCATGAGCCCCTTACTACAGGGTCACATTGAGCATGCTGCTCCCCGCAGCTCCCATCATGTGACTGCCCTTATGGTTGAGTTGGCGGTACTCCCCTCAATTAGAGGGTCTCCTATGAGTATGTCACTTCCGGAGCCCCATCATGCGCCCTTCTGAGCATGCGAGTTCTCCTCTCACTCTGAGAGTTGAGTGCTCTGCTCCTTTAGGCCTGTGAAGCAGTCATATCAGGTTGTTAGGCCGTCCTTTCGGCCCTCCTGATGGACTGTGAGCAACAGAGAGAGATCCTACGGGAAGTCTCCATCTCAGGTACAGTGAAGGTATATATTGCCCGTTCCTTGCAATTCCCTTTGCACTGTACACCTTTTTGTCGTATCTCAAGTCAGAGACTCTGCCTCAGGCAGACAGGTTGTTGGCTATCCTGTAGCCTCTCTGGGAGAATTTGGGGTAGATGTATGAAGTCCCCCTAGGTGACAGGCCAGGGTCTGGTAATATGGTGAAACCTAGACGCCCGGCCATATTCCCTTAAAGGAATCACATTAACAGGTAACATTAACAGCCCTTAACAGGTAAATTATTTTGGGTATGTAGCTCGGGCCTTTGGCCAAAGGAAATAGTGTCACTGACAGCCGCTGATGCGTCCGAGGGGTGACTCCGATGGTTTCACTGTGTAGTTGGTGCTTAGTGCTCACCTCAGAAAATATGGCATGCACTTCCCTCAGCATGGCAGCATGGGTATTCCGTTCCCCATATCAACCGCTAGAGGATGCAGTTTGAGTTCCCTCGTAAGGGAACTTCTCAGGTTACGCATGTAACCTTGGTTCCCTGAGAATGGAACGAGGCACTGCATCCTCTTTTCTTGCCATGCCTCAGGACGCATGCTTTGTTATTGCAGATGAAGAAGCACGTGATGTATTCCTTTTATACTATGGCCGCGCCGGTAGTGGCATCATAGGCTGTCTCCAGCCAATATTATTGTCATGTTTAGACGTGTGCTTCAGACACCGGTCACACTGAAGACATTCTCCATAGCAACCGCTAGAGGACACAGTGTCTCGTTCCCTTCTCAGGGAATCATGGTTACATATGCGTAACCTGAGCACTATGGCTGGGCTGACTGGATATACAGTTGCAATTTCACGTGCACCTTCATAATCCTGTGTCATTACCAGGATGATCCACAACTATTTTTTGGGTTTGTGAAAGCAGTTCACGAGCAGTTAAACTGTCTACTGTTCTTCGGAAAAATCTCTGCACTTTTTTTTTTGGTTTTCCAGCTTCAGTTTCCCTAAATATGCTATTGTTGCAGAGAGATTTCTTACTCTGACAAGAAAATCTTATCACATTAGCCTAATCTAGTCACCTTTTCATTGGTTTTCTATTAAAGCTAGAATAGGCTGTGAAATTCTGCTACATATTCAGTTACTTCAAAACACCATACAGGCCTCAGGACACAGTTTATCAGTTCTTACTACTGACCATCTGCAGTTTGATACAGAGCTGCCCAGCTGAGTTTGGAATAAAACAAATGCTGTTAAACATTCAGTTAGCTCAACTCATAAACACACCTTTACTATGACTGCTAGATTGAGTACCTGAGAGAAAGAGAGCAGAATGATTATTGAAAAGAATACATAAAGCTGTAAACAGGCTATATGGTAGAATATAGAAATTTAATGGGCCATACATTTTCAATATGAGACAGATCTGCTGGCCAGTCAGTCACATCCACATGTGTCTACGGAACACTGTTGTAGCACATGCTGAATGAGACCTGGCATTGTCTTGATCTAATAACCATGGACTTTCCTTGAAAGATGTCTTGTTGGCAGTATAAGTCTCTGTACAATCCCAATATATGCCTCCATGTCAATGGTACATTTGCACATATGCCAGTCACCGATGCCGTTTGTTCTGCTGCACCCCCATACCATGACAGGCATTTGCTTTTGCATCTGTCACTGGTGAAAGTCTGGATAGTCCCTTTGGTCTTTGGGGCTGAGAATTTGTTGTCTGTTTTTCCCAAGAACAAGCTGAAACATGGACTCATCTGACCACAGCACACATTTCCACTGTCTTTTTGACTATCTGAGATGAGCTCTGGCCCAGAGAACCCGGCGGCATCACTGCATTGAATTGATGTACTGTATAAGTTGCATTCAATTTGCATTTCTTAATGCAGCGGCAATGCAGCTGAGATTTTTCTGGATTCCCTGAATCTTTTCACAATATTATGTATGGTAGTTGGTGAAAGACCTAATTTCTTTGCACTTTTGCATTGAGAAATGTATTTTTTTATTTGTTTGACACTTATCTTATGAAATTTGGCACAAAGTAGCCAGTTCACCTGCTTATTGTGGACTGTTTCAAAACAGTTTAACTTGGATATTCTATAACCTTTTCACTTTTATTTTGCCTCTGTCCCAACATTTTTGGAGTGTGTTGCAGCCATCAACATCAAAATGTGTTTATATATATATATATATAAAAAAAATAAATTTAAGCTGGTCAGTGAAAACATTGGAAGTCTTTTCTTTGTACTTTTGTCAATTAAATAAAAGTTAAAGGGAATTAACAAATCACAGATTCTTGATTTCAGTGCATTTTACCAAATGTCCCAACTTTTTTGGAATTGGGTGTTGTGTATATATATTGTCCTCATTTGTAAGTCGCTTTGGATAAAAGCGTCTGCTAAATGACTAAATGTAATATATATATATATATATATTAACTATGAATGTCATTTTTGACTGTACATAATACATTGGTATTTTCACTCTTCTCATCTCTCTTTGTGGTGTTCTTGATAAACTGCAGATGTCTTATTTATGCATACACGACTTTTTCAACCACACACCATGTGACTTGTCTAAACTTTTCCAGCGACATCTATAGTCTGTTCTGTTGATGTATTGTGGTGTGTAGATGTCTTTGTGTTAAACACCAGATACCATATGATAAAAATACCTTTGAGAAAATATGTTTTGTTTTGTTTTTCTCCACTGATGTCTGGAAGCACTACTGTGAAGGGTGTGATCTCAAAACACACTCATTCAAATAACTAATGAATGAGGTGTGTGTGTGTGGTGGAAAACAGAGGACATAATCTCACAACAAAGGAAACTAGTTTATAATTCAAGCATGAATGCGGTCAATAGCTTGTGTTCAATGGAACACAGGAGTGTGAGTGTGTGTGTGTGTGTGTGTGTGTGTCTGTGTGTGTGTTTTGAGTACATCTGACCTTGTTGCTGTAAAGTATGAAAGTAGCATGTGAGGTTGTGTTTTTCGAGTGTGTAAGACTCAACAGCAGGTGTGGTATGCCATAAAAATATGAGAAATGTTGGTTTTTACTATTGGTTAATTTTCCACAAATCTGTTTCTTTCATTTTTTTTCTACCACACTACCAGCTCTTCACCAGCTGTGTGTGTTGTCATTGCTTTAATCCTGAGAGAAAAGTAATATAACAGTGATAACAGTGAATCCTGCCAGGGTGAACAGTAATGAATTAGAAATACTCATTTTACTGTGATGGGGTATCTTTTCAGGAATTGTACTTTAAATGGATAATTCACTCAAAAATGAAATTTCTGTAATCATTTACTCACCCTCTAGTTGTTCCAAACTTGTATGAGTTCTGCTGAACACAAAAGAAGATATTTTGAAGAATATTGGTAACCAAACAGTTGACGGTAGCCATTGACTTCCATATTTTTCCCCCCCATATTTTGGAAGTCAATGGCTGCTGTCAACGGTTTGGTTACCAATATTCTTCAAAATATCTTCTTTTGTTTTATGCTTAAAACTTTAACAAGTTGACATTACAATGAGGTCATAAACACTGCTTGTATTATACAGTACATGGTCTTGCAAATTACTGTTAAAAATTAGTTTTGGAATGCAGGGTGAGCGCTAAAATTAACAGAATCCAGGACAAAATTGGATGGCGTCACACTGTGGATGCGTCAGCATTGGACCACCACCACAGTAACACATCATCGCCTACTTTTACAGAATTGAATTTTTAATTAAGTTTTAACTGTTTTTAGGTTTTTAATTAGTTTCGGTGTGTGGTGCCACAAGCCCTACATTTTTAAACCACTGTGTCAAATTAAAATAGTTTGGTTCAAGGCGCGCATGAAGAACGTGCAAAAACGCGTCCTTAGTGGGTGATGTGGTTTTTCATGCATCTTTGGTATCTCTGAAAAGAGAAGACGCATGTAGATTTTTGACGGCATGCTCTACAAACGCACCATAGACCCTGAGGTTCAGACAGCCAGAGGATAGACCAGAGCAGTGTGCTAAAATAATGCCCAGATTTCAGTCTCAGCAGAAAACACATGTGGAATATAAAATAGTTTTTGCGAAGACAAGGTTTTTTTTTTGGTGGGTTGGTTGTTGATGGAGAGCTTGTGTTGTACCATTACTGTACCATAATTTCTTTGGATTTCTGAGCCATTCTTGTTCTCTCCCCTCCACTGCACTGGCATTCATAAACTGACAAAACATTTTTCCCCTTCCCAAATTCAGTTTTATTTTTGCCCTGTTTCCGTTTTAATTTTTTGGGGTTCAGTTTTAATTAGTCTAATAAAATTTCAATGATAGTAATCAAATGAATGTATAAAACTTTAACAATCCAGTTCATATTTTAAAATGTAATTAGTTTGACTTTCAAGACCTTTCTTTTTTTTCTTTTTTAAAGAGAGATTTACTGTTAAATTTAAAAAAATGGAATTTGAAAAATTGGGATATTTCTGAAAAAAAAAAGTTTTAATTAACTGTTGTGTCATTATTGTAATTGTTACTTTGTGAAGTACATTCTGCTTTATGACTGTCCATGTTTTCCGCATCGTGGAAATCATGGGGCCCTGTAATACTCCACTGTGACCCACTTATATTAATATAAAGCCTCTCTCGCAGCCGGTCTGGAGCTTAAGTTCTTATGTTTCACTAATATATACAAACCCTATTACACTAAAGTTCTGGACCACAACAATACTGTCAAACTGATTAGATTAATGGGATAGTTCACCCAAATATGAAAGATCTGTCATCAGTTACAAACCCTCATGAAATTCCAAAGCCAGACTTTGTTCATCTTTGGAACACAAATGGAGATATATTTAATGAAAACTGAGAGATTTCTTTAACTCCGTTGAAAGTCCATTCATCAAAATTCTGATGCATGAAAAAGTTCATAAAGTGATCTTAAATTAAATCCATATGAATTGATCCACATTGATCAATGCACATACACAAAGCACATCAAATATGGTAAATGGAAGCTCAACCGTGTTTGCTTGACACTTGAGAACCAGTGAGGTTTGTTCTTGCGCATCAAACAACTATGGCTGAGCTTCCGCTTACCGTATTTGATGTGCTTTGTGTATGTACATTGATCGATGTTTGTATGTGAATAAAAGCATAAATTAAATCTGTTCATCATATAAAGCGATCATGTCTCTCCAGAAGACTTGGATTAAGCCACTTGATTCATATGGATTTCTTGTACTCTCTTTTGAAGCCTTAAAATTTTGAGTGAATGGACTTTCAACGGAAGGGCAGAAATCTCTCAGGTTTCATTTGTGTTTCAAAACAAAAGTCTAATGGGTTTGGAATGACATGACAGTGAGTAAATGATGACAGAATTCTCATTTTTGGGTGAACTAACGCAAGTGCAAGTAAAACACAAACTCTGTATATTTTGTCATTTGATATTTCCCTCTACTTATGTTTGCTCCTTTTTTGCACAATTTTCTTTGCTCCAAATACTGCATTGCCAGTAAATCACATTAAAACTGATAGACCAACCCAGCCTACAGAAGTACTATCTAAAGTGTCTGCATGTGTGTGTGCTGTATATAAAACATCTTTACAGCGGTCTGATTTTTTGGATCTTATTTATTTGTGCAAGTGCTCGGCTGTAGGGGGAAGGATTGTGTGTATGTGTGTGTGGTGCACGTTATGGAGAGACAGAGGCCGACCACTCTAATTGCGTCTGTCAGATGTGGTTCGGCTGTACGTGGGCAGAGTGCAGACTTTGCAAGCAGTTCCAGACAGTAGACATACCAGTGTGTGTAAGAAGGATGTTTTGTGCAAGGGCGTGGACAAGTGGAGAGAAAATATCCCATCTGACCACGGGAATCCCACCCATACCACACCCTCTGAGGTCAAGAGTTGTCTCTCTTTAAGCCTCTTTCTGTCTGAAGATGTTACACTGTTGATAACAACTGTTACAGTTCTGTACAATAGTTTTACATCATTAGATTATCACAGAACACTTTACAATAAGGTTCAATTTGTAATGTATTTGGTACCATTCATCAACAATGTTAAGCCTGACATATGAAGTACTGTAATAGCAAGGGGTAAATATGTATGTATATATAGAGAGAGAGAGAGAGAGAAAGCTTGTGTGTATCATATTTGAAATTCATTTTTAATATTCATGATTTTTTTCAAAAAAAAAAAAATCTATGTAATCACGTAAACCGAAGTTGCTTCAGTCCAGTCAGTGTTCACATAGAATATTACTAACAATATTAAACATTTTCTTAGGTTTACTTGATTTTTTTATTTTTTTTGGTCAAATTGTTTCAGGCGGTCGCACACCGGACGAGAAGCGCAGCGTTGCATCGCGCCACATCTTTAAAATTCGAATACATTATTTTCTATGAGTGTAGGCACACCGGCGGCGCCGTTCGGCGTCTGTCCGCGGCGTTCATCAACAATGTTAAGCCTGACATATGAAGTACTGTAATAGCAAGGGGTAAATATGTATGTATATATAGAGAGAGAGAGAGAGAGAAAGCTTGTGTGTATCATATTTGAAATTCATTTTTAATATTCATGATTTTTTTCAAAAAAAAAAAAAATCTATGTAATCACGTAAACCGAAGTTGCTTCAGTCCAGTCAGTGTTCACATAGAATATTACTAACAATATTAAACATTTTCTTAGGTTTACTTGATTTTTTTATTTTTTTTGGTCAAAGTTTCGATCATGTTGAGAATTTAGAGGCCCTAGAAATTTGCGTACAAAATATGATATAGTAGGCTTTTTATAATTAAAGGGGTCCTATTATGCTCTTTTACAAAGTCTTGATTTTGTTTTGGGGGTGTACTAGAATATGCTCTCATGCTTGGTGGTTCGAAAAACGCATTATTTTTCACATAATTTACATTATTAAAATACCTTTCTCCCCAGGCTGGCACAAACGGCTCGATTAGTTCCGGCTTTGATGAACTTCTTCATCGAGCCGTTCGTTGTAGTTCCTGAAAAGAGATTTTAAAAAAAAGTAATATCTCCCTTTGGAGTGGACTTTGAGATTTGTAACTTTCTAGATCTTTTTTATGCCCAAACATACACACTACACACTGACTAAAATTAAAAAAGTGAAAAAGCATAATAGGACCCCTTTAAGTATTCATGTTAGCTATTGCATTAATGTTAAGGTAACCTTATTGTAAAGCATTGCGACGTTATGGAAGTACACCAACACAGATGCGTGAACAGCACATTCAAGTGCACAAAGAAAGTTGTACATTCTTAACGTCCATCCTCGTACTACTGTGATATTAATTACTTTGCAATAGGTCAGAGCAGATATCCTCATAGACAGCATTTTAACCCACAGTTAGTTTGAGCTTTGGGTGGCCTGAGTCCAAATTTTGGCTCGTGGTCCTTTGCAATCCCGTCCCTCCTCTCTCTCCCTCATTGCTACCTGTCCACACTCTTCACTGTCATATCTAAAAACGGCAAAAATAAATATTTAAAAAAAACTCTTGCTATATTATAAACTTCATTTAAATACCACACAAGTTTGCCTACTGTAATGCATTAGTTATGGATTTTATGTTGTTCAAGCAAAATATAGTGCTCTAATAAGATTTACTATGGTTTCCCATTTTACCTCTATGGCTTACAAATCTTGTTTAAATATACAAAAACACATCAGTCATGGAGATCTGTATAAATCTGCACCATGGAGACGATCAATAGCCAGTCATGCTGATTGATTAATACAATGTGGAAAATTTGTCTTAGATAATTGCATCAGTATCGCCATATTCATATATGTTGTTTTGTGTGATGTTTAGAGAAGATATACACATTTAGTTTAGAATGACTGGTTGTCGACAAATGATCTGCCTTTTACAGCGTAAAATTCTCTAAAGGATAAATTCATCTCTTCATTCCCTTTCGTTCATTCCCTTCCTTGTTTCAATTTCCAGCTCAATTCTCTAGAGTTTTGATTGAAGGAAATCTTGGAATTAATCACGCATTACTGTATATATTGTATTTATTTTGTCGCCTTATTTTTTTTTATAACTTTTTTTTTTTCTCTGAAGAAATGCATGCTGTTATTTTATTGGCCACCATCTGAAAAAGTGCTTTTATAAACATGCGGAGAAATCTTATGCTGACAGCAAGACTTGGATTTCATAATTAACTTCCAAAGATTAGATACAGATGTTAATGATAAACAATGTTTCTGTAATTTCATTTCAGTTCTCTACAGACTTTGTTCATTTTCAATCATTAATTTTTAAGGACACCAGGGCCCTTTTCTTCGGATGTGGATTTCTTCGAGTTACCTCTAGATTTAACTGTTGATGATTTGACTTGATCCTGGGTTGTTCTCTTCTTTGAAACTCAAACTCTCAAAGTTGTCATAGCAACAGGTCTGTAAAATCAACTCTGCTTGATAATAGGTTTAGTTCAAATAAAAAGAATTAAATTGCAGCTTTTTGAGTGGAGGAGATACTGAAAGTCTGTTTCAGCCGCCATGTAGTTTGTATACTGTACTGGCCTTCGAAAAAAAATAACACACACACTTGATTATAATTCCTTTTCATGTTTTTGATTGCCAGAGGACAGTTAATGCTAATAAGATTATCCATTTGAATTAGAGCAAGACTGCAATCATTATAATTGGGCACTTTATCTTCACTGGTATTTTGGGGCTTTCTCTGACTCAAGTCAGGGCGTCAACATGAACATTGCATATAGCGTCATTGAACAGCATTGCCAGGTAACAAGTGAGAAGTGCACATCAAAGTGGATAGAGACATAAGGATTGGCTGGCGCTTCAAGAGGTCAGCGGCAAAGAAGTCAATGTTATTATTTGAACTCAGGTAGCACTAAGGCTGACACTTCACTCCATAGAGATCAATGCACTGGTCAGTGCTGATGCAAGTTATGATGAAGTCCTTTTAGGAAAACAAAGGACTTCATCAAAACATGATGAAGTCCTTTTAGGTAAAATGAACCTCCCTCTCCAAAGAAGTTCTTGGCTACTGATTGAACTCTTCGGGTAGCATTTTGTCAATTCTGGCCTCCTTTTTCACTGGTTACCAGTCCCAGTAAAGAATTCCGTTTTAGAATTCTGTATTGCGACTGGCTGAATTCAGAATTCAAAGCTTTACTTGATCCTCTAGAATCGACTCATCCCCTAAAACGGACACAATTAAATGCTGTCGTAAGACTTTCCTGTTTTGATTTTAGTTTGCTTGTTTTTAGTGTGTTTTGTAGCTTTTATTAGTTTTGATATCTCTCTCCCATTATTATTGGCTTGCTATTATATGATATAAACTGTAAATGAACAGGACCTCACACAGCCTCATTCACAACTCAAACACGCACTCACATTCATACACCGGCTGCAAACATAACTCAAACAGTGGTATTCTCAGATCTCCATCCATCCATTCTATCTTTCTGTGAGATCTTAAACATTTCACACCCACGTTATTCTTACACTTGCGAGATAAACACTCCTCATGACTGCTCACACACTGTTAGAAAAATATGTGCAAAAATTGTACCTTTAAGCTTGTCACACTGGTCAGTAGCCTCAAAGTGACACCTTTGTACCTTCTTTACCCTTAAATGCTGCATATTAGTACCTTAGAATATTATGAAATAATATAATATAATAATGCATTAATTATGAATATTAATATACATATTAGTGCCTGCATATTAGTATTAGTGTGTACCCTTCAGGTACCAATATGTACTCTTTTGGTACTATTATGAACCCTTTAGGGATAAAGAAGGTACAAAGGTGTACCTTTGAGGGTACTGCCCCAGAGACAAGCTGTTGTACCCCTAAAGGTACTTTTTTTCTGAGAGTGTATGAAGCACTGTGTACTGTGTACATTCTTACATTTTTGAAATAGTTTTGTGCACAAATATAAATTGTTCCAATATGGGATTTTTCAACTATGATTTACTGGTCAGTAGCCTCAAAGTGACACCTTTGTACCTTCTTTACCCTTAAATGCTGCATATTAGTACCTTAGAATATTATGAAATAATATAATATAATAATGCATTAATTATGAATATTAATATACATATTAGTGCCTGCATATTAGTATTAGTGTGTACCCTTCAGGTACCAATATGTACTCTTTTGGTACTATTATGAACCCTTTAGGGATAAAGAAGGTACAAAGGTGTACCTTTGAGGGTACTGCCCCAGAGACAAGCTGTTGTACCCCTAAAGGTACTTTTTTTCTGAGAGTGTATGAAGCACTGTGTACTGTGTACATTCTTACATTTTTGAAATAGTTTTGTGCACAAATATAAATTGTTCCAATATGGGATTTTTCAACTATGATTTGTAATATTTTTGTAGGTAGGTTTAAGCAGATGGTAAAGGAAAATAGTCCAGCAAGTGTCCAGCGTCCATGGGAACTCCATTATTACTGTTCAAAAAGCATGCTAGGATGCACCGCATGAAGTTGGCTGAGAGAATGTCCAGAGTGAGCAAGAGCCATAATCTAGGCAGAAGTGGGCTACTTTAAAGAAACTCAAATATAACATATTATATTTAGTTTTTGGTCATTTCATAATTCTCATATATACATTTGTGTTATTTCCAAGTTTCAATGTCTTAAAATATCGTAATAACGAATAAGTCGATATGCTCAAATTTTTGACTGATACTGTGTAAGTGGTCATATAGATAAAACACATTTCTTGACATTATTACCAATTCAAAGACATATGTGACAGTTATAATAACTTATAAATAACTTTTTTCTCTCTATCTTTCTGTAACTATTTATGTTGTTGGCTAATAGGACAGGACTGGCACTGATTGCACATGATGTAATCGAATCAGAAATACTAGTGCAAGAAGACGTAATCACTATAAATCACTGAAAAGTTATAAAAATAGGTAAACAGAAGTTTATTAAATGTTTGAGAGTTTAGAGATTTCCAATTATTTATGGCAGTGACAGTCACTGCTGAGTTCATTTGCTGCTATTGCCATTGCCATAGTAACAGAAACTCCTCTGGCTGGTGGATGTTAGGGGGTCTATGGAAAATTTGAAAGTAAAAAAAGGGTTGTAAGATTTTAATTGAATTTTTTTTATTATACATAAATATATACAACTGCCTTTATATTTTAGGAAGAAATATTGATATTTGTGGGTCCTTGCCATAAAAAAGTGTGAAAACCCCAAGTGTAGGGCACTGCTGTACTCAGTCTGTGTCAGGAAAGATATCTGCAGGCGATTCCTCGGGTGATGTGGGCTGTCTGTGGTTAAACATCAGATAACGGTCGTGTGTAGGGGTGCAGTTCACATTCACGTACTGTTGAGTCTTTGTCTGTAGATTCACGCTACACAGCCACCACATGCACACAATCACAGTCTCGTCTGAGAGATGAAGAGTCTTGTGAGATTGTCTGTCTGAGAAGGGACGTCTGCAGTCTTGTCAGTGTCATTAAGCCTGCGGCTGCTGCGAAGCACCTCAGGAAAAGCCTTATTAAGCTGCTCCCTGCGGATACAGCCCTACAGGAGCTGTCTGCCTACCCATCAACCCCAGCGTGACTGCGGCTCACAGGCGTCTAGCACACAGGTGGAGGATTGAGACTAGCCCCCAGAGGATGCAAACGGCTGTGACTGTTTAAAGACTGTTTAGAGATGCACATATATCACTCCTTTAGTAGACATTGTGTGTGTGTGTGTGTGTGCTGAGTTGACTGCCTGCTGTGACTGACACTGAGTGACAATGGCACCTGGTACACAACAAAAAGATCTGCTCCCAGCCCCCAAACACACACACAAACAAATAATCTCTCTAATGGCTGTCTGACTCTCATACCCCTTTCCCACTAATATTCTGTCAGTTCTGATGCTGGTGCATCAGTTGTATTCCTGGTGTGCGTTTGGATAAAAAGGTCTGCTAAATGAATAAATGTACATTTGTGATCCTCTGTGAACCTGCATATGTTTCCAATGACTTCTGATGACATAAATGACCCATATTACAACATAACCTACCCACAGACAAACTTTAATGTGACTATGGGAAGTTTTTTAAATATCTAGTGAATAAAAATCAGACCTTTGTGAAAAAAGGTACTTTTGTAAGAGTATTTATTACAGAAATAATATACTTTTAAACCTAATGCTGAAGTGTGAACTAAATGTGTTTTCAGACACTTAATTGCATGTTATTAAATTAGTATTTATTATAGTTTAATTTTATATTAAATGCAATTAGAGTGTTTTAGTAGGAATTTTTTAGAAGTACTAAATTGCAAATTAATCATTACAAATGTGTATATTTAAATACAGTTTAAATGTAATAACAGTTTGAATAGATATTAAATTATTTTTTAGTTTACCATACTGTTAATGCTTGTCAGTAAATTAAACAGTACACTTTAACCATATTCTAGCAGCAGAATTAAAGGGATAGTTCACCCAAAAATAAAAATTAGCCCATTATTTACCCACCCTCAAGCCATCATAGACATATGACTTCCTTCTTTCAGATGAATCCAATCAGAGTTATATAAAAAATTGTCTTTGATCTTCCAAGCTGTTTAATGGCAGTCAGTGGGCGTTGCAGTTCATCAGTCCAAAAGAAGTTAAATAAAGCGCATCCATCCATAATAACACCCGCTGAGTGCCATTAAACAGCTTGAAAGATCAAAGACAATTTTTTATATAACTCAAACTGGATTCGTCTGAAAGAAGAAAGTCATATACACCTAGGATGACTTGAGGGTGAGTAAATTATGGGGTAAATTTCATTTTTGGGTGAACTAACCCTTTAAGAATTGGCTTCTAATTAAATGGGTCAGAAACCACTTTTGAGTTAAACTAATTTTAATATAAATAATATAAATGTAATATAAATTTAAACTATAATATGTTTTTATTTAAATAACATGCAATTAAGCATCTGAAAACACATTCCATTCAGTTTGCACTTTAGTATATTAAGAATATCAAGTATATTAGTTCCATAAGTACTCTTTTTAAAAGTATGCTAACGTACTTCTTTTTCACAAGGGACTACTCCCACTGCTATTATTATGTCATTTGCAATTTTTTGCCAGTCCCATTTGGCACCCTTTTTGCCAGTAGCATGTTGATTAGCTTACAATGTGACATTGTAATATGCATAAAAAAATGTGTTACACAAAAATATTAAATATTGAATGGATTTTTACTAGATGAGTTGCAGTGCACTATGGTTTGTCTTATCTATGAACAATCCATGCAATTCTGCTTTAAATTTTGGCCAAGATAAGGGATCTCAGACAGTAGCATGATGCTATCTTTTAGAACAGGCTTTTCATGAGGATCGTTCCTATAATGCCTAAAATTGCTGTCTATATTGCAACAAAGCATATATCATAATATCTACATTGTTATATTTATACATTATATTTGTTTCATTTTTTTAACAGATTCATCTAAAGAATCGTCCAGAGAGAAGAAGGAGAAAGACTCTAGTAAAGAAAAGGAGCCTAAGGTGTCGTCAAAAGAGTCCAAAAGAGAGTCTACAAAAGAGTCAAAGGAACCCTCAAAGGACAAGGAGTCAACCAGAGAGAAAGAGTCATCAAAGGAGAAGACGAAGGTGTCCAGGAAGTCCTCGGTGAAGGTCAAAGAGAAGAAGTCAGAGGCAGGAGATAGCTGAATACATTGACAGCTGCTGCACTGAGAAAATTCTTTGGCTCTTTATTAGTCGGGTTGTCTGTGTAAAGATTGATAGCTCATCCTGATGTTTTTGCTGTAATTCTAGAGTTGATAGCATAGTGGCTGAAAATAATCAAAAAGTGCATGTTTTCACTGTCTTTGAGGGCAAGTGGACATGTAGGAGGGGTTTATATTTAATCTCAGCTGTCTGCCACTGCAGCATGTAGTCTGTGTGTCCATCATCTCCTATTGCTCAGCCACCTGTGCAGCCCGGCGTGACGTCTGATCACGGGCACCACGCCCCACTGAGACGGCTAAAAATAACCACACCATCTTATCTCTGCTGTCTGTCTCACAGTCTGTTTGTGTGACATTCAGAGCTTTTTAAATTCCAATCCAATTTCTGAATTTAAATTACATACAGAATTGGAATTCAGACTAAAATAGAATGAAATTTATATGGACGTGTAGTTTTTAATTATACATTTTATTTCTCAGGATGAAAGACCCATACGAATGTTATCAAATCAACTCTTGAATTAAAAAAGAGCCAATTCTTAAATTCTGAATTTTGCACAACACTGTTGTGGGTCTACATTTGTCTCCCTTTCTTCATGATGCGGGGGAGTGAGACATGCAGTTTCTTATAAACACACACACACACGCAGTCTCATTCATACCTATATAGAGAATTCAAGGCCATAGCAGTGGATAATCATGTAAATACTATTTTTATAGTTTTCAGATATATGTGGTCTTAGAAAAAGTAGTATTTGTGGGTCATTTTGTCTAATGTTCCTTATCTGTAGAAAATTGTTTGCATAAATCAATGTGTAAAATGAATGTCAGAATAATCTACCTTTACATCGTAGGAGTCATCAGAAACATTCATAATACAAAAATATCACGTTACATTTTATATCAAGATTTTTATTAGTTGTACCTTTATTATTATTATTATGTTCTTTGTTCCAGTTGTTGAATCAATATTACATTCAGTAATATAAATTGAAACTATAATATGTTTTTATTTAAATAACATGCAATTAAGCATCTGAAAACACATTCCATTCAGTTTGCACTTTAGTATATTAAGAATATCAAGTATATTAGTTCCATAAGTACTCTTTTTAAAAGTATGCTAACGTACTTCTTTTTCACAAGGGACTACTACCACTGCTATTATTATGTCATTTGCAATTTTTTGCCAGTCCCATTTGGCACCCTTTTTGCCAGTAGCATGTTGATTAGCTTACAATGTGACATTGTAATATGCATAAAAAAATGTGTTACACAAAAATATTAAATATTGAATGGATTTTTACTAGATGAGTTGCAGTGCACTATGGTTTGTCTTATCTATGAACAATCCATGCAATTCTGCTTTAAATTTTGGCCAAGATAAGGGATCTCAGACAGTAGCATGATGCTATCTTTTAGAACAGGCTTTTCATGAGGATCGTTCCTATAATGCCTAAAATTGCTGTCTATATTGCAACAAAGCATATATCATAATATCTACATTGTTATATTTATACATTATATTTGTTTCATTTTTTTAACAGATTCATCTAAAGAATCGTCCAGAGAGAAGAAGGAGAAAGACTCTAGTAAAGAAAAGGAGCCTAAGGTGTCGTCAAAAGAGTCCAAAAGAGAGTCTACAAAAGAGTCAAAGGAACCCTCAAAGGACAAGGAGTCAACCAGAGAGAAAGAGTCATCAAAGGAGAAGACGAAGGTGTCCAGGAAGTCCTCGGTGAAGGTCAAAGAGAAGAAGTCAGAGGCAGGAGATAGCTGAATACATTGACAGCTGCTGCACTGAGAAAATTCTTTGGCTCTTTATTAGTCGGGTTGTCTGTGTAAAGATTGATAGCTCATCCTGATGTTTTTGCTGTAATTCTAGAGTTGATAGCATAGTGGCTGAAAATAATCAAAAAGTGCATGTTTTCACTGTCTTTGAGGGCAAGTGGACATGTAGGAGGGGTTTATATTTAATCTCAGCTGTCTGCCACTGCAGCATGTAGTCTGTGTGTCCATCATCTCCTATTGCTCAGCCACCTGTGCAGCCCGGCGTGACGTCTGATCACGGGCACCACGCCCCACTGAGACGGCTAAAAATAACCACACCATCTTATCTCTGCTGTCTGTCTCACAGTCTGTTTGTGTGACATTCAGAGCTTTTTAAATTCCAATCCAATTTCTGAATTTAAATTACATACAGAATTGGAATTCAGACTAAAATAGAATGAAATTTATATGGACGTGTAGTTTTTAATTATACATTTTATTTCTCAGGATGAAAGACCCATACGAATGTTATCAAATCAACTCTTGAATTAAAAAAGAGCCAATTCTTAAATTCTGAATTTTGCACAACACTGTTGTGGGTCTACATTTGTCTCCCTTTCTTCATGATGCGGGGGAGTGAGACATGCAGTTTCTTATAAACACACACACACACGCAGTCTCATTCATACCTATATAGAGAATTCAAGGCCATAGCAGTGGATAATCATGTAAATACTATTTTTATAGTTTTCAGATATATGTGGTCTTAGAAAAAGTAGTATTTGTGGGTCATTTTGTCTAATGTTCCTTATCTGTAGAAAATTGTTTGCATAAATCAATGTGTAAAATGAATGTCAGAATAATCTACCTTTACATCGTAGGAGTCATCAGAAACATTCATAATACAAAAATATCACGTTACATTTTATATCAAGATTTTTATTAGTTGTACCTTTATTATTATTATTATGTTCTTTGTTCCAGTTGTTGAATCAATATTACATTCATACTAAAGTTTGTTATATAGATTTTAATGTGATCTTTTGGTACCAGCTATGTATAACGAGGAAACATTTCTCTTTAAACCTGAAGCATTAGAGAGATCAATCTCTCCTGTAAATGGATTACACTGTCAAATGAGGCAATAAAAATGTCACTCAATAATATAACTTACAAATATTAAAATGTACAAATGCTCCAGTGAGATGGTAAACCCTTTTGTGGGTGTGGGTGGACCAAGATTAGATGTTTAATGGAGTTTTTGTGGTTTTGCATGCATTGTTTCTGTATTATGTTGCCTCATTTTGGCAACTTGATAGGGCCATTTGTCTAGATAATAATGTCTCCCTTCCATACAAAATCATCAACTCCTTACAGTGCTGATCTGTGTGGCTATTAGTGGGAAGAAATGAGTCATATATCCCACATCTATACATAGTCAGTGTAAATCATACTACAGACTAGAGCAGTGATTTCCAACCGGGGGTACTTTGAACCGATTTCAGTTTAGCTATTTTCAACTTGTAAAACCGAAATAATATTTTTTTAGTTGTTGTTTTCATTATGATAACTGGTTAAGGGGCTTCACATTGACTGCAATTTGACTACATTGCTTTTCAGTGAGAGTGGCCATTTCTGGCGACACAAGCAGCAGCGACTGTTAGCGATGCATCAAAGTTCAGCAGAGCTCAACATAGAAGTGATATGGCAATTAACCAATAGAGTTGGACTTGCAACCCGAAGGTCATGGGTTCGAGTCTCAGTACCAGCAGGAAATGTAGATGGGGGGAGTGAATGTACAGCGTTCTCTTCCACACTCAGTACCCACGAATGAGGTGCCTTTGAGCAAGGCACCAAACCCATGGGCGCCGCAGCAAAAACGAGATGGTCCTCACTGCAGAACACAAGATCCAGGGGGCGAGGTTGGATCCAGATCCAACTCCTCCCACCTTACATATACCTAAACCTACCTGTCTCCACCCCCTGATCCCTAAACCCACCCATCTCCACCCCTAAACCTACCATCTCCACCCCCTAGATGTGGATCCAACCCCGCCCCCTGGATCTTTGTTCTGCAGTGAGGGGCTACTGGCAAAAACAGCTGCCCACTGCTCCAGGTGTGTGTGTGTGTGTGTGTGCACTTGGATGGGTTAAATGCAAAGCACAAATTCTGAGTATGGGTTACCATACTTGGCCACACGTCACATCACTTTCACTTAAGTACATATTAAAAAAAAGTACCAACTCAAAGAGTATGCCATTTCAGATATTTTTTCCGCAGCTTTGCCCAGCTTGCTAAAATTACTAAGCCCCACAACTAAACTTAGCACCTAGTGGGTTAAAGCAAATTGTGGTTGAAAAATGGCCACTGATTGGGAAATGTCCACACAGTTAGAAAGATCGGACTGTATGCGCATACTATGCTGATGGCGAAATTTACATCACGTGCACTGTGCGCATAACCTAGTGTACGCATAAAAACTAAACTATACTTTGGGTTAAACTAGTAACTTGTCCTCTAATGCCATTTTAACCCATGCAAGTATCCATTTTGAGACGTGCCAATAACTATTCTAGGCCCAGTCCCAAATCGCACCCTCGTGGTCTTCCTCTTAGTCTACACTTTCGTGACGTAATGCCACTTTGACTGTCGGGTAGAAGTCTGCTGCGGAGCTCGCCCCAGTGCGGGCTCAGCAGAAGTGCGCATAGCGGCTGCAAAGGGGGGGCTCGCGAGCACCCTTCTGAAATGTCCACACAGTTAGAAAGATCGGACTGTATGCGCATACTATGCTGATGGCGAAATTTACATCACGTGCACTGTGCGCATAACCTAGTGTACGCATAAAAACTAAACTATACTTTGGGTTAAACTAGTAACTTGTCCTCTAATGCCATTTTAACCCATGCAAGTATCCATTTTGAGACGTGCCAATAACTATTCTAGGCCCAGTCCCAAATCGCACCCTCGTGGTCTTCCTCTTAGTCTACACTTTCGTGACGTAATGCCACTTTGACTGTCGGGTAGAAGTCTGCTGCGGAGCTCGCCCCAGTGCGGGCTCAGCAGAAGTGCGCATAGCGGCTGCAAAGGGGGCGCTCGCGAGCACCCTTCTGAAAGCTAAAATGACGAATGGGACACCCTGCGGTCTCATGGACTTAATGGACACGCGGCGGCCATTGTTAGTCCGCAAGACCGCGAATGCATGTGAAGTGTGCCATTTGGGACAGGGCCCTAGCTTGCATAAAAGAGAGACCGTGGAGTGGTAAGACAAGTCAAATGAAGTTGTATAGGTGGCTGGTTTTCCAGATGATTATATAGATTTTTCCAGATTATATAGAATTAAGGCTTGTTCACACCAACACAAATGTTCAACATGAAAATTCAGTGCAATTTTCATATTTGATTTGTCTCTTAATACCAATGCGTAATAAACAGCAGACGGGCTGAATGAAAATACTGGTTAACTCTCTGACAGTAGGCGGCGCTTAGAAAACAAAGCAGAAATACCCTGGTTTTATGTAACAGCAGTGTCTCTGGACACATGACTAAAAGCACAAATCTTATTGGTTGACCAGTTTCATTTGCAGCGAAATGGAAAAAAAGGATTGGAACACCTCTCAGTAAAATCTGTAGTATTACTGGTATGTGAATGTTCCTGCCGGTCTGAACAGATGCATTAACAGCCGTTAATTCGAATTCAAATATTTATCGCACTGAATATTTGTCTTGGTGTGAACAGGCCTTTACATCTAAATTATGTTTTCATTTACTTTTGACTCCGAATACAGACAATGGTGGTTTTGTTATTGCAATAGATATAGTCTAAAGATAATTGCAACAAAAACAACTGACTAAAATAGCAACCTGTGTCAAGATAGTTCCTTGACTGCAAATAGCTTTGAAGAGTTACAATTTAATGGAAGTAATGGTAGATATTTTCTGAAAAAAAAAGATGTTGGGTGGAGACTTGATTTATTCATTGTTTGTTGATTGGATGGAGTGGGGCAGGGTTTAAGTGAACTAAATGATTGGAGAAATCCGACATAGGTCACCAGAGAGGTTGTTTCACCAGAAGATTGAGTAATGACATCGAATCGTTCACAATAAGGTGTAGGGCAAAGGTACAGCAAGACATGACAGGTGGATGGTCCTATTTAATCACAACACACTGCAGATCAGATGTCTCCTCAACATTCACATTATATCTTTACAAACTTAAAAAATAATAACATAAGCTCCTCACACCATATGCTAGCATCATCTATGTCCTATCAAGTGACCGTGGATGGTTTATCACTCACTGTTGATTATTAATCCAATTAAAAGTACTTCTTATAATTGGATCTAAATAAGATTTGCCAAACCCCTAACTGTTTGGGCTTGGCAAAAAGGGATTGTCAGTGTCAGGTGAGTTGAATTTCCAAGACACTAGTCACCAGGCTGCAAGATCTCCAGTAAAAGTGCTCTTTGGCGCTATCTAGTGACTAATATTAAAGGAATACATTGATTCCCTGAGAGCCCTGTATTCAGACGAACCTCTACCTTAGAAGCAATTAGTCTCAGGACATATCATTCTTCAAATGTAAGTAGAACAGGTCTGTTTGAGCTTCATATCTATAGGTATTAATCTGATCTTTGAAATGCAGATGGAACAATCCACGTACATACTTTGGATTTCTGAAGACACTTGGCACCTACTTTGGATAATGGTCAATGAATGAAGTCATTGTTATTCTAAGATTGAGAATTACATGCAAAAGGCATGTTCCTATCCATCTTCAGTGCCTTTACAATGGGCTGAAATTCTTGTTTGGTGAGAAAGTTACACGAGTGTGCCCATGCTTAATGCTGATATGTTGAGGGTACAGATAGGGGCGGATCTCACTACACCTCAGCATACAGCAGATCTGCGGGATTATAAACACACACGTGCGTTTAAATAGAGAGGGGCAGATATCTGCGTGGACTGGAGGACAGACCTGCGCCGCGGGAATGTTTAACTGCAGCTCTGGAGCTGGAGGAGTAGGCTTTCGGCGTCGCCAGAAATGACCAGCAGTGCGCATCCTTGTGTCTGTCAAGAGAGGAACCGGAGACCAAACGAGCGCGCTCTGACCAAAGACTGGATATCTCTGTTTGGATCATGGCAGTGTCATCTCTCCACGCGCTTGTCTCCAGAAGACCTCTGGATCTTATCTCTGTTTTAAACTCTTTGTGGAGTTTGTGACCTGCAAACCTGGATCTTCGGAAAGTTGCCTCGCCGTTGACGTGTTTTTTGGACCCTTTTTGTCGTTATAATGTTGAGCTGATTGTCCACCGCGGATCGACTCCCTCATGACACCCATGTCCCCCTCTCTCTGGATCTTAACGAAAACCATTTCTACAGGCGTTGGATACTCGATTTATTCATTTTTTCTCTTTCCCCCCGTGCGTCTGGAGCGAATTTAGGATGCTGTGTCTGTCTCCTCCAGTAACCTACAACCTGTTATTCTGGTTTTTAATTCTCCAAACGCCACATTTAACTGCACCTTTAATCACCGGTAAGATCCATAACTGGTCATTCATAACTAATCAAATCATATAAACATTTCTGCATAAAACATCGAATATTAGACATCAAATTAGTTTCATTAAAATAGGCCTATTCGAAATCTGGTTGGTTTTGATATTTTATATCATTTCAAAACACCACGATTTATAATGTCAAAACAAGCTTTAACGCAGTTTTTACATTACTTTAGTAGTATTTAGATTCGAAAATTATTAATAAAAGGTTGGTGAAAAGATTTTAGCTGTGTAGCCTAGTCCGTAACTCTTAAGAATCATATATGAATAATTATTTTACAGTGTCCGTTGCATTAGTCATGCAATTGTTAATCAGTAGGCTATAGTAATAACAATATGTAGCAGAAGCAGTGTTTGGGGGTAACTCATTACAAGTAACGCGAGTTACGTAATCAGATTACTTTTTTTCAAGTAACTAGTAAAGTAACGCATTACCTTTTAGTTTACAAGAGAATATCTGAGTTACTTTTTCAAATAAGTAACGCAAGTTACTTTTTTTTCCAATTTATTGATTGACAGCTCTCCTGTCCCCATGTTGAGAGAAATCAGAAGATGTTACTGTAGTTCTAAAATAAATATGAATATGCATTAATTCATCTCACTCACAAAGAAGTAGCTCCATAAAATAATTGTCAGTAAGTGTGTAGTTCGTTAGTTTAACTAGTATTACTCGGTAATCACTTAAATACAGAGTAACACTGTAAAATGAAGTGTGGCCTACATTCCGGTATATTTTGTAAACTCTACTTAAACTAAACAAGAGCATTTTGGACACCCTTATTCACTCATCTTAAAGTGATTTGGTTATTTGCAGGCTTTAATTGCTGTTTGTATGGTTGAATAAAATGTTTATAGGGAATATCTCATGTAAATATATAAATATGATTATTTTTCGTTTTTCCTTCAGGTACGGAGGCTAGCTGTGAAAACGAGGGAGAAGTGTTACACATCCCCAACATCACAGACAACCCCTGCATCTCCTGCGTCTGTCTGGTGAGAAAACCGTGAAATGTTTATAGCGCACTTTGCAGATTTCACATGACTCATTTTAACAGTCAATTTCTGTTGTAAGGCAGCAGTGCGGAGTCGGCTGGGCAAATGAGATTTGTGAGCTTTCAGGAACTTTTAACACAATGTCATGCAGAATAGAATGACTGTAGAAGAGATACAGATATTCAATAATAAGTAGCATATTATACAAGAGATAGCCGATATGAAATATCTATTTTAAGAAAGGAAGTTCTGTCACCACAAGTAAATAATATAAGAATATACATGCAGTCTTCGATATAACAACAATAATAACACTAGCTTTCTATTTTTTCTATTCTATCTACTTGTTTTTCTTTTTGTGTGTGTGTATATGTGTGTGTGTGTGTGTGTATAATATATATATATATATATATATATATATACAACTTGCTACGTGTACTGTGTTAGGCTAACCGAGACTTGTCATTTGCACTTATATATTGTTGCTCTTTTGTTAGTTAGTTAGTTTTGACTGCTTTTATTGTCCTCATTTGTAAGTCGCTTTGGATAAAAGCGTCTGCTAAATGACTAAATGTAAATGTAATAATGTACTCAGTGCAGCTTCATAATTTACATGTTGTTCAAAGGGAAATTTACAGGATGTCATTCGCTCTGTGGTTAAATTTGCAGTGCTGACTTTGTAGTGAGAACTGTAAATGCTGCATATGTCCAATGTAATAAATTTAGATGGACATTATTGATAAATTGGAATTACTGTAATCCACATCTACCCCTGTCCTGATCCCAAAAATCAGCATGGGTCTGTGTTATGTGTCTGCTATCCATTATAAAGAGAATGATATGAGAACATTATGTTAAGCATCAAGAGTCAAGCAATGTGCCTTTCACAAGGTTAGTGCGTGCGAGCTGATACGATGGGTTGATGAATGTCTCGGATTGATTTTGTAGCATGTGAGTTGATGAATAGAAATCAATACAGGAAGTTTTATCTCTGAAAGATGATGCTGCTCTTCATGTACATGCATTTGTCTGCTGTTGATGGGGATGTCATGAACCAAACGTGATTGAATTAAGCTGATCTATCAAGAAAGCAGATCACATCCCGTACTAAATTTCATGGTTTTATCCTTGTCACATTGTCAACAAGTACAATTATTACACACAGTACTGAATGATAAGGGATTGTCCTTTAATTATTTCTTTATATCAATAGAATCAGAAAGCAGACTGTAAGCAGGAGAAGTGTTCACCGCTGGCAGAGGACTGTGCGCTGGTGGTCAAACAGACAGGAGCCTGCTGTGAAAGATGCAAAGGTCAGTTCAAACCTCCTGAAGAACTGATCTAAGAGAAATAACTCAAAAGTATGTTATCGGATTATTATTTATTATATCTGGGCTCACAAACGTCTTTAGTTCTTTAGTCATAATGTATAGTTGTGCTATGTTTAACATCACTGCCACCTTATGGTTTAGAGACGCCATGACTCTTTAAAGCTGAGGTCTTGATTTTCCCTCTTTTTCAGTTTTACTTGATTGCAGGGCTGCTGGGCAAATGGGTTTCCTTAGAACATCTGACATTCTTCTAATAAGAATCTGTAATCAATATAATAAACTTATAATCAATCAATAATCTGCAGATGATGTTCAGCCTATTTTTAATATAAAAGCCAGTGAAAAATGATGACTCAGATTTTCTGGTTACACTGTAAAAAATGATTTTTCTAAGTTGTAAATAAAACAGATAATTGGAAATACTGTTATAATACAGTCTTTCTACTTCATGTTTAATTTAATATGTAACTTGCTGTTTCTGTGTAGATACTTTACTAGCAATTTCTGAGCAAAAATTGTTTCCAAGTAAATCCTACACCATTTTTTTAAGTGTACATGGCTTGAAATCATTTGATCTGAGTATTTCCCCTCTCTTTCTCTGCAGGTTGTCAGCTAAAAGGGACGTCCTACAACAGTTCCCATCACTGGATCAGCCCTGTGAAACCCTGTGTCACATACAGCTGTCAGGTGGGTCAGTCTCATTGAAACATTAAACACTGGCTGCGTCTTGGGAATGGCTGAGTGGATTTACTCTGTTAAAGTTACCAGCTGTAGTCTAGTAGTAGAATAAACCGAATGAGAAAAACAGGACTGCACAAATGAATGAGTAATGAAGCAAGCTGACTGATTTAATAAACTACTGGTTTAAATGAGAATGTTTGTCAAATGGGAAAAATAACCTAGTAATAATAATGTAGATGAAATAGTACTGGAGTATCTCCTACCTAACCTCATGCACAATATCTGCATTTTCTTGTTTTAAGTTACCATAACAAGAAACCACAATATAAATCTGAAAGTAAACTTTTTCTTTGGACAGGAAGGTGTCATCACTGAAGGAGAAATGAGGTGTGTCATTCACTGTAAGAATCCCAAAATCCATCCAAAGAAATGCTGCCCGACTTGCCCAGGTCAGTCAGTGTTATTATGTGTGTGTGTGTGTGTGTGTGTGTGTCTGTTATTTTCTTATACAGTGATTTCCCCCCTATTCTAGATATTGATGTGCACAACATTTCCTCACTACTCGCAAAACTTAGTTGTTTGTCTAGGTGTATGTGAATATCTCTGCTAATCAGCCAGATTCTCAACCTAGTGCTTGTTCATATTTTGGATGTTCACAGGGTGTATTTTCGAGGGGAATTTATATAAAGAAGACGAAGAATTTCATCCTGAAGGGAATCCCTGTATTAAATGCATCTGCACTGTGAGTTTATCTGCTAAACACTTCAAACACTTGAGTGACAACAAAAAGCTCTGGGGCACTTTACTATGACCAAACAATAGCAGCCCATCTCCGATGGCAAATATTTAGTATTTGAACATTCACAATAATAATAATAATTATATTACTAATAGGGTACACTGGGGCTAAAGACACACCTTAAAGGAACACTCCACTATTTGTGAAAATAGGCTCATTTTCCAACTCCCCTAGAGTTAAACAGTTGAGTTTTACCGTTTTCGAATCCATTCAGCCGGTCTCCGGGTCTGGCGGTAGCACTTTTAGCTATAGCTTAGCATAGATCATTGAATCTGATTAGACCGTTAGCATCTCGCTCAAAAATGACCAAAGAGTTTCTATATTTTTCCTATTTAAAACTTGACTCTTCTGTAGTTACATCGCTTACTAAGACCGACGGTAAATGAAAAGTTGAGATTTTCTAGGCCGATATGGCTAGGAACTATACTCTCATTCCAGCGTAATAATCAAGGAACTTTGCTGCAGTACCATGGGTGCAGCAGGCGCAATGATATTACGCAGCACCTGAAAATAGTCCCCAGCCTTTTCATTTTCCGTCGGTCTTAGTATACAATGTAACTACTGAAGAGTCAAGTTTTAAATAGGAAAAATATAGAAACTCTTTGGTCATTTTTGAGCGAGATGCTAACGGTCTAATCAGATTCAATGATCTATACTAAGCTATAGCTAAAAGTGCTACCGCCGGATCCGGAGATCGGCTGAATGGATTCGAAAACGGTAAAACTCAACTGTTTAACTCTAGGGGAGTTGGAAAATGAGCCTATTTTCAAAAATAGTGGAGTGTTCCTTTAAGTCTGTATTTTTGGACAGTAATGTTGATCCAGGATCAACAAAAGATGTTGATCCAGGAACATGTCTTACTTGGCAAAATCACGGCGACCCCCATAGTGTATGATTGTAGAAAGAATATACTATATATGCTTTGACTGAACATTGATGAAGCAACACATTTTGTGGGAAAATAAATCATAAAAGTGGATTTAAAAAAAAAAAAAAAAATTATAAATTTATTTTCTGTTTATTTTGATAAATAAAATAATGTATTTTGTTACAAAAATATACTGTGATTAAAATAAAAACAATTATTTTAACAAGTAAAGATTCTGAAAGCTTTAAAGGAGATCTCATAATATTTAATATCTTATTAATATAATAAAGTTTAACATTTATATTATATTTTAAAATATGATGGTTTCATTATAAATATGGCGATAATTTCTAAAGTTGACACCCAACTTAATAAATCATATTATCTATATCTAACCATGTCATGTCAATAAATAGAAAAGTCAGCAAGCTATTTATTATCGAGTTAATTATTGTGCCTTTAACACAAAGATATATGTTTTGTGTAATCATGTGTGTGTTTTTCAGGGAGGGCAAAGCATGTGTCATAAATTGGTGTGTCCTGTTCTGTCCTGCCCATCTCATCTCACCCACACTCCACCTGGCCAGTGCTGTCCTAGATGTCGTGGTAAGTTATTTTCTTCTATATTTTGGGGTAAAACAAAAAAAATCAAGACACTTAAAGAAACTAAGAATTTAAGTACAGACTTGAGACTTTCACAATGACAAATATCATACCCACTGACTTTATTATTAGCTATTTTCCCCACATTGCACATGTGGCAAACAATCCAATTACTATATAAGAGTTCATATCAGAAATTTAGTCATTCATCAGGATGATGTATTTAAATGTGATTCTGAGGACATAAAGTTAGTGAAAAATGAAAAAAATTTAATTGGCTCATTAATGTACAAAATTATTCAACCTCCAAATGTTACATTTTGTAGAGAATCTTTTGTTCGTTATAACCTCCAATAAACATTGCCTCTAAGTGCTTACAAGCTTCTACTCTGCTGGAATCTTAGCCCATTCTTTGAAAAAGCTTGAGAAAGCTTCCAGATCACTGATAATATACAGAGTTCTGGCATGAAACTCTAGATGGCGCAGTCCGATAGGTCTAACTCAATCTGACCTAATGACATCATTATCATATGGCACAGCTGATTGGTTCTCTCCTGTATCGGTAGCCAATGAGCTCGCTGCTCAACATTCAAATATATGACTAGTGCTTGCCGTAGCAGTTGCAGCTTGCTTCAGAAACCCTCTACCTTCCCCAGCTCCACCTGTATAGATCTGCTACGAGGTGATGCATGTATGCTATATGGGGGTTATTTCATGTATTTTATATTTGCAGCAGCAATATTTCTTACATGCTCACAGCAGCATGTTGTGGATGTATTGGCAGTAGCAAGTCTCGGTACTTGCTCTGCCCCAGCAGCGTAGCAGATCTATTCCGCCAAGACCAAATACATTAACATTGTCATGTACATTACCATGCCAATCCCTCCGAGAGTTGTCATGACAGAAATTTGGTTTCCATGCTGCCACTGCTTTCTTCAAATTGCACAAAATATTTTTAAAGCGATTTCAATCTGAAGACTGAACAGGCCACTGAAGAACATTCTATGACTGATGCCCTAACCAAGCTTCAGTAGATTTAGATATGTACTTTGGGATGATCATCCTGCTGGAAAGTCCAATGGTCATCAAGCTTCAGTCCATTTACAGAAGGCATCACATTTTTTTGCCAAAATGGCCTGATACTTCAAAAAATCCACTTTCCACTTTTGTAACGTAAAGACTGGTCCACCTCCATGTTTGACTGTAGGGATAGTGTTCTTCTGCTCATAAGTTTTGCCTTTTTTGCATCAGACATACCACTGATAATAAATCCATAAAACATTCTTCTTTAACTCCACAGAGCTATCTAAATTATTTTAGAATATTCAAGTCAGCCTTTTATGTTCTTCTTGATCAAGAGTGGCATCCCAACATGAAGGCCATGCTTGTTTAGTGTTCTACTTATACTCTGAAAGAAGAACACTATTGAAATGTTTCCTCCTTTCATCAGCTCATCTTTGGCAGTAAATTGAGGGGTTTTTTCAGTTGCTCTGATCAAACATTTTATTCCTCTTGATGATGTTGTTTTGTCTTAACACATTGTAAACTAGGGATGGAACGGTTCGCGGAAAAAAATCGAACCGTACGGTTCTCCACACACGGTTTGGCACGCGCTGGGACCGCGGTTTAACTTTAATCTGACAACACATCTGTAATATATGGTTTGCTATAAATAACACGTAAAACAAACAGGGCGCACGCGCACAGGTGAGACCTGAACAGCACATGTTGATATCTGTGTTTAAGCTAAACTCATTTAAGCTTTGCCAGTTTAAACATTTAAGAGCCAGAGGACGCGAGCTCGCGCACGCAGTGAGAAGATTTGTGCGTGCGCTCATCCGAAGCGTGCAAACCCGCGCCTCAGAACGCGCACAAATATTAAGCTTTCTCTGAAGTGTTTAAATGGACAAATTCACAGAAAAATTATGTCAAAATGCCCGTCTTGGTAAGTATCCTATAGCAGACATAGCCGGCTGAACGTACTGGATGCACTTTACTATGTAAAGAGTGCATTCTCTTAAAGTGACAGCAATTTCTTAATATTAATCAAACAGCAACAACAAAGAAATCACTCACTGGTCTTGATTGAATAGCCTTTGTAACCTTAATAAAGATTAGTCTTTAATTTATACAGTCAAATATGCAATGCTGTTTTACATTTCATTACTTTATTCAATTTCTGTACCTAAAAACTAATGTTAGACCTACCTAAAAAAAAACTGAAAATCACTGTTTATTTTATTTGTATCTTTACTCTATTGTATTTATTTGTGCTGTTGCTTGTAGCTAGATAGATTATTCTTATTTACTTTATTTTTATTTGACAGTAAAGTTTTTGCCTAAACATAGCACTTACCGAACCATACCGAAACCGTGACTCTAAAACCGTGATACAAACCGAACCGTGAGTAAGTTGAACCGTTCCACACCTAATGTCAACATATAATGTAATATTTTTTTGTAATACAGCTGTCATAATTATTCAACCCCTATTCAGCACCGCTGTTTTTAAGTCACTTATTTGCATGGTAGGGTACAGAATTATGATTTAATTACAATTAAGCCCTTGAAACTCCATAACAAATCTTAATTGGCTTAAGCTGTTAGAGATGCATACATTTAGCCCATGCAAATGCTAAAGTTGAGTAGCAAACAAGGCCAAGTCAAAAGAGCTCTCACGAGAAGAAATAGTTTTATTACTTTAGAAAGTCTATGGCTATAAGAGGACACTAAAAGCTCCTAAAGACACAGCTGGCAGTATTACTCATATGACATTATCACTTTTAATATCCCATTAAACTGTCATTGATGCAGTTTTTTAAAAGAAATTCTGGATCTTCAGAAAAGACCGCTTTCATGAGAAATGTAAAATGACAGGGTCTTGTTTGTCTTCTCTAGGTCAAAGGAGGGTGTTTGACTTGTCGCCTGGCAGCTGTCTGTTCCACAGTGAGGTCTATGAGAACGGTACATCCATCAGCCATGACAACTGCACCACCTGCATGTGTGTGGACTCTACGGTGCTGTGCAGGAAGAGATGCTCACCGCCTGGCAGCTGTCATGGCAGTGCGTGCTGTGAAGAGTGCCAGTCTCATCTGAAGATGGAAGATGTGAAGTACTGCAGGCTGAAGAGCAAAATCTATAGGGTGAGGCATCCAAGCACAGGGACAGATAAACACATGTGGACAACTAGTCGAAAAATGCATGCGTATATATCAGAGGAGAATGAGTGTAATAACTTTGTCTCTTCCTGGTTTAGGATGGTGACAGATGGTCGTCTGCTAACTGTTCTCTGTGCACCTGTGTTAAGGGCAATATTGAATGTCAGCCTAAGATTTGTGTTCCTATTACCAGCTGTCCCTCAGTAAGTTTTGTTTTACAAAGCTCATAAAGACACCTAACCACAGTTTTATCTGAAGTAGTCTGTACTTTATAGTCATATGTTTTAGACATAATGTATTATATACATACTATTTTCTTTTGTTTTTCAGAACAAGATATTGAATCGAACTGGATGCTGTCCTGTTTGCACTGATAGTAAGTTGACTTCCTCACATGATGTTCCTGCTGTGAATTTCAACAGAATAAAATTCTGATTAAAATAAAATTAAAAAAAAGAGTTTTTTTTTTTTTTTAAATACAAATTTTCAGAAGCTTTTCTGTTACATCAGTTACTACTACGGTCAGATCTTCACACACTCAGCAATGTAACTTTCAAGTATAAATTATAAGTTCCATGTGTGCCATCAGTTTGCGTACAAATATGCATTATTTATATGACACACAAAGTCATTGTTTCACTACAAATATCCTCTCTATTGCTCTTTTCATAACTCCAGAGCCAGGTGTGTGTACCGTATTTGGAGACCCTCACTATAACACTTTTGACGGCCGCACCTTTAACTTCCAGGGCACGTGTAAATACGTGCTCACTAAGGACTGCTCCCCAGCGGCCAGTTTCACCGTGCTGGTGAAGAACGATGCCCGTCGCACACGCTCCTTCTCGTGGACCAAATCAGTGGAGCTGCACACTTCAGGCCTGAGCATCAGCCTCCACCAACACCTGACCGTCCGTCAAAACGGCACACGCATCGCTCTTCCCTTCCATAGCACAGGGGTCCACATTGACCTGGATGGCTACCTGCTGAAACTCACCACCATCGCAGGTAAGGCCAGCACTTGCTATGGGATTTTCTATCATAGGTTCTTTTACATAGCTTTTGGAGAATCAGAGGGGTTCGATTGTGGGTCTCCAGTGACTTCCATCTTAATGAGTTTATGACCTTGCTGACTATATATATTCGAAAGTGCCATTGAGGTATTGTTTTGTTGCTGGTACTGTTACTGACGAGCGAATTTCTGAGGATTTGACAAGCTATTGTCATGCTTGGATCTGAACCAGATGCAAAGGTGCCATATTTCAGTTTTTTTTTTTTTGTCTCGTCAAATAAATCTGAAATATGAGACAGAAGTAATGAATTTCCTTGCTGGTCCAGGACTGTTTATGTGATACCAGCATCAACATCATGTCTGTTTATTGAGTGTAAGTCTTTTTCTCAGTGAAGATATGCATTAAAGGAAATTTTATACGACAAGCCCTGAAAGGATAAAGAAAGAATTACACCAATTTTGAGTCTGACAGATAGTCAGTTAGTCAGTTGGTACAATAGTTTGGAATTTTGTGCATTAATTTGATTTAAAAAAAATGCATAAAAACAGTTTTATTGTGATATATTACCATTTTAATTTTTTCAAATTTTTTGAAATTTAATTTACTCCTGTGACGGAAATGCTGAATTTTTAGCAGTCATTACTCCGGTGTCTTCAGTGTCACATGATTCTTCAGAAACCATTCTAACTTGCTGATTTGGTGCTCAAGAAACATTTCTTATTATTATCAATGCTGAAAACCGTTTTTGCTGCTTAATATTTTTTGGAAACTGTGACTGAAACAGAAGTGGAAAGAGGAGAGGTAAAAAGCGATACTTATGTCCTTTAATTAGTTTAACAAAACTCAAATTGAATTCAGCTGGACACACTTTCCTGTTTATCCCAACAAATGGCCAAGCAAAGCGCACGACACTGACAAGGTACGCGATACCGTACGAGACCAAACGCCATTTAACGCTGTTAAACACCTCCACAGAAGATAATAGTCATTATTCAGCTCAATCAGTTCAGTTCAATAACTGTCAATGTTGCAAAGTTCAACAATTCTGAAGAGTTCAATTCAGCTATAAGCCGCTCTACAGAAGACAATTGTGTCAATATTCAGCTAAAGTCAGGTCAGTGTTGATTCATTACAGTTCAATGACAGTGTTGATTTTGCAATGACGATATCATTATCCAGTTCAATTTTGTTCTCAACCAATAGTGTAAGTGCAGTTAAATCGACAACATTACTGAATATTAAATGTCTTTTTAAGCACATTTTCGAATGGGAACAATAGATAAATGGGTTGCTGTGCAGAACATGTCCATAGATTTTTCAGGATCCAAATTGTAGCTCAAAATTTTATTTGAATGTTCAAGGAAAATTGTATGTTAATGGTCACCATTTCTTTTCATGCTTTCTTAAAACACTTTTTTGCCTTCACTGTAGCAAGTGAGTTTTTAAAAGGAAAAATAGTCCATGTAGTACTTTAATTACTTTGATTGCTAAATGATTGTATTCAAATGCTGTTTAAAATGGATTTAGATTGTGTCAGACCACAGGATATGTCGTCTTCTCAAACACAGGCAAATGCAGCATGCTTCCTCTTCCTTAATCTTCATCTTGGCTGTGTCATCAGGACTGGAGATCACATGGGACGGGGACAGTCTGGTGGAGGTAGTCGCAGCACCCCATCTGAAGGGGCAGCTCTGTGGGCTGTGTGGAAACTACAACGGTCAAAGGCGGGACGACTCTCTAGGAGGAGACGGCCAAATTAAGTTTGACGTGGATGAATTTGCGGAGTCTTGGCGTGTGGAGGACAATGAGGTGTGTCAGGCACCGAACCACAGGCCCACGTCCTTCCTCTGTCCTGGCACAGTCAAAGTAAAGCTGCGTGCACACAGAACGTGCCAAAAACTCAAGTCCTGGGAGTTTCAGAAGTGCCATTCTGCTGTAGACTTTACCTCTTTCTACAAGTGAGTTCCCCAGTCTTATGCAATTATCAAAATTAATTAATAATGTGCATTTGCAATTTTATCGTACCACTGTAGAAAGGTTCAGGACTTTTGCATTTTAATACTGAATATGTAATACTGAAGTGTTTGTAGAGTAGTGAAACATTAAACTGGTGCCAGTAAGGTGATGTTAGTGATGTACACTTCAACATACAACACTGCTTCAGTTTCCATCCAAAAATGCGAATTTAACTTATGCGCAAAACTGGAATATCGCATAAAACATTTGCGAATAAAGCACCGTTTCCATCCAAAAGATGGGCGGTTGCGAGCGGGTAGACACACCTGCGGGAGAATAAAATGATTCACGGGACTCCCGCAAAATAGAAATATCTAAACATCGTGATTACTTTTAAAAGGAGTAATCAGTAATCAGTAATTTGATTACATTTTCAGAGTAACTTGCCCAACACTGGTAATAACGTACTTGCGCTTCAGAGAGGGCAGACGTAACACAATAAATGCGGTCATTGCTTTCAGAGGTGGATGCCTGCAGTTTGGGAACGCAGTCATGTAAGACAGTAATTATACATTGATGACATGCTTTCCTCAGGCATTTCAGAATGGCCAAAACAACATATAGATGCTGTGAACGAGATCGGTCCACTGGTCCGTCTATTTATCTCGTCTCATAGCGCAAAGTCACATGACTTTTTCAATGCGCATGGTGGAATTTATTCGGTAAATGTGTTTCCATCGTAGTTTATGCGCATTTTTTCTTATCGAATAAAAAGTTTATCCTACTCAGTTGTGCGCATAAGTTTTTTATGCGCATTTTTAGAATTTATGCGCATCTTGGCGTTTCCATCCAGCGGTTTTTTATGTGACTATCCAAAATGCGCTTAAAAATAGGTGGATGGAAACGTAACTAGTAGCTGGGTTTCCATCCATTTTATGCGCATTTTGAAGTATCGCATCAGAATCGAGTGATGGAAACGCTGAATTTCGAATAAAAATGCCTTAATTCGCAAAAAAGTTTTTACGCTCGCTTGAGGTGGTTTTTGACTTGTGCGAAAAAGGGTTAATGCGAATAATGGGAGATGAAAATGCATTTTGCGAATAAATTCCTTCAAGCGTATCAAAAAAGTCATGTGACTTTGCGCTATGGGACGGCAAATTCTGACTAACCAGCGGACCGATCTCATTAACAGCATCTGAAATGTTGTTATGGTCATTCGGAAATGCCCGAGCAAAGTCTGTCATCAAAGTATTTCTGTATAATTGCCTCCCAGAACTGTTAAACGACTGCGTTCCCAAACAGCAGCATCCACCTCCGAAAGCAATTACCGCATTCATTGTGTTTCGTCTGCTCGTTCTGAGGTGCAAGTAATTTATTATATAGGAAATGTATTATATTCAGTAGCTTCTCCTACTTTTCTTAGTGATGTATAGTGCCAGTTTATCAGGAAGTGATGATTTTGTTCTCTTTGATTCGTTGGATGGAAACGGTGCTTGTTCGCAAATGTTTTGTGCGATATTCCAATTTTGCGCATAATGCCAAGTTCACACTGCACGATTTTAGCACGATTTTTCACTCAGCGACAGGTTTTGCGAAATCGCCGACAAATGCCTGAAATCGGAGGAAAATCGGTGCTCGTTCACGTGAGTGACAATCACGCAGTGTGAATTATCAAAGACGCGATCTGAGGGAATCGCCGATGCGTCGCCGACGCCCGTGAAATATTTGGCATGCTAAATATCTGGAGCTGTCGGCGATTCACAATCCTGCTGTGTGAAATGAGTTCTGACTGAAAAACACATCGGCGATGACCTACAGCCAATGAGAGACCAAGATACAGGGCAACGGGAAGTTCGGGGAGGAGTTATAGACCAGAATATCAGTATTTTAATAGATATATGAACAATTATATCATACAGAAACAAACCAGACAGAGCTGTCGGCGATTCTTCTTATTGTGAAGTCATGCAATGTGAAACCCCCTGTCGCCGATCCATCGTGCAGTGTGAACACAGCAACAACTGAATGCTACCCCAGATAGTCACGCAGTGTGAAAACAACGGCGATCCGACGAGTTTGAAAATCGTGCAGTGTGAACGCGGCATAAGTTAAATTCGCAACTTTGGATGGAAACCCGGCTACTGACACTAATTCTATCTCTGTCTCTCCCCATGTCTTCCTCTCTTTAGGTCATGTGTAACAGACATGTGTGAGTGTCCAGTGCATAAAAACTGTTACTGTGAGTCGTTTATAGCATACAGTCGAGCGTGTGAGAGAGAGGGCATTCGAGTGCACTGGAGACCGGAGCTCACCTGCATGAGTAAGTCAGACCTGACAAATATATATCGACAACAGGAACTCAAACCCTCATTCATTATATGGTGTTTTTATTGTTGTTTGATGCAGCAAAAATGAATAGCCCCTTTTTAGGATATTGTTAAAAAATTCAAAACATGTTTTCTCTCTTTTACATTTGAAATGTTTTAGGATTTCTTGTTAAGAAGCTGACAAAATGTATGTGATAAAAGCTGACATAAATATGTGATGGTGTCTTTTCTTCATATTTGACTAGTGTTCATTTCTCTTTTTTTAGGCACACACTGCAAACATGGTGCAGTTTATGACACATGTGGACCTGGCTGCACTAAAACCTGCAATAACTGGAACGAAATCGGACCCTGTCAAAGGCCCTGTTTCGCTGGCTGCCACTGTCCGGCCAGCCTGGTCCTGTTTGAGGGCCACTGCGTTAAACCTACATCCTGCCCCGTGCGATGACCCACAGGACTATAAACGCAGAGGGCTGCAAGAGATCCAAACACAGAGGCAAAAAGAGCACTGTGTATGCAATTTCGCAAACAGTACTGTACGATACTCAGATACTGAGAGAGACACACACTGTACCTTTGCCCTGCTTCCTTCAGCAGTGAGACTCACCGGTAGCTTCGAAGTAAGTAAGCTTCTCTGTGGGGACTCAGGATCTCTCTGCTCGCTCTATGTGGACTTCTCATAGGTGGCGAATACCAAATCCTAAGTGCCTTACTGAAGTCTGGAATGAACTCAGTGTTACCAAATTCCTGATGCTTCAAACAAAAAGACCTGAACTGGACATTCTGAGTTAAGTGTGGGGTATACGGCGTACATAAACAATAGTATTATCCATTTATTGGGTCAGCCAGTATTTAATACACAATTTCTTTACCGAAAGGGAAACTATTTATGTATTTGTTGTTTATTTTGTAAGTCGGGGACTCAGATGTGACTGTTATAGCATTAAAGAGAAGTGTACTGTATTTGTCCAGCCCAGAGTTCATACACTGATGTGTGTATGTGTTATTCTAACTGTACATTTCATTTGACCCATTAAGATACTATATATTACCAGTATAAAGCTTACAGTATATACTTTCAAAGAAAACATGTTTAAACATTTTCTCATCAGGAAGTGCAGTGTGACGTTTGTGCACACAACTCAGGTTCGCAGATGTCTCGTGTTGATTCAGGACTGGGTATATAGACTCATAGGGACTGTAAATTGAATTTTTTTTTTTACAATACTAACCGGAGTGTTAATAGAATGACTTTGCACCTATGGTAGAGGAAACCCCCGCTACTTACATAAAAATGGACTTGTAGGGACTGTACATTGATCAAACTTTTACAACACTAACCTGAGTGTTAATAGTGTTCAAGTCCTGTAGTTCAGTCGTGATCATACAAGTGTTATTGTTTGAGCTACATTAAATCCGACTAAACACACATGGGCACAGCCCTAAAAGAAAACAACATTCTTTCCACAACTCTGAAAGACATCTGAGAGAATGAGAGTTATCGATCAATGTAATGCAGTAGTTGACTCATGAACATTTTTTTTAAACAAAGATTTTATGTTAAAGGTGACATATCATGAAAATCTGACTTTTCCAGGTTTTAAGTGCTATAATGAGGTCCCCAGTGCATCTACCAACCAAGGAAACATGAAAAAGATTAACCCAGTAACTTTGCGTTGGTAAGCCTTTTTCTGCAAGCGTCTGAGAAAACGAGCGTGTCTGATTTCACTCCCTTGGTGACGTGGCAAAGGGATCTAATTTTAATATTACCGCCCCTAATCTGTAAGTTTACACCCACGGCGCCGTTATTATGTTTTCGCAAGCGACAACGGTGTACCAGTTCTAATGCCATGGCGAAAGTTTGAGCAAAATATGCTAACTGTTCTGTCATTGGCTGCACAGAACACTGTTTAGAGTCCCAGCCTCAGAGCACACAAGAGAGCAGTGGATTTATTGCCCCCAAAACAGTTTTTTAGCAGGTACGAGCTCTATTCTGGAAAAGGGGGTGGGGAGCTACAGCTCATTTGCATTTAAAGAGACAGGCCCGAAAAACAAAGTGTTTCTGCTTCCACGTAAAATAGGCATTTTCAAAATGATATAATAAATGATTTGTGGAGTATTTTGAGCTGAAACTTCACAGACACATTCTGGGGACACCAGAGACTTATATTACATATTGTAAAAAGGGGCATAATATGTCTCCTTTAAAATTTATGTTTGTATAGTTTTGGTTATCGATGCTATAAGTGATTACCATCAGTTTTTACCTTTTTCCAATTATATCGGCACACTTGGTAAATATGAACAAAATGGGCTGTGAATTTCTTTCAATTAAAATTTCACAAAAATCAAACCTCTACTTCAAATAAAATTACACGAAAAAAAATATTGTGGAACAAGTCCATCCATTCTCAAAACCACTTTGTCCTGTGTAGGGTGACTAGGGATGCAGAAATGTGGAATAAATGAAATGTTTATATCTAAAATATTTACCTACAAATTCTCAAGAGTAATCATATCTAACTGAATATAACTTAAAAAAAAAAAAAACTCACCCTTCATGTCATTCCAAACCTTTATGACTTTCTTCTGTTTACAGGTACTAGTTGGGTCTTGGGATCAGAAAGTTTTCAAAACTATGATCAGACCTCATCTATAAGCTCAACTTGTTTGGGGAAAATGGCCATAAATAGCCTTTGGTGTAATCAAATAAACTCATGTACCTACAGTTTGCCATGCGTTACTGTAACTGGGTTCAGTGGGACTGGGTTTTATGGCCAAATGAGACCAGAATATTTTTTTTTGGAAACAAAACAATAGCGGTGGGTTTGGAATAAACAGAAATATGTAGACAAGTGCCTAAACCCCACTAAGCACTCTGGAGGATCTTTAATGCATGTGCTGCTAATTTTCTTCAACTTGTTAGAATACATGATATCATAAATTCCAATAAATACCAGCAGATATTAAATCAACACCTGACTGACCTGTCAAGAAGCTTAAAATGAGCCGTTGTTAGATCTTGGTTAGGATAGGTTGCTTATGCACATTGAGCCTTTCTTATCATTATACTATATACATATTCTAATGCAATCTGTAATTTTCACTCATTGAAGAGATCATAATTTATTACAGTATATTAAAGACCCCATTAAATCACTTAACAAGCAATTTCATTTACTGTTTAAGTATTTCCTTTTGAAACAGGATGTTTCTACGCAATATACGTAACTATCAATATTCATCATTTCATCAGAAAGGAATGATTGTATTCTTGTTTTGAAGTAAAAACAAAAAAAACATTACAATTACAAACTGCCTCCGATTGTTAATTTTTTTTGCAATGTGATGGCAGATAAGCAGGGTTTGAAATTAACTTTTTCACTCACCAGCCAATTTGGCTACTAAATTTTTAAGTTACCGGCCATTCATAATTTCTACTAGCCAAAAAAAGGGCCGGAGGTAAGCCAACAGCTTGAGGCTGTCCACACTGGATACGACAAAGTGACCATTGCAAATCATTTGAATTTACGAAAGGTAACCCGCCAAATTGGCTAGTGATTGGACAGCGTTACCCGCCACAGCCGATTTTTACCCGCATTTGGCGGGTTGGCGGGTGTTAATTTCAAACCCTGCAGATAAGGCACTAGAACGGACATGCTTACATGATGCTGCATTACTGACGGGTCCATCTCCCCGTAAACGCCTGTTTGAAAACTTTATGTTTATTTGTGACTGAAGAGAATTCACAGTGGAATGCACCAAACAACAAATGCTGTTCTACTGAGACATTCACATAGTGGAAACTAATTTTTCCTAACATGATCCTTCAGAAGGTAATGCTATTTTTAGTCCAGTGATCTTGTTTTAGTATTTCTCCTGTCTATCCTCATCACCTCACTTATGAACCAATGGGTCGAGCCAAAGAACTGATGATGAAGTATAGGATGTTGATATGTGTCTGTGCAGCAGTCTTGTGCTGTTGTAATCATCTGTATGACATTACAAGGACAAGGAAGTGTAAAAAAGTGGCTTGGTTTTAATAAAAAGCTTGTTTTTGGATTAACAAGGAAGTTTTGAGTTGAGCTGACAGTATGCTTTTATAGTAAATAACCTCTTATATATGTGTATATATATATGTGTGTGTGTGTGTGTGTGTATATATGATGTTTCTAATGTAAAAATCCTACCAACACTGAAAGTACACCTCTGGAAACATAATTAAAAAATAAAAAATGCATGACCGCTTTAAACTGTCCTGATAATGTAGACAAACAATGTTTCTAATGTAAAAATCCTACCAACACTGAAAGTACACCTCTGGAAACATAATTAAAAAATATAAAATGCATGACCGCTTTAAACTGTCCTGATAATGTAGACAAACAAGCCATTTGCAGTTTGTTTTGTACCATTTATATTTTTTAATGTACGCTAGTCTTCCTCCATTAACAGATATAAATGTGTGTTTGGCTTTGCTAATAGTTGAAAAACACAAAGGGGGATAACACTGTTGGATCTGTTATGGTGATGCATTTTTAAAAAGCTAACAGTCTCTTTGTTCTCCCCTTTGCTGAATAGTAGCTGTAGTTTCATGAACACAATGTTTGTGTAGAGCTTGATTAATCGACAATTAATACGCTTAATTGATGTTATTAACAGCAATTACTCAATCACCAATTAATCATTAAATCAATATTGAAATAATTGAACTTTGGATTTCCTTATTTTCTTCATTTTACATTCATGTTGTCTTTGTTTTCTATGTTCACTAATATCAGTAGAATAATCTACTTGCAGTGTCCGTTCGTTGTGGGTCAGAATCAGTTTTTCTTTTGGGCTGAGATGTCTCCGCTAACCAGACGTGGGCACCCATTTTTGGAAGCCAGGTCCTCACGTTGCGCTGGTTCGATTCCTTCCTCTGTTTCAGGCAGGTTTTTGAAGAGCTGCTTCTTCATTTGATAGAGACACCACTTTGCAATACTCTTGTGCAGGCATGATTTTCTACCTTTGCTACAAGGGCAATTCCAAGTGTTTATCTTGGCATTGTAATTCACCAAGACTCTGCCCAGTTTACTGTAATGTGACACCTTTGGCTCATAAATTGATATATAATACATGTAGTCGGGGCCTCCTATTGTAACAAGGCTAGTAAATGTGGCACCTTTACTTTTAGCCTGATGTTGCAGCTTAAGGCATCGTTTCTTCCTTATGTCCCCAATCCATTTTCGCTCCACCATCTCAGTCAACACATGCTCTGATAAATCCTCACTCGGTGCAACAGCACAGGTGTAGTCTACTGAGCTTAGATGCACACATTGTGCAACCAAAAGTTCACTCCTTTGTGCCATTTCAACACGACTGTTGCAAATATCCATTTCACACATAACCTTGTGGGATGAACCCCAAAAAAATTTTACCACATGGATGAGGGTACAGGACTTACAAAATGATTCTGATACAACATATAGTCCATTCTTTTTATCGACACACTGTGCTGGTAGAACTGAAGTTACGGGATGCAAGGCTTCATGATGCTTCCGCTCAATGTGTTTCTTTACATTTTTAGAATTAAGACTGAGCCCGCAGTGAGGACATTGCATGGAGATTTGCTTTCTTTTAGCCATCCCTGGATGAGCTGCTAATTCCGATGGACAAGGTGCAGGTTGCTGTAAAGAAGGTGCTTGTAGTGGGCGACCTACAGGTTGTGTTTCTGGAGCCATTGGATGAGCACTGCAAAGATGCCTTTTTAGATCACTTTTATTGATGTACGTCTTGGGACACTTGCAGCAGTGAAAATGTCTGGCCTTTTGACCACAGCCAATGTTACAGCTGTACATAACATAATCTAAAAATAAATAAAAAATGTTAGTAGACATTACCCTGCATAATGACTTTAACTTTTTTTAAATGACTTTTATCCTCATTTGTAAGTCGCTTTGGATAAAAGCGTCTGCTAAATGACTAAATGTAAATGTAACTGAAAAAATTATATCACTTTCTAATAAACTTCTTTTTTTAACATTAGTGAATGTAGATCAACATACATTAAACAATGGACATTTCTTTCTTTTACAGAATTAATGTTAATATATAGTATACAACTTTTCATTTTAAAAATGTATTTGCATATTTTTAAATTAACATTAACCAAGATTGATGAATACTGTAAAAATATTAGTTCATTGTTAGTTTATAACATATGTTAAGTATTACCACATTATTATAAAGTATTACCAAACAAACTTTAAGCTCACTACTCACCTCCATATTCAACCGCTCTCAGTTTATGGCCAGCTATATGGGTCATTATTTGATGGTACTGTCTTGGCTTACATACATCAGTTGTGCAGAAGGGGCATGTGAATAAAGTAGCATCTGTACGGCAGCGTCGCGGTCGAGGCTCTTGCCCTCTCTGCTTAACTGTGATGTGCTGAATAGACAAGAAAAATGTCAGTTACCCTCAAGAGAAAATGTCTATACATTTTTAGGGATGCACCGCAACCGATACTGGTATCGGTATCGGGCCCGATACTGCGCTCCTGTACTCGTTAAAATGCCCCGATACCAAAAGCCGATACCAAACAGCGTGTGAATAGAGCTGTGTCCAGAAAAAGAAACACTGAAAACAGAACAACAGCGTAGAATGGAGTTATTGGAGATTAAGGATGTCTATGAAGTACATGTAAGTAATTAATATAAATGTTAAACATTCAATATTCACGCCTGTATAGCGGATGTGCCCGAGCTGATAAGCAGATGAGCGCGCTGAGTGGATTGAGCTCGCGGCTGCACAGATGCGCGAGTTTGTCGAGTGAATATCTCACAGACATCACTGGAAAGTTTGTAGTTCGGTCGGATATGTCAAAAGCAAGTAAGTAAAACAATGCACAAGTTACTAAAGTTATTTGACGGTAAGGAGAGAGAGAGAGAGAGAGAGCGCACTTCTGTTGCATGATCTTGATTGTTGTTCGCTCCATTAGCGCATGCATTTGGATTAAAACTAAATCCTAAATATAAAATAAACAAAAATTATAGGGGCATTCACAATAAACAGCATTTATTTTAAACGTCAAGCATACACAACTTTATTTAATTAAAGCAGAAGTGAAACTAGCAGACTGGGTGAAATGCGCTAGGCTGTAAGTGTCTCTCTCATTCCGCACCAATACAAACATGTGCGCGCTGCGTATATTTAGCTTGCTTTAAGGCCAAAGAATACTTCGGTTTTTACTCGTACGCGAGGGTCCGTGTACACTGCTTGTGACGCAAATTACATCACCAAAATAGTACACATGCACTTGTATAATGTATAACGAGTGGTTCCCCGCATTATTTTAGGAAAACGTTTTGTGATTACAGTATTGAGCTGCTGCAATGGAGCAGCTCTAATGCGCCATTAAAATTAACAGTGAAAGTCACAAAAGCGTATACAATACATTTTAACAGGTATAATTAAGTGTGGAAATAACTGAAGGTAATATCGGTTTGCTAAATGAAGCCAAATAACATGATTCATATTATTATTATTACTATTATTTTGTTTTTGTACCCAATATTTAAACAAAAATTACAAATGCTGTGAAAATACAGGTATAGGTATCGGTATCGGCGAGTACCAAAAATGAAAGTATCGGTATCGGACTTTTTCTGAAAAAAAGTGGTATCGGTGCATCCCTACAAATTTTTGTCTAAAATGTATTTCCCCAATATATATTACCATTGCTTCATATTTATACTAGATTAATTCATTTAACTAATTGATTATTTCAACAGTTACATTATGTAGTGCCTAGAACTCCAGCCTAGATAACTAGCTAAGGTTAGACTGGATAAGCCTTTGATATTTTAAATGCAAGTTACCTGCATCACCATTGGTTTCATAGCTAAAGCGCCAAATAGCGAGATGCACTAAATAGCTAGCTAATGTTAACCAATAATACTTAATGCTAGATAGTCAGTCATTCAGCTCAATGTATTTCAATTTTTAGAAATCAGACTCACCCTACGTGGAAACTGAAAAGAGGTTTGCTTTCTCTCAATCGCTGGACAAGCTGCTAATTCTTGTGGATGAGGTGCTGCTTGCTGCAAATCAAGTTCTTGTGGTTGAGATGCTGGTTGTTTCTGTGAAGGAGGTTCTGGTGGTGGATGAGATGCTGGCTGTTGCTGTGAAGGAGGTTCAGGAGGTTCTGGTGGTGGATGAGGTGCTGGTTGTTTCTGTGAAGGAGGTTCTGGTGGTGGATGAGGTGCTGGTTGTTGCTGTGAAGGAGGTTCTTGTAGTGGGTGACTTACAGGTTGTGGTTCTGGAGTGCAAGTAGCTATTGGATGAGCACTGGAAAGATGCTGTTTTAGGTCACCTTTATTGATGTAAGTCTTGGGACACTGGCAGCAGTGAAAATGTTTGGCCTTTTTGCCACAGCCAATGTTACAGCTGTATATAACATTATCTAAAACAGAGGTTTGAGCACATTTGTATAAGCACAACATTGACCAAGAATAATTAATGCTGTAAAATATTTTTTTTTTTCACCATTCATAATTTTTGTTATTTATGTTTGTTAACTCTTCCCACAATATTATTAAGTATTACTAAAGAAACTGTATGCTCACACCTCCATATTCAACCGCTCTCAGTTTATGGCCAGCTATATGGGCCATTACTTGATGGTACTGTCTTGGCTTACATACATCAGTTGTGCAGAAGGGGCATGTGAATAAAGTAGCATCTGTACGGCAGCGTCGCGGTCGAGGCTCTTGCCCTCTCTGCTTAACTGTGATGTGCTGAATAGACAAGAAAAAAAAAATAAAATCAGTTACCCTCAAGAGGAAATGTCTATAAATTTTAATCTGAAATATGTTTTCCCCAATGTATATTACCATTGCTTCATATTTTTTTACTAGAAAACAATAACACAATGTAAAACAATTAGTTTCGCTTACATTTTTTATGGTTCTTCTGTAATTCTATCTATGGTGTTAATTTTTATTGTACTTTTTTCACGTAGCATCAATACTTTGGTAAATATTTATGTCAGGTCAATTTTAGAACTTCCATCATTAATTATAAAACATTGGTTTAGTACACATAAGTTTTTATACTAATTTTGCATGTTTTTTTAAAAGATATTTTGCTTTTGCAAGGATGGGAACATTCTAGAAGTTTCTATAACATTCTGGAACATTCCAGAACATTGTGGGACTAGTCATAAAATACAAAAATCATCCAACATACACTTCTGAAGACGACTCACCTTTGGTAATTGTTTATGTCAAGCTGTTGTTAGCTCAGTATTATGCATGTACCATGTAATTTTTATGCATGAGTGATAACAGATTAGCTTGTATAAGCGGTAAACATATATTTTTTTTAGTTTTCATGAGCACTGTTAATGATACACACAAAGTCATGTGATTTTTGTATTCAGCATGTCAAACTTCATAAATAAACAATAAAAATAAAAGCAAAACAACTTAATAAAAATTGTTTCATGGTGTAATCAACTGATTAATTTAACAAGTTACATTATATAGTGCCTAGAAATCTAGTCTAGAAAGCTAACTAGCTAATGTCATTGTTATTTTTAAATGCAATAAGAATATACCATCTGGAAAGGGTTATGCAAGTTACCATTATCACCACTGGTTTCACAGCTAAAGAGCTAGATTCACTAAACAGCTAGCTAAAATTAACTAATAATACTTAAAGGGGTCATATGACGTTGCTAAAAATAACATTATGTTGTGTATTTGGTGTAATGCAATGTGTTTATGCGGTTTAAGGTTCAAAAAACACATTATTTTCCACATAATGTACATTATTGTTTCTTCTCTATGCCCCGCCTTTCTGAAACGCGTCGATTTTTACAAAGCTCATCGTTCTGAAAAGCGAGGTGTACGCTGATTGGCCAGCTATCCAGTGCGTTGTGATTGGCTGAATACCTCAAGTCATTACGCCCCTTACCATACTGTGACGCCGTCTCCCGGCACGGCGAGACAAAACCAATAAAACCCATTACAAACGAGGCATTTGTTGCATCCAGTGGGGACATAATTACTGATTATAATGACTTATACTGTGTTTTTACGCGTTGCGTATCGCGCTCCATAAATATAAAACCATGTCTGTATTTATGAAAGGAGAAACGACAAACAACAAGCGCTACTCTACACTGCTCAAAACTCGCGTTTGAATCATCAGTGGCAAATTCTTTAAATATAAAAAATTTACTTACAGGCTGGGAGTCAGAAGCGCCAGACTGTCCTTGCAAAGTTGGAACTGCCCCACTTTATAACCAAGAGCTTGTAACACTCCAAAAAGAAAGGAAAAAAATGAAATCGCATCATATGACCCCTTTAATGCTAGATAGTCCATGCTTTTTATAATTAAATGGGCATCTAGCAAGCAAAGTCACACAATTTAGTCAACACTATAAACAATCCCTTTACACTCATCTGCAGGTGCTTTGTCTTAGTGTTTCTTCACTTTTTCAAATCACTTTCTGTCATAAAGACAGTTGAAAAGAGAAATGTGTCAGGAACAGTCCACTTGATTTAAACAATTCAGTTAAAGCGGTTGCAAACACCCATGCTGGATTGAAAACACCCAATGATTGGGAAACGCCCTGTTTTGTTTTGCATATTTTTTTGCCCACTAATACCACATACAGTACTTTACAGTGAGGCATGTTACATAAGTAATTTTTATCTTTTGCTTTAGTGCGCCAGTGGGAAATATCACTTTGCATTTCTAAACATTCATAGTGCCATTAACTGTAATAAACCAGTGAGATTTTTAGTTAGTTAATATAACTTATCTGATAAATACAATCTATTTATGACTTGATTTTTGAGAACATCCTTACATTACAGCACTTTTGCACACGTGATTAAAACTTTTCACAGTACTGTAGCTTCACAGGTAGAATTCACCAAGCATCTTGGAGATGTTCTCACAGTTCTTATGGATTTAGTTACCTCATTTTTTGTCTCTTCATGTAATCACAGACAGACTCAATGATGGTGAGATCATATCTCTGTGTATGTTGTCAGAATCACGCACATACAAATATTTCACTGGATTATTACAAATAATGACAAAAGGAATGTCTGGAAGTGTGAACTGACATTCCCTATTAACACACTTATACCAAAAGATATAACATTATATTTGGTGAAAATTCGAACATACTTTTGCTCAGTAAATCCTATTGTTGACACGTTGCATGGCTTCATGATTTATCCACACAATGTATTTCTAACGTTTTTGGAATTCAGACTCACCCTACTAGGACCCTGCACAGAGTTCTGCTTTCTCTCAATCGCTGGAGGTGCTGCTTGCTGCAAATCAAGTTCTTGTGGTTGAGATGCTGGTTGTTTCTGTGAAGGAGGTTCTGGTGGTGGATGAGGTGCTGGTTGTTTCTGTGAAGGAGGTTCTGGTGGTGGATGAGGTGCTGGTTGTTTCTGTGAAGGAGGTTCTGGTGGTGGATGAGGTGCTGGTTGTTTCTGTGAAGGAGGTTCTGGTGGTGGATGAGGTGCTGGTTGTTGCTGTGAAGGAGGTTCTTGTAGTGGGTGACTTACAGGTTGTGGTTCTGGAGTGCAAGTAGCTATTGGATGAGCACTGGAAAGATGCTGTTTTAGGTCACCTTTATTGATGTAAGTCTTGGGACACTGGCAGCAGTGAAAATGTTTGGCCTTTTTGCCACAGCCAATGTTACAGCTGTATATAACATTATCTAAAACAGAGGTTTGAGCACATTTGTATTAGCATAATATTGACCAGGCATAATGGATGATGTAAAAATACTTTTCACACTTAGTTCCTAACATATGTTAGTTAACTATTACTACCTTATTATAAAGAAACTATGCTCACACACTCACCTCCACATACAACCAAAAATATTTTTTTCATTGTTAGTTTATAACATGTTAACTACTGCTAACAAAGAAACTGTATCCTCACACACTCACCTCCATATTCAACCGCTCTCAGTTTATGGCCAGCTATATGGGTCATTATTTGATGGTACTGTCTTGGCTTACATACATCAGTTGTGCAGAAGGGGCATGTGAATAAAGTAGCATCTGTACGGCAGCGTCGCGGTCGAGGCTCTTGCCCTCTCTGCTTAACTGTGATGTGCTGAATAGACAAGAATATTCAGTTAGTAAGTGTCAGCGTGATAAGTGTCAGTTACGGAAAATAACTATAAACTTTCATCTAAAATGTGTTCTCTTCACTATAATACAATTGCTTCCCATTTTACAAAAAAACCACAAAAAAAAACCTATAAAAACATACTTAAGCTACATTACATTTTTGCATATAAATCCATGCATGGGTCAAAGACGAGACGTCCCATTTTGGTGACCAAATTCAGTTTACAAAAGTGTGTATACACACACACACACACACACACACACAAAGCACTTTAAAAGCAACTAAAGTGTCTACTTTAATGTTTCAAATAACTTTTGTGGAAATACAATGTCAAAATATGGGTGAAATAATGTTCCATCGTTATCAGTGTAACAGATATATTTATGTCAAAATGAAACAACATACTTATTCTGACCTGTACTTAAAATAAGTTAACATATAAAATAATTGAAAATATAAAATAATAAGTTATCATACTACATTTATTATATTTATTATTATATTTTAAATGATTAAACACTTATTGCTGACAAAACCTAGTGGTTTGAAGGATAGTGCACTGTGATCCTAAATTAAAGTATTTTAATGTCATCTAATGATTCTTGTTCAAAATTTTTCTGACAATAATTTTTGGTAGCTAGGCTATACAATGAATGTTACAATGAATGTTTTTTTTTTCTGTAAATCTTGTTAAAACTATATGATAGTCATTATTTTTTTTGCTCAGAAAATAATAATAGTAATCATAATAATAATTATTATTATTATTAAACGGGACACAATCTAATGTACGAAAAAATAACAAAGCTTTATTAAACTTTTATAGTTTTGATGATTGAAAACCGCTTTTCATCTTTGACCCGCATATGTGACCCTGGAGCACAAAACCAGTCATAAGTCACTTGGGTATATTTGTAGCAATAGCCAAAAATACATTGTATGGGTCAAAATTATCGATTTTTCTTTTATGCCAAAAATCATTAGGATATTGATCATGTTCCATGAAGATATTTTGTAAATTTCCTACCGTAAATATATCAAAAATGTATTATCATTAGTAATATGCATTGCTAAGGATATCATTTGGAAAACTTTAAAGGCGATTTTCTCAATATTTAGATTTTTTTGCACCCTCAGATTCCAGATTTTCAAATAGTTGTATCTCGGCCAAATATTGTCCTATCCTAACAAACCATGGAAAGCTTATTTATTCAGCTTTCAGATGATGTATAAATCTCAATTTCAAAAAATTGACCCTTATGACTGGTTTTGTGGTCCAGGGTCACATATAAATCTAATCTAGCAAGCTGGTTAGACTAATAAACTATAGTTTTAAATACAATTAGAATGTGCCGCTTAGAAAAAGGTACGGTAAGCAAGCTCCGGTTATCACCGCTGGTTCCATGAATCAGATAAAGGGACAAATATGTATGTGCACTAAATAGCTAGCTAACGCTAACTAATAATATTTAACGCGAAATAGTCATGAACCTAAATAGATATTTAGTAAGTAATGAGGCAGCTAACAAAGTAACACCAATTAGCCAAAACGTAAAATCAGTCCCCTCACAATCATCGGCAGGCTTTCTTTCTTTCTCCCTGTGTCTCCTCTTTCTGATGTTAGATTCATGAACGAAACGGTGGTTTAAAATGAATCTTTCAAGGGAATGATACGCTCTCGTTCACTTCATACATTTACTCGTTCACTGAGAGCCCTTTTGAAGCCAGCAGCAGCCGCGTTCCACTTCAACTTTTTATGCCCTTCCTTTTCGACTTGTATGTCACTGATTATGCGCGAGTGCCCACACTACCGGCAGCAGGGTTGCCAGATCTGAGTACCAAAACTAACCCAACGACCCTAACTCGAAATATGCCCCCATATAATATATCCCATACCACAAATCCAGTAACTATTATGCATTATATTTTAACTTGAAAATCACTGAATAGATTAGTGGTAGGGCCTAATCATAAAAACAGTCTACTGTCCAGTGTTTGGGGGTAACGCATTACAAGTAATGCAAGTTACGTAATCAGATTACTTTTTTCAAGTAACTAGTAAAGTAACGGATTACTTTTTAATTTACAAGATCATATCTGAGTTACATTTTCAAATAAGGCAAGTTACTTTTTTCCCCCAGTTTATTGACTGACAGCTCTCCTGTCCCCATGTTGAGAGAATATTGTAATGCATTACTTTTAAAAGTAACTTTCCCCAACACTGCTACTGTCATAAAGGAGCTTGCAGGAGCTCAAAGAGTTTCTACCAGTGCTGCTTCCTCCCAAAAATCTCCAAAAATCTCGCACAGTTTTATCATGGTAGCATATCAAATATTTCAATACAAGCACTGAAGCACTGGCCGAAGTGCACGTTTATTTTGTTCAATTAACTTGATACATTAGGCAAATGATATTTCTCTTCTCAGGCCTGGTTCCAGCAGCATGTTATTGGGGTATAGGGACAATGCATGTGTTTTAAGTTGTTTTCTTGGGGGTTGGTGACTTTCTCGGGAAAAACCGTGTTAAGGAATATTTGGGTAGGCAGGACACTACGCCCAGCACCACCCTCATCCCTCATGTCACTTATTTTCTAACTGATCCCACAAAATGTATTTATCATCGACCATGTGTGAAGAGTTTATTCTGCTAATGAGTGAGAAATTCAAGCAAACCATTGCCGAGGGGATAAAAAGCATTAATCGCAAACTCCACCTTAGACCTCTTTCATGAGTGCATTCTGGCTATGGCTAACAGTCTTGGGTGTGACCTTTCTAGTTGTAGGGGGCAACAATGCAAGCAACATGTCAGGGAAGAACAGAAATAATCCCTTAATCCATTTTGTGTCATGCAGTTAGAGAGGTCAGACAGGTCAGAAAGACCTTGAGCTAAATTTCCAGTGACATACATGGGAAATTAGAAACTTGCAGAGAAGCATCTGTGCTGTGCACCGCTGGACGTTTTGGAGATGACCTACATGATGCAGTTTTGGTACTCAGTACTAGAGAATTTCCATGCCACAAGCTAGCAATTACAGAGGCACATTTTTGCTGAACTCTCTGTGGCAGTGCAGCAAGATGGATTAGAAGCATTTGAAAGAGAAGACGTATGTATGTATCTGCTGTTTCTGAGGGTTTCTCATTGTGCAAAAAAGCACAAAACAGTGGCAGACTATCTGCAGAACCAGATGTACAGCATGATGGAAGGGATGACACTGAATATCACTGACAAATTCACCATCTTCATCATTTATGTAAGATGAACCAAAAATGAACCCTCAACATGCTCTAACTCAGGGGTGTCAAACTCAATTCCTGGAGGGCCGGAGCCCTGCAAAGTTTAGATTTAAACTGCTCTAAATGATTAACCTTAATTTACAATGAACATTTTCCAATGTGTACACTGCATAAAGTTTTTTTTTGTTTGTTTGTTTTTCTGAGACTGCTAGTTACAAACTGTGAGGAAGAGCATTCATTTTTTCCAAACCGTGTTGAGTAAAAATGAAATGTGAAAATTTACTCTCAAGTCTCTTTTGAATGGACGGATGGAGGAGGACATGAAAGAAACTTCTAAATAATAAATTCTTTCGTTTACCATAAACGCTGTTTGTTTATTGGATAGCTGTCAGAACCTGCAGATACAGTAGAGTGTTGGTAATTGCATGTCATTTTGCTTGTTTGATGGTCTGATGTTCAAAGGCAGGTCACGACTAGCACTGCAACTACAGACAAGAACCGCAGAAAAGAAAAAAAGGCCCTTGGAGATAAGATTTAATGCTCAGCATTTCACACAATGAAGAAAAAATAGATGCACATTGTTCTAATTTGAGTGGAAAACACTAAAGCATAAGACTTGCTTCTTTTTTGGGACAAATCATTTCAGTAAGTCATAACATAAAAAACACACCCATTTGTCACTGCCTAATGGCATACACTGTAAAAAATGACCGTGGATTTAACGGTAAAAGACTGTAAAAATGCTACAGTAAAAACCTGTTAAATGGTTAACGGTAAATTCCCCTACTATATACGGTGAAAAACTGTATTGGACATTACATATATTGGACATAAATTCTACGGTAGTATACCGTTTTTGGAAGTGAAAAATACCGTATAATTTACAGTGAATAACCATAAATTGACATTCCCAGAATTCCCTGAATTGCATTTCAAATTTGATGTTTTTTTTTGTTGAAATAACTATGTTTCTTCTTTTTTTACCGTAAATTTTACGGAATTTTTTTTACAGTGTATGTAATCTGGATAAATTGTCACAGTGAACAAATATGTTAGGGTTATGGTCAGTGTTCGGGTAATGTATTACAAGTAACGCGAGTTATGTAATCAGATTACTTTTTTTCAAGTAACTAGTAAAGTAATGCATTACTTTTAAATGTATAAGAAAATATCGGAGTTACTTTTTCAAATAAGTAGCGCATGTTACTTTGTTTTCCCATTTATTCACTGACACTTCTCCTGTCCCAGCTGACAAAAAGTTATGCAAAAGTAACAAAGCATTACTTTCCATAAAAATTAACTGAGCAATGCAACATTGTAATGCATTACTTTTAAAAGTGAATTTTCCCCAACACTGGTTATGGTTATCAAATTCAAAAGACTCAAGATGTTTGGAGGCACTAAACCTAACCTCACTAGCATTTTCAGGGAACATATTCCAAATCCATGAACATTTCAAATCTTGAAAGCGTAACAGTTACAATATAGATATTTTTTATCTTTATACAAACCCTGTGTTCAGCCTTCCTGCCAAACAGGTTGGACTTTTTCTTTTATAAAAGTAATATAGTCACCTGCAGTTATTGCCAACTTTGTATAAATCTTTCTCATTCATTCACACATAATTTCATAGAATCAAACACTCTAGAAAAAAAAACTTTATTGCCTACCTCACAGGTGATCAGAAGGTTGTGCAAATGTTAACACACGAAAGGTTGATCAATTATGCTTACACATTCTCACAAGACAAAGCACACAATACATGAAACCGCATGGCTTTTGGAGCAATTAACAGTATTGCTTTCATTTTGATCTGTGCATGCAAAGTTCCATGAGAACTTTAACAGCTCTTCAGACTTTAAAAGTGCACATCATTTTAAGAATGATGATGAATGTGATATGTCAGTTGGGCTTTGTACTGTTCACTGTCCCAACTATTATAGCAAACACTGAATTTCCATATCAAAAATACTACAAAAAATAATTTGACCAATATGCAAATGACATTTTTCCTTTGATATTCGGTTACACCGAGATTCCAGATGTATGCGTTTATTAAAATAGTTTATTATGATGAGAGGACACAACTTTAAAAAGGTCAAAGGGTGAAGTATGTATGGCTTGTGAGCATGTGAGACATGTCGACAACATGAAGGCTGGCCTCAGTGCTGGAATTATCCAGGTGACTCTGAATATCCTGGAATTTACTACAAAAAATAATTTGACCAATATGCAAATTAAATATTTTTCCTTTGATATTTGTTTACACCGAGATTCCAGATGTATGCGTTTATTAAAATAGTTTATTATGATGAGAGGACACAACTTTAAAAAGGTCAAAGGGTGAAGTATGTATGGCTTGTGAGCATGTGAGACATGTCGACAACATGAAGGCTGGCCTCAGTGCTGGAATTATCCAGGTGACTCTGAATATCCTGGAATTTGAGTCTTTTCCTCGCAGGCTGTGCTGTGGGCCGGTGGCTCTGCGGTGTCTATTATAAGATCTTCTGTAGTATGGAATTAGGCACTTCCAGTGTTTCATCCCTCACCAGAACTATATCGTAAGAGTCCATGTACTTTTCTAACCATTCCTCTACCTGTGAAATACAACAAAACCTTATCAGTGAAATCAACTAAACAACGGACCTGTTTTGAGCAATGAGAAAACAAATCAGTACCTTATCATTAAGAAAGCCGATTTTGAGGATGTTCTCTACGTTGGGCACACCATCTGCCATATTGAGATCACCGAGAGAGTCTCCGAGCAGAATAACGTTTCCATTGTCCTTCAGTTGTTTGAAATACTCTGTGTTCCTCAGGGCACCGTCATGCTTGTTGTAAACATGGATCAGCTCTCCTTTAAATCCTTTCAGAACCCCCTGCAAAACAATACAGAAGATCCTGATCACCAGATGATCATCACTGAGCTCAATTAAAGCAGTGTTTGAGAGTAATATAAACCGGTGATATTTATAAAGGCTTTGAGACTCACATTATCATCAAAGTCCATGAAGTTGGACACAATTTTGACGCTGGTGTGGTAGATGCCAGCTTGTCTGATAATTTCCTCCAGCACATCTCCCAGACCCGCGGAAAAAATGAACACAGGAATGCTGTGCTGGTGCAGCCGGTCAAAGAATTGCTCGTACCCTTCCCTGTCACATGCGTCCAAACACATGCCAAAGATCAGATCTGGCAACATCTTTGAGAGAGTAATTGTGCTTTTGGTGTAGTGTTGATAGTCAAAATGATACCACAGCTGCTGCAATTCTAATGCAAGTTTACTTGGTATTCAGAGTGAAAGTTTGTGAAAACCTCTTGATGTGAGTGGAGATGTTTGTACCTTAGACAGACATCTGACTCTCTCACGACCTCTGGAAGTTTGTCCTTTTGCAATCTTTGTTCTACCAATAATGTGTGAGACTTAAAATACCTGAAGAATAAAGACCACATTTATTTAATAAAGCATTTTGAAAGATCATTTCATGTGTGTTTATTAGCATGTGTGGTCACTCACCACTCCACCATAAATGGATATTTCTCCTCCATGGTCAGATGAGGGTCTATCTCTATTGGATAATACGTCTCCTTTAGTTGAAGCAGCTGGAAAAATAACATTTTTAGGATGTAAATCTACTTCATACAACTTAAAGGGTTAGTTCACCCAAAAATGAAAATTAGGCTGTGTTTTACTCACCCCCGAAGCATCCTAGGTGAATATGACTTTCTTCTTTCAGACGAATCCAGTCGGAGTTATATTAAAAATTGTCTTTGATCATTCAAGCTGTTTAATGCCACTCAGCGGGTGTTGCATTGCTTCAGTCCAAAAGAACTTAAAAAAATATCACCCATCCATAAAAAAAAGTGTCTCACACGGCTCCGGGGGATGAACAAAGTCCTCCTGTAGCGAATCGATATGTTTTTGTAAGAAAAACATCAATATTCAAAATGTAATAATCACTTTAATCTAGCTTGCGCCAACACAGTTGTACACAGAAGCAGCTCCGGGAGGATGACGTATGAGGTTGGCGTTGCGCATGCACCGGTGATTCTCGCGAAAACCAACGTTTGTTAACAGGAGCAAAGGAAGCAAAGTTGTAAAACGCAGCCGAATTTTCATTTTTGGGTGAACTAACCCTTTAATAAACTTTAAACGCTCATGTTTTGTTGAAGAAAAGATGAAGAAAATCATGTACCTTCTTCCTACATTCTTCTGTCACCAGCTTGCAGTTGTCAATGATATCTATAAAAGCAAAACGTACAGATTACTGGATCTCAAAGACATATTTTAATATTTTTAATATTTTAATTTTATATCCAGAACAGGTTATTATGAATTTTTTCATCCATAAATGTACATTTTAAAAGAATAGCCTATTTTATCTGGACTTTTTTTTTTTTTTACATATATTTGGAAAAAAAAAAAATTTATTACAAATTTAATTGGGTAATACTTTTACAGTGTAATACTTTTAATATATAATATAATAAATTTTAGTTCATGTATTGTAACCCTCTTAGAATCTTTTGTTTATTGACTTCATGCTTGCAAATGTTGTGCTCTTTGTTGCGGGGGGGGGCTGTTTTTTACTCACTATGACATGTTGGGCAACGTTTTCCATTGACAGCAAACTTGCTTAACGTCATATCAAAGTCTGTGATGATCTGAAGAACAGAAGGACAGTCAGCAGAGCCACGGTGGACACCATGGGTCATTAGACACTAGTCACAGACTGATTTATCAGCATTATCAAGCAACAGTAATGCTTGATTTATTAAACACTACTAATGATTGTGTTGACAGTACAGGTGTGTTTTCATTCAATGCATAACACTAGTAATGTGACAATAATTGTATGACAGACAGATGGCCTAATGAAGCCAGTGTTTGTACCTGCAGTTTCGATGCTCCACCTTTAATGAGACTGCAGATAATCTGCTCCACCCTCTCAGGGTCGCTGATGTGAACTGTGCTCTTCTCAAACTCTGGCATCTTCAGAAACACAAACACAGAAAGAACCAATGAGATCAAGCGGTTCAGTGGCATGACTAATTATTCCCTCCCCTCTCCTTAATGCTGTGCTGATGTCACTGCAGAGAGGGAGGAGCCAGAAGAGGGCAGACGCTGAAGTCTCTCACCAGTCAAGAAGAAAAAGTTATTAGCTTGAAGAAATCCACTGAGGCAGAAGAGAATGACTGTGATATATCACAGGTAAAAATTTAAAACAACCTACATATTTGAGTTATAATTTTGTAATAACCAAATTATTACAGAAAAATGGTTTAATAATCAAAATCATGGTTATTTAAATGTGCTGTAATGCACTTTAATGTTTTGAAAACACGGTTTTTGTATTATAATTAATGTGAGAGACTGGTTTCTGTATATTTATAAACAGTTTTAACATAGGGTTGTACTAACCACTGGCAAACTAAAATTCTGACAGTGTTGACGTGTGATTTGTCACTGTGAAGGTTGAGTCCCTCCTCGTCTCTATTCCAAAAATACAGTGGACAACATACCCTGAGTACACTGGATGTACTTGTGATCTGCCCAGTTCGACGCTGGATTAGCACATCGTTTGATACTGAAGGATGGAGCGGTCGAGCTATAAAAGATCTCGGTCATGATTCAGAACTGCAGACGGTATGTGAAACTACATCAAATGTCTGTGTTTTGTTGGCAGTGGAGCTCAAGTGCTAGTCAATCTTTAGCTCCGCCCACGGCACGCCTCCAGGAGCTCGGCTGTTTCCAGAGAGAATCGTAAAGCTGTATCTTTCTTTTATAAATATGATAAAACTAAAGACTTTTTGGAGATACTAAGGATGCAGTACTACTCTATAGGTACTCAAGATTAACATGAGATTGGGTGAAACTGTGCGTTATGTCCCCTTTAAATCAACAATTATATCTATGCATCATTTTTATTTTTATTAACTTATGTCATTCGCAGTGCTTCATGGAATCCCCTCATTAAAGCCGTAAGGTACACAGTTTCGTTTTCTTGTCTATTTTTCCAATATTGTTTTTGCCTGATATCGAAGTTTGTAATGTTGTAATTTACCTCATAGCTGGACTGGTTGATTTGGTTCATGGCTTTAGGAAAACAATATTTCTGGTGCCAAGGCAGCTCAAAAAGTGGGAACTGCTGAACCCTGATGGGAGTTTTCACCAAAAAAGTTACCATGACAACCAGCTCCTTTTAGGGTTGTGTCGGTGAGGAAATTTTCCCACCGGTTAATCGGCGTGTGACAACACCGGTAATACCGGTATCACCGCGGGGGCATTCCCTCTTTTCCTCGCTTTCCTTCGCTTTTAAATAGCTTGTAAAAGCGGTGTGCCCATTTTACTTTCACTTTAAAATAGCGGCAATTCTGAGTAAAGCAATTGTTCGTTTTTAGTTCGTTTGAATTTGCCTGCATTTATTTGATCCAAAGTACAGCAAAAGCAGTAATGTTGTGAAATATTTTTACTATTTAAAATAACTGCTTTCTATTTGAATATATTTTAAAATGATTGCTGTGATCAAAGCTGGATTTTCAGCATCATTACTCCAGTCTTCAGTGTCACATGATCTTCAGAAATCATTCTAATATGCTGATTTGCTGAAGAAAATGACTGCAGTGGCAACAGTTCCATGTCTGAGCCTCATCTCATTTCAGTGCCTCCTTTTTTAAGTATTATTATTGTTTTTTTTAGCAGCAAATCAGAATATCAGAATGATTTCTGAAGGATAGTGTGACTGGAGTAATGATGCAAAAAATTTAGCTTTGAAATCACTATAAATTACATTTTTAAATATATTCAAATAGAAAACAGTTATGAGTGTTTAGCGCTCCGCGATGTTCATCTCGCCTTAATCTGGGTCCGAATAAAACATCAGATCATGCACAGACTATCCTGTCTCTGTGAATTTAAATCTATATTTATTCACACCAGCTCTTGAAAACCTCTATGCAAACACACTTGCCCGAAAAAGTGCGGGGGACGAATTTACGTGAAATTAAAATTGGGGGGGACACGTCCCCCGCGTAATCTACGCCCCTGAGCATGATACTGTATTTATTCTGAACAAACGCAGATCGAGAGTGCTGAATGACCTCTACATCCCACATACGTTGACAGTGTGACAGTAGTGGCGCGCGCCGGGGCCCTCAGTGCACTGGACCTTCAGCGCGAACACATCCGTTACATTCAACCAAGACCGCCGTCAACTTCTCTTCAACTTGACAGCCTCGGGAACGCACTCATTTTATGCGCCACTCGCTCGCTGGGTAAACGGGGTGTGAAAGCCATTACAGAATTTGAAATATGTGCACTCACCATCTCGATTATCTTGGTTTTCTTTCCTGCTCTCTGTTTTTTGGTGAAAATGTACTGAGCGAACACGACTCCGCCGAACAGCGCGCACATAGTGGCGCTCGCCATCGCGCCCACTTTAACCACTGCATTTCTGTCCATGTTCGCTCTCCGGTTAGAAAACAAACCTTGTCTCGCATACACTACGTTTACTGGGTGTGTCGAAAGCGGTACACAACCACCCTACACCTACACCCTATCTCATTTTGCACTATGTAGTAGGCATCCTGTCTGCGTGCATAGAATACCCGGATGATACACTACAGTTGTCCAAATGTGAAGTACACAACACTACATAGCAGTCTCAGTCTGTATACCACAATGCAATGCGTTCGACTGGACACCCTTGCCTCCAGGGGGCGCTCTTTCTTTGCTGATTATTTTAGAAATATTGGTACCTTACATACCAAATTGATATTCACACCATAATCGATATAACATGATTAAATAAAACTACTAATAAAATAATATATACAAAAAAAAAAAAAAAAACCTAAAAAAAAACTTGCACCAGATTGGAAGACATATCCACTACGAGTTTTCCCTCAGGAAACTCCTGATGTGTTTTTCTTTTTCTTTTCTTTTCTTTCTTTCTTTTTTCTTTTTCTTTTTTTCCCCCTCCTTGCAAAAAAAAAAAAAAAAAAAAAAAAAAAAAAAAAAACCTAACAAAAAACTTGCACCAGATTGGAAGACATATCCACTAAGAGTTTTCCCTCAGGAAACTCCTGATGTGTTTTTCTTTTTCTTTTCTTTTCTTTCTTTCTTTTTTCTTTTTCTTTTTTTCCCCCTCCTTGCAAGCCCCTGAAATGTTTAAAGAATGTTTGTTTTGTTTGTTGTTATTGTATGTATATATATATATATATATATATACACACATGGACATTTATGTATGATGGAGATGTGATTGGTAAAGTGTATATTTTGTCATATGCATTTTATTGTCCCCATTTGAGTGTGTAAATTGATACTGTTCAATAAAAAAAAAGAAAAAAACGAAAAAGAAAAAAAAACTCCTGATGTGCTGCTTATTAATAGTAAGCAAGACGGCTGCTGTTGAGGTGTTGGGTCATGCAGAATATGTGCTTTATATTTACTAATAAGCAGCCAACATGCTAGTAATATGTATACTAATAACTAAAGCAACTAGTTAATAATATGCTCACTAAACTAAAGTGTTACTAAAAACTTTTCTAAGTTTTTAAAATTCTTATAAATACGTAATTCACCTGCCTCAATTACACAAGTAGGCTATCTCCTTTTTCAACGCACAGCCTATTTAATAAAGATAATATAAGCATCTAAATATAAAGTCTACACATTTTACAGAGATTTGTTTATATTATATATATATCGCAAATATCTGCATTTTCTGCAGGAGTTCTACACTCACTGGACAGCAGGTGTCGCGGTATACTCTGAACAGTCTATTATTTTCCAGAAGCAATAGTTTCATTCGCTTCTAGGCTTTAAAATCCATTTCACAGTTGATCCAAGACAAAAGAATGGATTTATTATTTGGATCGTTTATCTATTGCCATAGTAGCGAGTGGAGCATCTTACGTTAGTAGGGGAAAAAAAGACCTTGGGTTTGCCTAAGACACGCCCATTACGGAAGAGGGTGGAGATTAAATTCCACACACTTAAACAGCATCAACTTGTCCGGTTTTGGGCAGTCTCCAGAAGAAAACGCTCGTTTACAATGAATTTCCCGGGATACGGTGCACCAGCTGCGGGCGGGGTAGGATTTATCAGTGTTCTGTTCATTATATGAATTCATACGCTGTACAATTTTATACAGAACGTTTGGTAAAGCCTCATGTCAAGCAATCTTGTGCTTATTCTATCATAGTGTGATCAGGAACTTGTTTAATGTTGTTTAAATTGCCACAGGGTGAATTCTATTAGGCGATGGCTATGATCTTTATCTTACAGTGGGCGCTGAAAGGGGAAAGTGTTATGTTCTATGGCGTTTAAAGCTGTCCTGAAGGGTTGGTAGAATAAATATGGCATTTAATTGTTGCTGGTCTGCCTACCTCTGGTTTACTGTCTAAACACACTTGGTTTTAATCAGCAGATTAGTACAGTAACCCTTGACCAGAACTGGGTGTGTCAGAGACACGACTGTAGACCAGTGGTCCCAGTCCTGGCCCACAGCATTGCGCATTTGATGTGTTTCTCTTATCTGACACACTCAGTCCAGTTCTCTCTTAAAGGGATAGTTCACCCAAAAATGAAAATTCTGTCATCATTTACTCACCCTCATGTCGTTCCAAACCTGTATGAGTTGCTTTCTTATGTTGAACACAAAAGAAGATATTTTGAAGATTGCTGGTAATCAAACAGTTGGTGGTTGCCATTGACTTCCATAGTATTTTTTTTCCCTACTATGGAAATCAATGGCAACCACCAACTGTTTTGATTACCAGCAATCTTCAAAATATCTTCTTTTAAGTTCAACATAAGAAAGCAACTCATACAGGTTTGGAACGACATGAGGGTGAGTAAATGATGACAGAATTTTCATTTTTGGGTGAACTATCCCTTTAATGGAGCTTGTGATCTGCATTTATTGTGTTAAATAAGAAAGACGTAGAAAATGTGCAGTGCTGTGTGCCCAGGATTGTAAATCACTGTAGTATATCACTAGGTCGTCCTTCCTGCAAATACTTAACTTCAAAATAAAAGTGCCAGCTAAAGTACTAATTGGTAATAATCGGTTGGTGTAACACTTGTTAACTCATGAGGAAATCACAAAGTAGCAAATGTTCACTGAATAATGTGGTTTGAAATTTGAGTTTCTTAGTCAAGTTAAATTATAAGGGCATGAGGTCTGGTATCCTGCTCAAGAACACATGTAGCGATATTTAATTGATTGCTTCATCAAGTGTTTTGATTTAAACCTACAACCTTTTGGGTTTTAGTCCAGGATTTTCAACCACTTGTGCAAAACCACATTTGAGACACTTCCTGTTCACACGGTCCACTGTTCTATACAGTTCTGCTTTATTAATTATGAAAAAGTTCTTGCAGGGAGGCTTAATTTTATCATGTGCTTTCTAAATACATTATATTGTTATTAACTAAATTTAAAAATAATATTTGTATTAATACTTTGTGTAGACCTGTAAACAAAAGTTATGTAGACACATACTGAACCTGGAATAAGTGTGCTGTACTGTATACTTTGCAGTATTATTTGCATGATGTAAACTCAAAGCTTGTCTTCAGTCTTAAAGGGATCGTTCACCCAAAAATGACAATTCTGTCATCATTTACTCACCCTTGAGATGTTCCAAAAGTTTCTTTCTTCTTTTGAACACAAAAGAAGATATTTTTAAGAATGTTGGTAACCAAACAGTTGCCGGTACTTGACTTTCTTTTTTTTTTCTCCATACTTTAAATTGAGTTCAGTCAAGTTCAGGGTTATTTAAACACTACCCTGAAAAAGAAATGAATAAAAATTCACTGTAAAAATGTGGTGACAGTGAACAGTGATTCAAGTATTACAGGATGGCATATTGATATTTTATAAAGTGAAATGTTAATGTTAAAATACAGGTGGTAAAATAGACAACCACATGATGAAGTTTCATCTTAAGTGTCCTGTCCATAAGCCATAGCTGATTCTCAAATATATAGTATGCACCGTGCACAGGGTCAAACACACAAAGACAAAATGCCATCAGGGTAACACACAACATTACAACAATGCAATAAATATTAATAAGATCAAATGTAACACAAAACACCGTACCATAAACTGATTAAAAAATGAATGCATTAAAAAAAAAATAAGAATAAACAAAATGATGTTTATAAAACAATCATATATGTAATGTCATGTTTGTCAACTTAAATTATACAGTAATTCATTGTAACTAGCTTAAAACCATAAATTTGACAGTGTTTTACAGTAAAATTACATAATGTGATGTTAAACCATTTACTTAAGGTACTTCAAGGGGTCATATGATGCGATTTCAATTTTTCCTTTCTCTTTGGAGTGTTACAAGCTCTTGGTGCATAAAGAAGATCTGTAAAGTTGCAAAGACTAAAGTCTCAAATCCAAAGAGATAATTCTTTATAAAAGTTAAGAGTCAGCCACACCTACCTAAAACGGCTCGTTCTAACACACCCCACATGTCTACGTCACGATGTGAGAAGATTTGCATAACGCCGCCCAAACGTTCACGCAAAGAAAGAAGGCGTAACTTATATTCTCGCTGTAGTATTGTTG